>NW_008824338.1:3636775-3652106 GCF_000699105.1 Pygoscelis adeliae
GCCAATCAAAACAGTATTTTTCAGGAAAAATGTAGCACAGAGCCTTGAAATTATGGGGCACTAGTTTTTTAATGTAGGTTTTAATTTGTAAGAGAATAGTAATCTAAAAGTAACCATCATCATCCATTAGTAATCCAATTCCACCTTTGATCAATACACTTCTCTTTAAGTACAAGAATCCTCCTGGAGCTTCACGTGGAACTGGCTGGAATACTGCAATCTTGGAACCACTCTTATGGCAAACATCTGCTCCCAGATAGCACAGTTTCTTACGAAAACATTTCAGAAGAGTTTCCTGTCTTTTGAGGTACTTCTGACCGTGGTATAATGCTTACATGCACGTAGAGCTTTAGAGCTGCTACTGGCTACAAACATGGAATAAAAGCAAGATTAAAAAATAAGAAAAAAAAAAATCATTCTGTCAACCAAGAGCTCAACATTACACTTTACTGTGGCCCAAAATCTCTAAGCTTAGTTTTGGTACCTGGGGGAGGCATTTCTGTTAATGATTCCTTTTAATAACTGCAAGTTCTCTCCAATAGTACTGTTTAAAAAGAAAAAAAAACAAAAACCAAAAAACCCCAAAACAACCAAAACCACACTCAAAAGCCTCTCTGCAGCGCAGTAAAAAGAACAGGGCAGACAGACTTCAGATAAAGCAGTATAGCATTTTCAATGTTCACGTGTGACAGGAATTTTCTTTTGAAATCTCATGTGAGAGACCCATGCGCTCAGCTGTGGGCAGTCAGGCTTATTAAAACAGAGGGCTATGAAGAGCTGAATGACACAGCTAGGAACAAAATCTCAAAACTCAGGCCACCTCCTTGGGTAACTTTAGATCATTTTCCAAAAAGAAAATCAGTGCAATATTAAGTAACACCATTGGAATGTGTCCTGTATCTGTATTCTTAGGTATTTAATTGCAAACATTATTTCAAGGTCTTAGCAAGAAAGAAAATAACGAAGCATTCTTCATCAGGAATGAGGAGATAGGAGACGCGGAACAAGCAAAGCTAACGGTGAATAACCCAGTAGTTGTGATGTACTGAATAAACTCGCCGAGTGTCACCCCTGTAAGCATTTCTGTTGCGCTGTTGAGACGTGAGCGAGGAGCCGAGGCTTTCCAAAGCACAGAGTCGAGCTGCTGTGAAGGGTTACTACTCCGTACCTTCAGAACAGCTGTCTGCGACTTCTACAAGGGCTAGTTCTACCTCACCAAATAGTTAAGCGTTGCCTCCGAAAGAACAAACAACAAAAACAGTTGCAATAGCAGGTAAAGGAGCTGGCCTTCATTTGATACCGCATTTTATTGTCAGGAACAACATTCAACAGAAGAGAAACTAGTTTTCCCCACATTTGAAGAAAGGGGTTTAACCGAAGACTTAAAATTTCAATCCTTTTCATTTTTTAGTTTTGTTTGGGTTTTTTTTTTATTCATACACCTAGTTCTACTCCCAATTCCCTAGCTTTTAGTTTGTGTGTCAGGCCCTTGAAAAGGAGGAAATTGTCTCTCTCTCATTTGAAGCAAACCTGGAATGAATATCGTTATAAATTGTTTTTACTGCAGTCCTGTTCAAAAAAAACCCCAAAACACAACACACGAGAAATGAAGCAGGCTCTTCATCTGTGCTGCAAACAATGAAGCAAGCATTCTGAAGTCTCACAGAAAAAGAGACCAGCATAATTTATACCTGAGCCTAAACAGATCAAGATCAACATAATTTAGACCTACGCCTAAATGAATCCTCAAACTTAAAACTGAAGCTAAACTTGCTGGCTATTTCTTTGCTCTGTTTCTAGCTGCAAGTGACTCCGTACTGATTTTCTGGTAAAGAGATTAGAGGAAACCTAAAGAAAAGTTTTAAGCAGACCAGGAGTAGCAAGAAGAGTTTTCCATCACAGATTGACTCCTGCTTCAACTATGCAAGAAAAATGAAAATATAAATAGAAACATATTTCAAGCAAGTTTTATTTGGTACTTACATGCTATATATAGGTTTAAAGAAAAACTACGTATTTTGGACACTTCAAAACATTGTGGCTATGTACATGGAAAACTAAAGAAAGCAAGAAAGGAACCCAACTGACTTCACTGTGTCACAAGCTACTATTGAAAGCATTCTGACCGAACGGCTGTTTTTTCCCTTCCGTATATACTCTGGCGGATGAAGTCTCTTTCATTGCATTTCCATTGCTTTTATCCCACCTCCTGGATAAAACGAACACTTGGCAGCAGCAGAAAGTAACTTCTTCAGAAATTCTCCAGCTTTTGCCTCGGAGGATTTCTTCTGCTGGCACAGACTTTCTGCACAGCTTCCTGCAGGCCTGGGCTCACTGCTCACTAAAGGCAAGTGCAGAAGTCTTAACGGTACGCTCTCTGGTAGCATGAACTGACACCCCCTAAACCTCCGTTTCCCCTAGCCAAGGATCTTCGCAGTGACGTCGGTGAGCAATGCATCAAGCCCTGGTTGGTGCTTCAAGCTGAAATGCCTGGAGTGAGCTCTACCCGTAACAGCGCGGTTTATCAAAGCACGAAAAGGTGCAAGATTTTACAGTTCTGCCCAGTTGCAACCGAAAGGGAGGGGTGGAACAATGACAGCAGAAGTCAGCGTCAAATGAAAGAGAAAGCAACCTGCACTGCTCCCCTTATCACTCAATCTGTACTGCTTTATAAAAATCACGCACTACGTAAAAAGCACAAACGATGACCATTTTCCATTTGCTCTGAAACGAGCAAAACCAAAAAATCCCCAAACCAACCTGCTTCATCATCCAAAAATCAAATATTTCAGGTTTCACGCAGTCTTCAATAGTCTGATAAGGCAAAGGAAAAGTCTTCCGTCATTGGGAACGTCAGCAATTTCCAGGACTCAGAACAAGATATTTCCTTCTTGTGTGCGCACGCGCATATGCGTACATATACATCTTTTATAGTGTTGTGAACGTGGATGTAACAAAAACAATCAAGTTTGCCGTATCGTTTTACCACATTTTTCTAATTTATTCAGTTAAATGATTTATTTCTGTACTGAACAAAATTCATAAATACATCATCTAGGAGAACAATAGGTTTTCCTCTTGTCCATGAAAAAATAACGCTTTCAAATGTTCACATTTTAAAACCTGCCTTGTTTTGTGTTTTTAGAGAAAATGCGAGAAGATCATAGCGACGTCTCAATTTACAGAATGTCCCTGTAGGAATTACATTTACAAGAACCTGATACAGAAGCCTATACTTTGCCCCCATAATTAGAGTTCTCTGCAATAATATTTAAACCAACAGGTTTAAATAAAACACCCCATTAACTCTACTTGTAGAGCAATGAGGTATTTATTTTTCAAGTATTAGAACCACAAAGTGTAAAAGATTCTTTGCCAATTTTACAATTATGCCCTTTAAACCAACACCCACCTTTTTAAAAAAAGAATCGGTCCCACCACCCAAATCAGCCCGTTGCTTTCAGATTCCAGTGTCTCGTGTCTTAAGGAATGCAGAAATACCCATTTACTAACAGAAAAAGCTTGTTGGAAGAAGCCGTATTTAAGTAATGCATGTGAAGCATGATTCTTCTAGTGATGAAAGCTATTAGAAAGGTGATCCGAGTCTATTCCCATCATTTCTTCTGCTGGTTTTACTAAAGTCCTTCCAAAAAAGATATTCAAGAAATCTTTAAAAAACTGGAGAGAAAAAATAAAACACTCCTTCATAGCATGGAAGAAACTCCACTGACTGCAGAGATGCTCATACCACCTTTGGTTCTTCAGAAGAAACACAATCAGATCACTTCTACAACAGAAGGTATCAAAAATGGCAGGTCAGCAAAGAGTGACAACGCTTACTTCAAAATGCTACGCATTTATGCAATTATTTCATTGCAAGGTGATTTTCCTTACATTTTCTAACCACAGGAAAAAGAAAATGGTAGTCCAATTTAGTCTGCTAAATTAGTATTTGTTTACCTAACATCCTTTGAAAGTTGTGATGCAATTCAGAAAAGTCTAACGTGCTGCAAACCATCCCTCGCTATTAACGTCAGCAAGAACCTGATGAGGGAAGTACATCCAGAGTTTTACACAGAAGGTAGGCACCAGCTCCCCTTCTGCGTGTGCGTATCAGATATCACACGTGCAGAACTGGAACACGATTGCTGGTCCTAAGCTAGGAACAGCAGTTGTCACTGTTGTCGTTTCTGTTTGAAAGCTCAGGGCAACCATTTTCAAGCAACTTCAAACGACAGGAAGCGCAGTGTAACTGAGGACCCCCCTCAAACAAAAGATACGGCCTCACCAGAATTTGCACAGCATCTGCACGTACTTGGCACGCGTAGCTTTACAAAGAGACGATGCGCTCCTTTCCCCAAATAATAGGGGGTTTACAAATGCTTAAATTAATCAACTTTTATCAATTAAGAGCTCTAGGTCCTCTGTCAATTGCAACACGTTACAAGTGTTAATGAAGCAAGGCAAACCTACCTGCTGTTTGATGTGTTTGAACACTATCTACCTGAGGCAAAAGAGTCCCCTTATCTTCAAAGGCTAGAATTGGATTCAAAGGAACTTCAGGACTATTGCTTCCGTCATTGTTCATGGCATCCAGCCGGGATGGTTTAGAACCAACAGGCAGGTTTATGATCTCTTCAAAATTATCGTTCTGCATAGCCATTCCATTTTCGTTCGCATTTTTCTCTGGATTGAGATTGCTGAAAGAGAAACATAGGTATTTCCTCATACACTTCATCTAGAACAGAAATTTAGTCCTCCTCAAAGTAATACTACAAATGGAAAAGTCTGCATTAATCCAGAGCATCCTTTTAGCCAGTAAAAGCAAAACTATGCTTCTACCACTGTAGAAAAAAATGTTTTTGCAGCCAAGTGCTAGATATGCCTTCCCTCAGATACACAGGATAGTTGTTACATTTGACTAAACTATACCCAGTGAGCGCTTTATGGACACTGCAGTTCTGAGTCAGAAGTGACTGAAATGGGAAGCAGTAAGGAAACGCCTGCAGCACCACCACTGCTATCCTGAGCCACCCACTTAATGCAATTTACAGCCTCCGACCTCTTTTTCAGCTCTCATAACCTTTGCCATACCTCCTTTCAGTCCCTCCTCCCCTACAAGTTCTTAGGGCTTATTTCCGAGGTGCTACCCAACTCTGTACTCCTCCTGTTGATCATGCCCAAGCCAAAAGAAACACCTCCCGGCATCCCTCCTGTCAATCCGCACTTCCTTTTTCTATCTCCCACTTGACAGCGATGCCTTATGAGCAAGCTGTTGTATGTCTCCCCCAGTCAGGAGCGATACAAGCACAGATATGCTCTCTAATTACACATACTCTCCTGAGAAGATATGTGATCGTGTCTCAGTCCTGCCCTCCCCTCCCAATCCTTTTATTAGGCCCTGTATTGTCAAGTCCTGCTGTCTTGCCGGAGGGGAGAAACTAAGGTGTTACTTCAGCAAACAGGATGACAGTAACGGCACCATAAGCTCCTCGAGAAAGAGCAAGTACTCAACTGACATTCAAAAATCGTGATCTTTCACAGGTGCTTCTTAAGGCCCTCAACAGTTAGATCCTGACAATCTTGGGTACCTACTCCCTATTCGGACCACATCACGACTGTTCAGGTTGTTGGCTTCAGCCACAAAGGCTCAGATGCAATTTTCCTAGATTTAAACTAGGCTATCAATTTCCTCAGACCATTTCTGAACAGTTGGCTTGGTTTCACAGGCTAATTTTCTCCTGACAGTACATTTACTAGTCTTAAAAAAACCCCAAAGCCTGCTTGTAATTGGCATATGGTTTATTTTCATTTGCTGGCTTCTTTGGGTGCCCAACTCTTCACAATTACAGAATTGTTTTACAGTGCTTCCCAAGAGACAGAAAACAACTATTGCTCTTTTGAAAGTAGCAACACTTTATCCAAAGCCCAAACTTCCTGTGAGAATGACATGCTGGTTTTCATATCAAGCCTTTCCCAGTTTTTCAAACCATCACCAGTTCTTTTTCAGAAAGGTATTCCCCGCCCCCCTTTTTTTTTTCCAACTGTGGATACGCTGAGCGAATTCAAAGTGAAAAGTATGTTTCACTGCACTGAGTTTGAGAGCAGACACAGAAGCCCTGCTGGCTGCCTGGGAGAGGTCACAAGTCACATCACCCTTTTGTGCCAGAGATCCACATCTGTAAGGTGAGGAGCAGAATCTGTGAAATGCTTTCGGACTAATAAAACCTGCTCTATAACATATAGTTATTAGGTTATTATTCACTGTAAGGTAGCCTATTACTTACTTCATCCCCATCTACTACCAGTAACCTTACCAGAGCTAGGATAACGCAGAAAGTTTGATGGATGGGATAAGAAAGAGGGGGAGGGGAGCAACTGCTCATTCATATAAATTAAATACCATAGTACTTCAACAAGCATTGCAGAAGCAAGTGTCATCTTCGTTGTACCAAACAGATATTAGTGTTTCTATCCGACTGATCAGCTGACTTCATAGATAAATAGTTCTTCATAGTTATTCGTCATTGCACTCAGTACTACAGACTGAGTTAGACCAGGATTCACAGACTTGAAAGATGCCTTTTCAGACAGGGGAGTCTATACAGTCACAAAGGCGGTACGGAAGAGGAAACCATGACTATGAATCTTCTATATTTTATGCTATTTGCTCCACCAGATTACTAGGGGAGCAAGTTTAGAAGAAACAAAGGGAAAGACAGAACTGTGGAATTAATTCCACTGGACATCTTAGAAGCCATAAGCTCAAGAGGAGATAAGACAAATTCCGAGGAGATTGGTATACCCTCCAGCTTCTGGTAATGAGCAGCTTAGGGACCACTTGAGCCTATGGTTGCATTTGGACCACAATGCTTAGTAACCCTTCACGGACCAGAGGATCTCCTGGTACTTACCTTTTTCTCCTTTACACTCTCTCTCCCTAAGTGACTGCTACAGGCCATTAAAGCAAAGAACACAAAGTAATGGATTTTTGACCTGCGACAGCTGTTCTGTCTTATGTTACATTCTCAGCCATGTCTCCGTGTCCAGCACAACACTGGAGATACCCTTTTCAGGCATACAATATTGCAGGTATGTTTCCAAGAACTGGATAATATTGATATTGTAACATAGTCCGTAAGCAAGACACCTACGTAATAAAAAAAAAGTTGCCTGAGGTATTCAGAGTGCATTTCCAAACATAACAGTCTTGCAAGCATCCGAAGGACAGCTTTGTGGCAGCTAAAAAAAAGCATCTGTGCAGCTTCGCATTTTGAAGCTGACACATCAATATTAACAAGATAGGCTAGAGGAAGTTGAGAGAAGAGCAGCTAATTTAATTATAGGAACTGGAACATCAAAAAAGTTAAAAACTACTGAAAATCACATCTGATGTAGATAACTTTAGCCAGAGCTCTGTGTAGACATAATCTACATGTAAAGAATTTGAGAGAGTAAAGAAAAAAAAGACCAGCATTTCTGAATTTAGTATGTCTGTCTTTCTGATCACCCATCTGAAGTCAACACCAAATAAGGAAAAAAAAACAAAACCAAAATACTGATTTGCAGGCCTTTGGAACGTGCCAAAATACTTCCGCACCTGCTATTCCTGATCTGAAAGACAATGTCAGTCATCTCATTCATTGACATGATTTTAGCAGAGATGTCACAGATAGACATTAACAGCAAAACGGACCCCTGACTTTTGGATGATTTAAGTAAGGCAGTGTTTATTTTTAATCCACTGAGACAACAGCACTGAAATCAGCCAGCAACGAGGAGCTGGAGGCCTGAAGAAGGGAAGGTGGTGCTAAAGCAAATTTCAAGTGTGCTATCCTACAGACTCAGCAATGAACACTACGTAAGTATTTGAACTCAGTAACATTCTTTTCCAGGGACAAGATATTGAGGCAATCACCTTGTCTAACCGTGTATTTCTAAAAACTGGTTATCTAATCTACCCAGGCCCAGCTCCCTTTATACGGGACGGAGACACACAGATGAGGTGAACTGCTCTCAGTGAAGCCCACTGCAGGCATTTATAGAAAGCAGCACAGGAAAAAGAAAAGATGGAATTACAGGAGAAGAGTAAGTATCCTAAGGAAAATAACATCAACCTAAACCACTGTACTGAAATAACTTTCTGAGAAGTAGCAGGCAGGATCTAACTTGGGCAAAGAATTAGAAAGCAGGGAACAAGCAATAATCTGCAAGCGGGAGATGGATTAGGCAGCTGTACTGGTTATCCGCCTCCAGCTCCTATCACTGTGTTTCTTCCGGGACTCTACTGTTCAGTAAAGCAAGAAAAAAATTAGAATCCGGAAAAAATCTTGCTGGGATCTTTTATAATTTACAAAAAGTTTGAAAATACGTTAACATTATATCTTATTTTCAAATTACTGTTTCAGATTCGGTTTTCCATTTGTTGGAAAAAAACCCCGAAACCCAGAATCTAGCCAGAAGTTAACATGCCATTAGTAATATTGTAGCATCCACGAACTACCAGTTTTCTTGGCAATTCTAGACACTTTACTAACTGGAAAATTTCCATGGTACACTACATTTAAAAAAATATATTTAGTGTTGCCCTTTCCATTGTACTACACCTGGATAAGAAATGTCTTCATTTAAGTTCAATTGTGAGTCTCCACCACAGATGTGTAGGTCAGATATAAGGTCATTCCCTGCACAGCCTCCCCCCATAATTCACTGTTCTTCATTAGCATTCAAGCATTAAATTGTTTAACCCAATTTACTTGTGGAGAAGATACTCAGAGCAAGCACAGGTAGCAAAATCAGAACCCTTGCAGCACCACTTAAAACTACGTACCACAAAAGTCACGTTCATGTTCAGACACATCATTTTAACTCTGACAACTATGAAAAAGAAATTGTTCCTATGAACTGAGAATTCATGTAAGATCTATTTGAAAGCCTTGAGTGCTAACATGGTAAAACAGCTCAATTCACAAGCAAATATATCTTTTTTTTTCTTTCACGATGCAAAGTGAAGCAGCTTTAAGCCTAAGGAAAACTGATTAATGTTCATTTATTTAAAACACAGGAGTAGGAATACCAATAAAAATTTCGACAAACTATTAGGTTGGCCGGGGCTCTGAGCCACCTGCTCTAGTTGAAGATGTCCCCGCCCACGGCAGGGGCATTGGACTAGATGACCTTTAGAGGTCCCTTCCAACCCAAACTATTCTGTGATTCTATAGATGATTGTGCCGATCTATCATCTGCAATTAATGTTTATTAATAAAACTAATAATTTTTGACAATAGATATACGGTAGATAATGCAGCAGATCACAGCATTTTCATTAGTGTTTATGAAGATCAATTGTCTTGGAAAGCTAATGAAGTTCCAGTACAACAAGATCTGCATTGCTGATCAAAAGCAGCAGCAGCAGAGAATGGTGAAGTATTGAAATCAATTGCCTTCACTCCACCAGAAGTCTTTTAATTTTTCTCAGTTGCACTGTACCACATGAAGGACATGCTATTGACCACAGAAGGACGCATGCTATTTCCAACTGAATCCCGGCCACAGAGCTGACACAGGATGGATGACATGATGGGGCAGAATAGGGAAGAAGGTTGAGCACAGTAAGCAGTCAGGCAACTGCCCATTATGCCCCAGAGTAGAACTCCTTATCTTCACGCAAACCTCTAGTAGCTTTCCAAGTCACCCTCCTTCAACACTACTGGTGCAAGGGACAGAGCACCTGCAGTGTCTGGGGAGTGACCCCAGCTGCAGGTATTCTGATCCCAAATACAGGTATTCCAGGTTTGGTCACTGAACACCACCCACCAGTCCCGTTCGACAACACGCATTCAGGCGAGACCCCAGTGCTGTACAAAACAGCCACCGACACTTACGCTTCTTCTGCCCTAGACCCAGTGAAACTTCCCACACTTCCTACACTGCAGGAGGAGAACGAGACTGGCTGTCGCTCCAGGCCTTAAGATGACTCCTCTCCTTCACTCCCTCGTCTTGCCCATACAAGCACATGCCACAAGTCCCCCAGGCAAAGCCTTTTTAAGTTCTGGTCAGAAATCTGAGCTATCTTGCCCTTAAAACATGCTCAAGTCTTTTCCAGACAAAAGCCAAATCTTTCTTGGGACTGGAGCGAGGTGCTCGCACAAGAGACCATCTCCACCTGTTGCTGTTGCGTGTGCTACAATATCAGGTGTATCTAGATGCCAGACAACCGCAGGACATGAGATGCAGTAGCAGTGGTGTCGGCACCTGTGGCTTTTACCATGTGAAAAACTCTACGCTGCTGTGTATTCCTTACAACAGCTTTTCAGGCTGCCTGGGCTAAGCTTACACTGGGATGCTGCCCGGCGCGCTTCAGCCTTTGCCTTCCCAGTCAGTGTGGATGTACCTCTAAAGCAGAGTCCCTCCGCACCCTAACCTGGCACACCAGTTTCCCCTTCCACAGCCTTATACACACTTCCTACTTTTGTCGCTGTTCTTCAATCTCATTTATTCATTCTTCACTTGGGCCGTTCTGAGGTTCCTTCCACACGGATTATAACGCTACATGACAGCATTCATTAGCGTGGCACATTTTAGATTATAAACATCAAGGTGCATACAAGGCTGGGAGTGACTAACATTTAATAGCTGCCTGAGACAATTACGAGGCAGCTCTGTGCAGCTCACTCAATGCAGCTCAGTGTCACTGACAGAACTTCTCTCAGCAGGAGCATCCTTGTCAGCATGACAGCAGGCTAAGATCCCCCAGGCATGTGGAGGGACCGAGAGAGGGCAAATTCCTCCTTCAGTTAGTGCCAATCACACCCTGAAGCATATCGCCCATTACAGACTGCATGATGGCTTCCCACGTTCAAGTTTTTCCATGCATATTCTGGCACCACCTGCATAAAACATGAAAGGACTAAGGGATTATCCGGCTTTCTGCATTACTAAAATTGAAATAATTGACAGCTCATGCTTATGTAACAGATTTCACTCAGTTCCAATACCGAGGTTTCAAGCATTTCAACAATTTCTCAAGGTCTGAGTGACTTGCTTCGTGGCTACAGAGAGCTTCCAATGTTAAATATTTGCCTCCCCAAATTCTCCTTATAGAGGACAAAGGGTTTTTTTTTTTTTAAAACGCAAAGCCAAAATGAGTAGTTCTGTACCTCCCATGAGGGACTTCGCTTAGTAAGCAAAACTTGCTAATACTTCAAGCAGTTCAGAAATCGAAACATCTAGGCTGAAAGCACAGTGTTCATTATTCCAATCAAGAAAACTAGCACTGCAAATCCAGAGTGGGTTTTATGAAGCTTAATTCAAGGAAAGGAACAGAAAAAATTTGCCCTTCCCATCAAGTTTCAATTTATATAACAATTGCTGGCAGACAACACATTGCTACAAACACTGCAAAGAACATGCTGTATTTTGACAAAACTCTTCCCCGTCAGCTGGCAAAAACGGGTTACAGCTAAGTGAAAGATGATGAAGTTCTTTTCTGAACACAGGAAAAGATAAAAACAAACAGCAAACAAGGCAGACTGAACAGCTGGTCTCTTCTTTAGTTAATGACTACATGGCTCTGAAAATAATTTATTACTCTAGTATCCCTCATCCTCTAAACACCCTCCAATACTTCGCAATGTTCTTACCTGTCCACATTTATTGGGGGTTGATGTGAAACAATCACACGCGTGCAGGTGACGGGTTTCCCGTTGTGCGGAGATTGCGTTGCATGCTGAAGCTGAGGTCCTCCTGCAGGTTCCAAGGGAGATGCAGGACTGGTTATGACTAGAGAGAGAAAACAGGTTTTCATAAAACCAAGCAACATCATCTACCTGCAGATTAGGATAAAACACTTCCTAGAAGAGACAGCACAGTCAAGGCAAGCTACATTTAAAAAAAAAAAAAAAAAAAAAGAAAAAAAACCACACCCCTCCCTCCTCCACCCCACCTCCTTTGCCACGTTTTCGGGCACACAAGCCCTGTTTCAGGTCCGAAGTAAATGCCACAGATTTCAAAGCTATAGCTTTACAGACAAGAATAAACATTATACAATGATATGTGCAATTTCAACACATAAGCCAGTGGTCAAAATAGGCTGATATCTGACAGAATATTATGCTGGTGCTTTTCAAGAGGCAATAGGTAATGGAATAGGAGAACACTGGGACATCATCAATTCCATACACTGGTATTTCTTGGTTCCCGTGCTGATCACTGACTGTAACCCAAAAGGAAATCAAGAGGAGAAAGTCTCCATGGGAAGGATACTTCTTTCAACAAGGACCAAATCGCTACTATAAAATGCTATAGAGAGCAACATCAAATTAGAGCATCCTTGTGCCTCATCCAAAGACCATATGATAGATGTTATTGGCCTGCCTCAGGATGTTCTTTTAAAGTACAACTACAAAATTCTGCATTGTATCTACAGTCACACTAATTCACATACAGCTCAGGAAAAGGAAGCAATTGCACCTCACCCATACTAGCATCTGCTACGATAATTGCAAGGACAATTTAGTATTCGTAGGCTTGGATGCATTAATCTTGGTTACCTAAAACCCCATCTGAGGAGACCCTCCTTCAGCTGCTCTTGTTTTGCTATGCTCTAAATGCTCGGGCTGAAGTCTTTACACTGAATGTCTCAGTCTGAACTTTAGCAAGTTTTTACACAAAAGGTATTAGCAATACAGGTTTCAGTGCTTCGACAAGTGGAACAAGAGGAAAATGCATTGCCTTTAACATTTGAAAGAGAAAAGCAGAAGAAAGTTGTTCTGCTTTGGAAAGGCAGAGTTATCTCCTATTTTGAAGCAGAGGCCAAACAAATGGCAAAAGGTGATTGATTTTGTTTCACTGTGTGATTTGGCCGTTCCCACAAAGGTCTCCTCATATTTTGCCAAACAGACTGAGGAAAAAAAAAAAAGAAAAAAATCACCTTTTGTGTATAGTCAGAAGTCTGTCAGAGCATAATATGTAGAGTTAGCTGACATATGTCCATTCATTCATACCTTTAACTCAATAGCATGTCTAGATAAGGCAAAGCCAAACAGCAGAGCAGCCCTGAAGGTGAGGGCAGTTGTCTCTTTATCCAATCATTCAAGGACTCCAGCCTTCCCTTGGGCCTGGGGAAATGGAGGTCCAAATTCTCGTATGCCTCAGGAAACTGACTACTTGTCTTCTACCTCGGGCAGGAAAGTGCTAGCCACAAGTTATAGGGCCATTTGTAGTTTCAAGAATTATTTAAGTGGTTTATAGCACCTTCAACCGTGCCTGCAGCAGAAGATGGCATCCCAGATGCATTCTGTCTTCGCAGTTCCCAAACTTCCCCCCCCCCCAAGATAACACGTAAACAAATAACTTCCAAACACAGGTGTGTCACATCTGTGTCAAAAGGTTTTCTGGAGGTGCTAATTATAGCATTCACTTTAAACATCAAAAAAAGCAGCAGTACATGCAGCCAGTGCTGTTATTTGTCCTCCGTGTTACTCAACTCAAACACAAAAGAGAATAAAGATTAATGTCATTTAATGTGTCATGCTACGAATAGGATAAGCCATTTGATAGCTTGACTTCAGTATCCTTAAATACTGCTAATTCATACTTGGTGAATGTTGAATATGAGCTGCATTTCATTTTGCTTCCTTCATTGTAAGTATTAAAATCTTACATAAAACTACCTAAAATGACCAGAAAAAAAAAAGATAGAGGGAACAGAATAGAAGGGAAGACTGAAAGTGTGGGTGTGACAGGGAGACTCTAAGCTTTTGTAGGAGCTGAATTTTGAAAGAAACAGGAATTAAGACCAAGTGAATAAGGCAGCAGGTGTGAAAGAGAGAAATCACAGGGAGATGGTCTGGATAATGAACAGCTTGTTTTGATGACCGAGATGAAATAACCCTTTAAGAAAACGGAATGAGTCTGCAACAACCACATCTGTAACACTATGCAAAAGAAACTACAGAATCAGTTTCTTGTGTGATCAGAATCAGAAAAGAATTTGTTTGTTTTCACTTTATAAATAAACTTGGTAAGCAACTCCCTGTCATTAAACACCAATGTTAACAAAGTTGCTAAAACAGCTGACTCATTTAGTAATGGCCAACTACCTATATGGAAAGGCTAAATAAATAACGTTTGCTAAGACTTCAGTTACACTCTTCTCATGGTTTTCTTCACTGCAATTAGCGTGCCAAGTTTTGAAACCATATCTCAAATCATTGTGCTTAGTAGGCATTTATTCACTGGTTGTGCTCAGGGCACAGTTAAACACAATACCTGCTTCTCCAGTAATAGTTGCCTTTGATATATGTCCATTTTGCTGGTCATTGGGTTTCTACAAAGGAAGCACAGTTTTGTAAATTAAAAATGGCACTAAAGAAGTGAAACATGCCCAATAGTTACACACGTTAAGTAGCAGCACTGACCTTATCTACAGCTTCTACACGCCTAGTTCTCTTCATGATCTCCTCCAGTCTCTACAAGGAAACATAAAGGGGTAAAATAATGTTTGCTGGCATTAATTTAAAGATATCTCTCCCAAACCACAACTGCTTGTCATTTATCAGTTGCATCTGTTTATTGCAAAAAGATGAATTATTTATTACTGTTGGCAATATTCCCTTCACTTCCACATCAGGCTACGCAGATGAGGACTGCAGCTTTTCTGAGGACACATTTATATCATGGATAACTTTCTACAGCTGAGGTGGAAGCAAACTGCTAAGGCAAAAGGAACTGTAGTTTCTCTGCATGGACTGAGTTACCTTCTTTCTTTCCAAGCGCTCTTGCTCTTCTCTTTGGAAATGCTTTTCACGTTCTAATCGAATCCGCTCTGCCTCTTCCCGTAGGCGAGCCTCCTCTTCTTTCTGAGTTGACGGTAAAAGAAAAAGAAGTGAGGAATAATTTACTATTTAAGGACAGACTTACACCGATATCTGCTTAACTATGCATATCTACAACACACCAAAAAGACGCTTTCAGGGGTTACAAGTCACCAACAATCTTTTCAGACTGAATTGCACATTTCTTGATTAATCTCCATGTTTTGCATAGCATTAAGAGACGCGTAACTAAACAATGGACATCATATTTGGTTCTGTGCCTTTTCTGGGGCATGTGCATGAAAGCACACCAGATGACAAGTGAGAAATACATTTCCTAACCTTCAAGCATTAAAACAGCAGCCAGGAAAGTATTCAAGAGCTTCATGTTTTGAGTGGTGGATGTTTTTGAGAGTCAAACAAAAGCAGTAGAATGTTTTATTTGGCCAACATAGTCATCGCTTAATGAGACCAAGGACAAACAGCCACAGGTACAGTTGCACAAGCTTTCCATT
>NW_008824338.1:3652133-3693435 GCF_000699105.1 Pygoscelis adeliae
TCTGGAATATACTGTAGAGAGGCCTTGCTCCCTGACAGTAACACTGTTGTATGGTAGAACTACTACAACAGTTCACTTGTTACGGCTGTAACATCCAAAAAAACTTGGCCATGTGTTATCTCCGAGTGCTAAACTGGGGACGTACCTCAGTTCAGCATTTCAAACAAAGCAGCATACGTGAAAAAGAAAACTGCAGTTTCTAAGCTATATTCACCGCCACAATCCTTTAAACATTTGTTTTCAGAAGCATGCATTTAATTATATACCAGAAGAAAAAAACCTAATGTCTATGAGGCAGATTGAAGCGCTGAATTTTGGGGGTGAGAAAGCGCATGCGCAAAGTAAGACCATGTGCGAGAAGATTAGAATCCTATCCAAAACGCTTACCACAGCCTCTCCTGAAGCTGGTAAACCAACATTATGCCCATCAAAAATGAGAGCACTTGAAAAATTGTATTTTGATTTATTTACTCTTATGTCTTTTGAGTAGCTGCTCTGATTTCAGGAGGACTGCACCATGTAAAGGTTCTCCTTGGCTTGATTAAAGTGACCAAAACCTACCCCTTTCCCGCTAGCCACACACAAAAGCAATACTGGGCATAGGATTAGAACTCAGCAGTGCTATGTCTCCAACACCCTGAATATAAGTTAGTTATCTTGGCATCTAGACTTTCTGTAACTGTGGGGACAGAGAGTTCTCTGGCATAACACCATTCATTAAAATCCCGCAATACAACTCTATTGATTTTTTTTTTCATCCCAATTTATCAGGAATAGGAAAGGATTTGTTCTAAATAAATTTTACAGGAGAAAAAAAAACCCAAACAAAACAACTCCCTACCACATGTTTTCATCAAGAAGAAGCATCTTTACCCTTTGAACCACTCTATGGAATGAACTCTGCCACAACTCTATTCACTCTATATATAGCACTTAAATTTTAGATATGCCTCTAATCTAGATGCTGCATAAGAGGTGTTGCTTCATCCACTTTGCTGCCAACCAGACTGGAACAGAAATTCCGGGATGGGAGCATACTTGTTTCTGAATGCGCTCCATCTCTTCTTTCTCCTTCTGTTCTCTCTCTTCTGCCTGTCGGCAAAAAAGCCGTTCTTCCTTTTCCCGCTCCTCCTCTGCATCCTTTTGTTTTTTTTCCGCTTCCAGTCTGCGGGCTTCTTCCTCTTCTCGGCGAGCTCTTTCTTCAGCTATCCTCTGTGACAGCTCCTCCTTCTTTTGCCTACAATCATGAAACAAGCATGAAAAATAAGTAAAAAAAGGAGGGAAAAAACCCCAAACCACCAGATTCCTGACCCAAGACACCAGCACTGCAGAACAGCTGGATAAAGGTTGCTCTGCTCTCTCATTCGTCAGAGCATCAAAACACCTGAACTGAGTCAAGCCAAGTTGTCTGTTCTGCTTCCCGCAGGGGCCAAAGGCGAAGCACTATGGAACATAAAAACTTTGCCAGGCAATACCAATACTTCTCCAGCATATGCCTGGCTTCCACTGATCTATGACTCGGGTACTTTCTGAATCAGAAACAGTATCGTTGACTTTAATGCATCTTGCAAAACACTTTCTGTAATTTCATTTGATCATATTCTGAAACAGTATACATTTTTGGCACCCACCTTATCTTGCAGCAATGACTCCTGAATTTAAAAAAGTATCTAATTCTGCTGATTTTTGAACGTTACTTCCTAACCTCCCTTAATGCCCCCTCATCCTTGTATTACGGGAGTGAATAACTTTTCACCTTTAATGTTACCCAAATTATTTAGGACTTTGTAGCTTATCACATCCCCACTCAGAAGTAGAGGGCAGATGGTCTTCCCAGCTGAAGAATCCTCACCTGTTTAATAGATTTTCATATGAGAGCTGTTCTATATTTATGATCTTCCTTGATGTCTGTCTGCACTTATTTTCCTAGTTTTAGTGAATTTACCATCTCAAAAAATATGAAACTCAACATTCAGAAGTGGATTCACCTTGGATAGTTCAGAATGACATTTTCATTTTGTTCTCCTTTTCCAGTAACTCGTAACAGTTCATTTATTTTGTTAACTGTGACTCACCTGACACTTTCATATACTCAACTCCAAACAAGATCTCTTCCCTCAGAAATAATTAGCCCAGAGACCACCACCACGTAAGTTAGGATTATTTCCTTATATGCATTCCTTTATGCTTAGTATTGCAATTCAGCTTCCATTTTGTATCTCAGCAATGTAAGATACGTCTGAAACTCTTCACAACTGCTTTATCTCACTGAAGACCAGCATTATCTCATTAGCCGCAACTCCTTTCAAGTTCATTTATGAAGGCACTGAACAGAGACTGAAAACTCCTTTCACTGTGAAAGCTGATTATTCTAAGACCGAAAGATTGAAAACAAAAGGTAAAGTATTTATTCACTGTATTACTCTTATGCCACAGCACCTTATTTTCTTTAAAACCCTTTTTGACAGGGACCATGTTGTGAGCCTTTTGGAAAGGCAGGCTACTTTAACTGGCGCTGCCTTGTTCCTATGTTCAGCAACGTTGTAAAGAACTCCAACAGTTTCCAGAGGCATGGCATCCCTCTAAGAAGGCGCTCAACTTGTGTTATAGCCACAGTCATTAAGTATCCAGATGGGCTACTCATTTTCTAGTAGAAAATGAGAACACAACATCAATTACCCTCCAAAACCGTTGAGGGTCTTGATTTTAAATGAGAAAACAAAGAGCTTTATGTCACAGCTGTTGGACACCTAAACACCACCCATGGTAGAGATCTTACAATTCAAAGTAAGAGACACTGTCCCAGTCACAAAGTTGAAAACAGCTGTGCAGAGTTCCCTAGCTGGAATAAACAAGTATAACTTTTTTAATCTCTGAGGAAACAACATATCACTACAGCAAGGATCTGCTCTCTCCTCCTGTCCTATTTTAAAGCACTATTTGGAATAAGTTTTAACCTTACAGATCTTCTTAGGTATATATTGCACCTACAAAAAAACCCCAACAGGAAAATTCATTTTCGGGGATGAACTCATGCCTCCCACACTTCAGTACTGTGCTTCATATATCACAATATAACAACAGAATATACACAAGAAGCTGCTAGGAGGCTGCTAAAAATGTATCTTCTCCACTGGAGAGGTCTAGAATCACCTTTCAAGGTCTTCTCTCTCCCTCCTTTCTTGCTCCTCCCGTTCCCGCTGCTCACGGGCAAGGCGCCTCTTCTCAGTCAGCAGCCTTGTTGCTTCTTCAGGGTCAGTTGTACCTGCAGAGGTCTTTGTGACGGCTGGGAGTGGAGAAAGAGCTGGCGGAGCAGGAGGTAGGGATGGGCTGGCTGCTGAAACAGATGGGAAGGAAAACCAGTTTGTACGGACACAGTAGCCAAGAAGACACCCTTGAAAGGAACAGAAAATGGTTTCAAATACTCTGTAAAATATTTTCAAGCTTACATGGTTTTATAAATGATTCAGAAGAGGAAGAAACTTCTAGATGCTAGGGGTTCATATTCCTTAAGGAAAGTTTGTTTTTACAGGATATGTGAAAGCAGCTGCAGCTGAAAGGTTAAACCATCTTTTACGTGAGAAGAATAAGCGCTGACAGGTGCTCAACAGGAGTTACACTGACTCAGAAAGTCCCTACCATCACATTTCTTAAGTTTGCCCAATTCTACTTGGAGAGCAGAAATGAAACGTTGTGGTATTGTATTTTCTTCTGATAGTCTAAACCTGACGAGCAGAGTCAGCCTATCACTTTTGGTGATAAACCAATCACTTTTGGTGACTTGGTGATCTCAAATATCAACTGTCTGAAGTGATCGGCAATAAGGGTAGGACATAAACCATCATGAATTTTGCAGTTACTCCAACCTGAGGCAACTTGTGGGACCAGAACACAGCTTCTTAAGAAGCTTTGCCACTAATGGTCAACTATGCCTTGTGTTCAAATCTGAATAGTGCCTTCATGTCAATTCTTTACCCAGGACCAGCTTTGGCCACCTGGTAGAGGTGGTGTTACAGGTTTTTCTCAAGTAAAACACTAGTTCACATTTCTGTAAGCTTGCCCAGCATTCTCTAGCACAGATACATAACACCTCAACTGCACTTCTCTAGAGGCCAGGGACCATTACCAACAAACAAGCTAACTCAAGGAAGCATTCCCAGGGTAATCACATCTGGTAACGCAGACAAACACGGATAGGGAAGACTTTGAACTGTCAATGGAATCAGATTCTGATCCTGGGAAGATACATGTAAAATAAGTCATCAGGAACAGACAGGAGATGATTTTAAACCTACATTTCTAATCACCCTTTGGGATGTTACAGCATTTTCCTAACCCTACTAACAACTTCCAAGAGGGGTTTCCTCCCCGATTACCCCCTCCTACACCTCGCCATGCATACAAACACAAATTCAGCTGCTTTCTCTGTGCTGAATGCTCACATCTGCTGACCTCTCTGCTCTCCTCTTCTATCAAGTAAAAACTATGCAGGCCTTTCTATAACTGCTTCAGGGCTTTCACCTTGAATTCAAATGACACATGTATACCAGTAATTTAAAGAGTGCCAGGGCCTGTTCCCTAGCCCTGAGGTGAGCTGGCACAGTTTAGCCTCAGCCAGAGCACTGTTCTCTCACATTACCAAAACAGGTATTCAGTCCATCCCCCAGGGAACAGTCCAGGCCTGGGCTAACCTCCAAGATGTAGCTGGGAACTCAGAAAATTCTGGGATGGTCAAATATAAAAAGGCAATTTGATCACTCTAAAGCTTGAGAGCCCTTTAGAGCTATGCTGTTAGTAGCCCTGGGGACAGAAGGTAAGAAAATGTGGGGCTGCAATTACCACCCGGATGAGAAACATACCAGAGAGCCTTTGTAATAGTCAAATAGTATAAATGACTGAGTTCCTGTACCTCAGCCCTTTTTAATTTACTAACATGGACCAAGGCAGGGCTGTCACTCCTGAAGGGAGCACAGCTTTGTGCTGCTTGGGGCTCACTGCTTGCCTCAGGTGCTGAAGCTGGCAGCTTAACAAGCGGCCTGTTTAACGCACACCTGCCCTGCTGTCAGAAAAGATGACAACAGCTTGCACAGGCACACCCAAAATAAATACCTTTAAAACTTCATTAGTATTAGTAAAGTCATGTGAGATTTGCCTGCAAAAGCTTGAATAGCTCCATCAGTGATCATTACCTGCTGACCTCCTGGCTCCTGTGACTACTACTACTTCCTGCGTGACCAACCTGATCTCCTTCTATGACCAGGTGACCCGCCTAGTGGACGAGGGAAAGGCTGTGGATGTGGTCTACCTGGACTTCAGTAAGGCCTTTGACACCGTCTCCCACAGCATTCTCCTAGAGAAGCTGGCGGCTCACGGCTTAGACAGGTGTACTCTGCGCTGGGTCAAAAACTGGCTGGACGGCCGGGCCCAGAGAGTTGTGGTAAATGGAGTTCAATCCAGTTGGCGGCCGGTCACGAGCGGTGTTCCCCAGGGCTCAGTATTGGGGCCAGTTCTGTTTAATATCTTTATCAATGATCTGGATGAGGGGATCGAGTGCACCCTCAGTAAGTTTGCAGACGACACCAAGTTGGGCGGCAGTGTTGATCTGCTCGAGGGTAGGAAGGCTCTGCAGAGGGACCTGGACAGGCTGGATCGATGGGCCCAGGCCAACTGTATGAGCTTCAACAAGGCCAAGTGCCGGGTCCTGCACTTTGGCCACAACAACCCCATGCAGCGCTACAGGCTTGGGGAAGAGTGGCTGGAAAGCTGCCTGGCGGAAAAGGACCTGGGGGTGTTGGTCGACAGCCGGCTGAACATGAGCCGGCAGTGTGCCCAGGCGGCTAAGAAGGCCAACGGCATCCTGGCCTGTATCAGAAATAGTGTGGCCAGCAGGAGCAGGGAAGTGATAGTGCCCCTGTACTCAGCACTGGTGCGGCCGCACCTCGAATACTGTGTTCAGTTTTGGGCCCCTCACTACAAGAAGGATGTTGAGATGTTGGAACGTGTCCAGAGAAGGGCAACGAGGCTGGTGAGGGGTCTGGAGAACAAGCCTTATGAGGAGCGGCTGAGGGAGCTGGGGTTGTTTAGCCTGGAGAAAAGGAGGCTGAGGGGAGACCTCATCGCTCTCTACAACTACCTGAAAGGAGGTTGTAGCGAAGTGGGTGTCGGTCTCTTCTCCCAAGTAACTGGCGAAAGGACGAGAGGAAATGGCCTCAAGTTGCGCCAGGGGAGGTTTAGATTGGATGTGAGGAAAAATTTCTTTACTGAAAGAGTGGTTAAACATTGGACCAGGCTGCCCAGGGAAGTGGTTGAGTCACCATCCCTGGAAGTATTTAAAAGACAGGTAGATGAGGCGCTTGGGGACATGGTTTAGTAGGCATGGTGGTGTTGGGTTGATGGTTGGACTCAATCTTGGAGGTCTCTTCCAACCTTAATGATTCTACACAGCTAGCAGGTAGCTGAGCCAGACAGGTTAAAGGCCAGTACAGTTAATTGGCAGAAATCAGCTACGTTTATCTGCAACACAGACCTAGGAGACATCAGCAATGTCCCTCTAGCTTCAAATGCTGCACTTGCCCCTCTCTAGATTCTTGCATTCAACCAGTGATTAAGTTTTGGCAGTTTGGGCCTCCATCTGCAGTACAGTCCTCTAACCTCACACGTAAAATGCTTAGCCTAAAGTCTCAGTCTTTGGTCCCAACCATCATTTCCTCTGGCTTTGGCAAAGATCCCATTTGAAGTGCTGCTCACCACTGACTTAGTATCCTTCTCTTTTGCCCCTCTCCACTACTTGTTTCTTTGCTGTGAATACTAACTACTTCACTTTCGAATATCTTTATCACACATAACCTGTTTCCATACTAACTGACCTTGTCACAAACTCAAATATTGACTGACTCTGCAAAGAAGTTGAGTCTCTCTTCCTCCTGAGCTAAGCTGTCAAACAAGCATGACAACGTTTCTCTGGTCTGCACCTTGTACTGGGGAACTACAGCTTGTAAACATGTGCAAAGTTATCTCAGTGGTATCCCTGAAATCCTTTTAAAAGGAAGCTTTCTCCTTAAAAGGAAGCAGGTAAAACATTATCAGAAGAGCAGTGAAAGCCCATGCTAACCTGGCAATTATCTCGTATCTTCTTTACATGCCTGCATTTATTATTGTAAATCTCTAGCTTTTTACGGGGTTGCATCTTGTGTGGTAGGACCTGGGTATCAGACTGGAACTACTGTAACAGAACTTATTAGTAGAAGAAATCAAGTCATATCAGGTCTTCTCGCAGAAGAACAACCTCCAACTACACATCCTGCAGTTAAATGCAGGATTAATAATACTTAAAAGTGTTTTTTGAAAGACAATCACAGGGGAATCTATGAATTTTTAAATTCAGAGCCCTAAGTAACCCATCCTGGGAATGCCAGTGGTCACAACGGCCACTCCATCCCATCTGCGAGACAGACAGCTTATGCCATATTTACAATGGACTAAAATGTCTGCTAGAACAAACCTACATTTTTCATTTTCAGATTCACCTTTTGCCTTTCCTATAATTTATGATCATTATTTTATTTTGTGTGTACATCCTTTTCTGCCTTGCTGCTTTTCAGGGTTGGTGTGGGGTTTTTTTTTTTGTGTTTTTTTTTTTTTTTTTAAATAACTCATTTTCCCTGAAAAATTCTGCCTATTCCTCTTTACTCTTCTCCTTGGTTCTCCTCTGGATTCTACTTTATCCTGCTAATCTCTCCCATGATGTGGTACTCTTGCAATATTATAAGTAAGCTGTTAGTGTTATCAGCACAACTATACTGAGCGTCTAGCAGAGCGGGACATTCTCACTGCTCACACTACCTTATGTGATGGCTTCCTGTACCATTAAGTCCTCAGATCAATTTTATTCTACTTCAACAGTTTGAAAAGAAGCTGTGTCACGATGACGAAATCACGGTCCAAAAGGGCAGAGAAGAGGGCTGTGAAGCCACACTGTGCGAGGCAGGTCTGCATGTTGTTTTGACTGTTACAAACGGGAGGGCTTCAACCTGTTCACACTTTCCTCAATGAACATACATCTGCAGGAACGATCTGAAGAATTTAGATTAACGCTTGATAGAAAACTACCGAAAGCTACGTTGTTTCAGAGAAAGGGAGGGAAGAATGTAAGACTCCCAGATATTCCTTAACCTAAAAGAGGGTCTCTTCTTACCTTGAGTGAGCTCTGCCTGGACAGCGAGCTCTTCCTGACTTGCAGAGTCTCCAGCACCTGCTGAAGTTCCTTTACTCTCTTCTGGCCTCTCCTCATTGGCCTTTTCAGCTTCCTTTTCTGGTCTTTTCTTCTTACTCTCTGGTTTAACCTCTTTTTTGACAGGCCGGATGTTGCCAGGAGAAGGAGGACGTGCCTGAGCAGAGGAAACTTTGGCGGAACCAGGTGGGGAAGTTACCTGCTTGGGTGTGCCAGGCAAAAAAGGCAAAGACTTTGACGCATGCCTGTGTAACCACAAAGAGCAACAATCACTATCAGACATGCTCTGCTGGACACCACCTATATAACACCTCTACAACTAAAATAGCTAAAAATAAAACAACTTCTCTATTTCTCTGCTATCAAGAGCAACCGATTAGTTTTCATGCAAAATGCTTCTCTTTGCAACTCTCCAGATGTGTGAGTGCTGAACCCAGCCAAGAGGGAAGAAACCAGGTAACTTCCTCCTTCTTCCCCTTCCTCAAAGCAGTAGTAATATTTTTATAAAAGCAGGACGGTCTTTCCTTTGTTGCAGAGAGAACACATCTACATCACCAAATAACTTTGCACTGTTTCACATTTAATTAATAGAACAGAGCTGCCTATAGCTCAACCTCCAGCTAAGCATGTACTTGGCTTACCAAACTGGAGAGGGAGCTGGTGATCTAGCTTTGGAGTTGGAAGAAAAATGACCTTTAAAGCTGGCTGAGAAGCTGGATGACAAATGGTCTCTCTCCTTTTCTTTTTTGTCAGTCTACAGTTCAGCAAACAAAAAGACAAAGTCAAGCCAGAGTTCACGTGGCTAAAGAAAGCAAAGCAAGCTCAGTTAAGGATGAGGGGTTTGGGGGCTGAGAAAAAGCAGTGCTGAGTCAGTAGTTTCTACAGCCTGTTTAACAAGTTAATTAATATAGCTCCTGTAATCTGCCGCCATCTTTGTCAGTAAATATGCATTTGACAAGAATCCTTCTTAATCATGCTCTCTACTGTCTTAAGACATAATGGGCTAATTTGCAGAGGCTTATTTTTACACAGGCAAAAAATTACCTTTTAAGGGTTGATCTTTGCCGATTGCCACACAGTACCTTCCACTACTCCCCATAAACCCTGGATTTCATTTGAAGAAAGAGCAAAACACTCCCCCCACCCCCGACACACACTTAGTCACAGTCCCTATATAGCACAAGCTTTTCGCTTTCATGCTTATATGTGAACACCACAGATGCCCTCAAAGCCCTCAAATGTGGTACAACAGTTATCCTATTCTTTTTTTCTTAGATGATTCCACAGCACATACTTTTTTGGCCATTGATTCTTATACATGGTAGCAATTTCCTCTTTTTCCTTCTTTATTTCTCATCTCAGGATTTTATTTTTTTAAATATTTCTGTTATAGCTCTGGTTTGTATTAACAGAACTATTGGTTTAAAGGAATATATCAGAATTTAGGCATCTATGTACTTCCTCCATTTAACTATAGATGAAAAACTTTGGGTTTTTGGAATAATGAGCTCAGACTCATTATGTCTGAAAATGGGAATACTGGAGAGTACACTGAGCTGCTACTCAGCCAACATAATGCAGAAGGACTGGCTACTCACCACCTTGGCTGGGGCTTAAGCATAACCCCTGCAGCATGTGTACCATGCTGCTTTAGAATCTCACTAGCTGAGAGCTCTGCAATGCTCGTCTCCTGAACTGAAAACCAGGTTTACAAGTTGTTTTCAGCTTTTCTTTTCAAGTTGATGAGCACATAAACTCTTGGTTTACCTTCATAAATCCCAGAGGGTTTTTTTGGGTCATTATGGTTAAAATTACATAACTTAATATTAGCAATAGATGGTCTCGATCCTGAAGTCATTACTCAAGAGTAATTAGCCAGCTCTTTGGCAGTATAATTTACCAGATACCTACTGATTAATATGATAATCACCTGAGTTATCAAAACATACACAGCCAGAATAAATGCATTACAATGAAGATGAATTTTGGCTTGCTAGCAATAACTCTCTATACTGGATCTACTTAAGTCCTGAAAACAGGGCATCAGAAAATTTTTCTTAATATCAGTAAAAAACTGAATTCCCACAAAAGTTTACAGAAGAATAAGAGATTCTCCACATCACACAGGCTACCGTATGAGCTCTTAACTCAGTCATTTTGTATTAACAACATTTTTACATTGTCTCCTCCACCAAAATGTATCAACCTTTCTTCTTTTTAATTAAAAAAACCCCAAACAACCAAAACAAACAAAAAACACTCAACAAAAAACCCCAAACCCCAAAACACTCACAATGAGAAAGACCCAAGAGGTGCTAAACTGATAGCCCTTGGAGATTGCAATGCACTATGCACATACTATGAGATTTCTCTACAGACACATCCCAATGCTGTGCCTTAACTTAAACTTCAACATCTGCCTGAAGGATTAAGTACTGGCTATGATTCATGCAGCTTTCATTAACACTGCTTCCAACAAGGATGTCAATAGCAGCACTGCCTCTTGATATTTTGCCCATCAGAAAATGCAAGCACCCCTTACACAATCATTTGCAGAAATGACTTCACTCTTCTCACAATCTAAACAAACTCAGGATGTAGCATACAAGGAAAAATATAACAGCTCAGGTGCAGCAAATGATATCTGAACTGGAGCTGACTGCATCCCATTGGCTTGGAGCACAGTCAACATGAATTCGGTCTGCCTGTATCATACTGTTCTGATTTTCCCTGAAAGCTCAGATCAGTTATAGTGGCTGCTAACAAATCATTCCGAACAAGCAGGTGATCTGTGGGAAGCCTCACTTGCAAACCATGTTCCTAAACCAACCTCTTCCTTCTCAACAAGGAGAAGTTTACTAGCCTGGTCTCCTAAGTTAGTAAAGCTGAAGTGACAGTGCTCTGTGTGCTTATGTATATGGACAAGTGTGAGTGCATGCCTTCCCCCCTCTTTATCGCAGAGGCTCAGGTGAATTTGCAAGAGGCCTCAGAAGATATGAAGTTCTTTGTGACAACAGGCTGCTGGGAAAGAAAGATTCCCCACTGAGGGAAAAGCTGCAGCACCAGCCTGGGCCTTTAAAAGGCAGCAAAGAATCCACTTGAGAAAAGGGCACACACTCCGACTGCCTCTGTGCCTCATGAAAAGGCAGCCACTCTGCAAACATGGGTGTTTTTCCACACACATTCTTTGGTGCATAATCAGGCTACGTCACCACATAATGTAGTATATTTCAGTTAAAATCCAGCCAACTATGAAACAAATTGGAGGGGGTGGGGACAGCGCAGAGGGGAGGATCAGACTTAGTCAAGTATCCTTGCAGCTATTCCTGTTCTAACAAGCAATGCAATCAGGTGGTTGTGGCATGAGACACTAGCTTACATACAACCGGCATGCTTACCCCTGCAAGATGTGTTGTTCTCCTACGTCCAACAGCATCAGTAGAGGCATAGAGTTTTGCTCGGTCTCCTGGATTCCTACAGTTCATGGTCTTGTAGGACAGAGGACTGATGGGGCTGCAAGATGCTGAACGGGGACAAATGGGGATAACTACGGTGTTGGTTGGTTTTGTTATTTATTAATTTTAATTATAGAGCAGCATTGGAGAATTGACAGAAGAAAGCCAGCAGGAACAGAGACAACCGAGAAAGACAGAAAAGAAAGAATGTATTAATACATAGAGGAACGACTAATTCTCAAGTCAGAACCATCATTTGATACACCAGCTTGGCTACACATAGTAATGATACAATTTCAATAGGCACTCATATACTTTTCCAATTGTAAACTAACAATTTCTTTTAAAATTAAGAAGTATGCCACATAACTGGGTAGTAGAAAGTAACACTGTTTTTTTGTTAAGTTTTTATACAACTGGTGGTTCTGAAAAAGCAGTGGACTCAATGACTGGTCTGACTGACTAGCTTAGTATATGCGTTGACATGAGTTTCAATTACATTCAGAATAGAAAACAATCAAACTAAAATCAGAACACCTATTAATTGATCTTGAAGTGGAGGAAAATAAAAGGAGACATACACACAAAGATCAAAATATTAACACCACAAAACAGTTTCCTCTAGGAAATGCATGAAATTGCTGTCTACAATTTTTAGCAAGTGATATGTTTTAAAAATCCCTCTTTTAGGAATATTTGAAGCCCAGCCATGTAAGAACTTTTAATATTTCTGACAGTGCTACAATAAGAGCTGACAAATACATTCTCAACAGCAAACTACTTTACACATTACAAAAAGCAAGCTAAAAACAACAAATCAACTTGGAAATTAATATTTGAATGAGTAACCAGGATGGCAGTTTTCCTTGGTTTGCACAAGGACAAAGACTATTACCAAAAGATCTCCTGCCAGTAGCAGTTATCAGGTACATGGTGTTCTGATTACATATTCAAAGAGAACTGTAACACTGCAAAACATATCATGGGGAACTTTTTGCAAAGTATTCTTGGACCAAAGTATTCTTGGACCTTCTCCTGATTTAACTGAAGGAGAAGACTGGGAAAGACTATGTAATTACTGCAGAGTCTTATTTGTCTGCTCCTGTTTGTCTTTCCTGGTCATTTAATATAGTCTTAGCATAATTATTATTCAGCATGTTGCCTGAAGGAAAAGCAGAGCTTCTATATGATATCTTCCTTATCCCCCCCTTTTTTAAAAAAAAAAAAAAAAAGAAAAGAGAATTACATCTTCAGTTTCCTTGGTAAAAAAACCCAAGATTTCTTGCCTGTAGACCCCCTCTCTGAGCACACTTGAAAGAACGCAGTTCTACACACCGTTAATTCTTCCAGTCTTACAACAGTACAGCTGCCGTTACAGGAAGAGCTCATAGACTTAACAGTACTAACACTGCAAATTCTCCTGCACTGAGAGATTAACATTAGGAATAAAGAAAATCTCATGTAAGTGTCACAGCAAGGGCACTCATGCTTGCCTTACCATTTACAGAGATTTATGTTTAATGAGGTATTAAGATGACTAATTAAAAAATAAAATAAAAATTGAGAAACAAGAAAACGGGGTTTTGTTTGTGGGTTTTTTTTTGTTGAGTGTACTCCAGGTAGGAGGTAGTGGCACAACATATCTTTTAAACAGCTTATAATCTATGTCGTTCCCACCCTCTGTGAATCAATTCTCTTGCTGCATGCTGATTATCTGAAGTTACCACCAAGGATGACATCAGAAGTATTAAAAGACAAGCAGTTCATTTTCATTTGCAATGTTGCCAAACAACGCTTTAGGAAGCACTTCCAGTGAATCATGTACCATCAGGATGACATCTATTCAGAGTAGCTTTTGGAGAGTTATTTAAAAACACGTTTTGGAGGGTTATTTTAAAAAGATCCAGACGTGCTCTTATGCTGGATGTCCCTAATAGCTCACTTAAAATTTAAGGACATGAATCCATATTTAATTTGATTTTGATTTTTTTGCATTGTAATTTACCTTCACAGCCAAAGGGCAGGGTAATTTTCTAGGGAATAATGTCAGGCTGGGATGAGCTGAGTGCTCAGAGCACAGCTGTGAGCCATTATCACCACCTGATCATTAATCTCCAGGAAGTGTCCTGTATGAAGGGACTGCACTTATTGCTCCTAGAGAATAATACCTGGAAAACAATGAGCAGATGGATTATTCTTCTGGGTGGTACAGTTCCAGTTAGCATAGGGAAGGCATTTCAGGGGAATTACCTCAGACTGATGACTGACAAATCAGTCATTCCTGCTATTTGCAATCTTTCTCAACATTCCACTCAGTTTAGAGTTTATTGCGCAGCATAAACAATAGCAGTCGCAAAAAAAAAAAATCTTCATGCTTGCTCCAGTAAAGTAACCACTTACAAAATTAAGTCACTGCTTTCTCAACTACTCCCTAATGAAGAGATGAATTTCCAATATCCTGCTTTGTAGATGACATTAAGTATTCATTTTACACACTGCTGTTTGAGAAGAGTGAAAAGGAATTTTGTACTTGTTAATTCCACTGTTTGCAGAATATCATCCACATTTTTGCTCCTACAGCACTACCCTTGCGGAAATGTAATGCAGCCTAATTAGTTATAAGAGTTCTTAAGTGAAAGCTTCTTTAAAAGTAATCTTAGCAGATCTCTACTCCTTCTTACCTTCTACGTCCTTTAATTAGAATAAAAATCCTGTCCATATCAGACAGGAAAGACCTGCCTACAGTTAAACATTCAGCATGTGCAGCAACATACTATTGTAATGGTAAAGTCCCCAGTGCATGATTGTAAAACATCCTATGATAAAAGAAGAGGCAGCTGTCACCTGCCTGAAACACACGATAAGCAAGTATGGCCTGGTTCTCTTTGGAATACAGTTTTGCCTGGGCTTTAAGTTACCACCTAGCAATATTTTCACGTTTCTGCATGTTAATTTTCCCCTCAGCTGTACATCAGAGCATTATTCTGGGGTTGGCAGAGAACTTTACAATTATTGTAACCTTACTAAACCTGCACATTGAACTTCATGTGCTATTAAATCCACTGCAACCAGGGCCTATCTTTCTGCAAATCTAACATGTTCCATGTAGGAAGTACCCTGGTACAGAATGAAACTATTTTTGCAGCAGCCCATGGCCTTAGCAGTGGGTGTGCTGAATCAGCTCTTTACAGCATTTTGGGCATTTTCTTAAACAGTCACAGACAGCATGACGTTGTTGCCCTGTGTGTGTTGTATTCATTTATTACATTGATGACAAGGCAAAAGAAATTAAGAAAGAGGCGGTGGGAGAAAGAGGCATAGCAAACAAGTGTGCAAACAAGTGTGCAAACAAGTGTGCAAACAAGTGTGCAAACAAGTGTGCAAACAAGCTTTCACGCTGCCACGTGATGTAATCATGGACATTCAAGCTCGTTCTTGGATGCTACCGTACACTCATAATTACATCAATAACTTTACAACATCCCACAGGGAATCTGGAAAAATAAGTGGCTGAAACATGAAGCCTCTGTTCTTACACATTTACCTGCATCTCCAGACAACGCAGCTGTGCTTTTACTTCGGGCCAGGAATGAGTGAGTGGGCATCAGAAGCCTGCTAACGATGCTGCTCTCCCACGGACTGAGCTGTAGACGGCGAGCTGAATATGCACCATACAAGCAAGAGGTTAGATCAAATGCTTCACAAATAACCGCATGTTGCAGAAGTATTAGTATTATCTCCTCACTACTATATACCGTGAAAATCTTGACAGTGTCCTTCAGAGATCAAAAGCATACAATCATTCAATGGTTTGCATTTTATTCTTACTCCATTTTAGTCAAGGAATTCCTATAGGAACACATACATCTGAACATTCATTTTGTGTTACTGTCTATGGCATTATGGCAAATTGTTATCAAATTAATACTGGTATTTTGCACATATGCCACATTCCCTATTAGGAATGATAGGATAACTTCTGTACTAGGAGAGCAGTTGCCACCCCTGAATATAGACTTCGACAAGAGCTGCTTGTGTCCCAAGCTCTTTCTACGTATAAGGTACATAGTCTTCTAGTTACAAAAAAGACCAATTACTAAAACACCTTCTAGAGTCTGCCAGCCTAGCAAGAAAAAAAACACAAACAAAGGTTGCTTACTACTATACAGAGAATTGTGTCAAAGAAAGAGGTTTTGTCAAGTGTTGCAAAAAGTTACAATGTGCCTCAACTGCAGATGCCAAGCTCAGCAGCTACAGTTGTCTCAGTAATACATGAAGCCACAGAATAGAGTAAGTACATTGATGATTAATTCTCTGCAAAAAATCCTGCTAATGATAATTTCAGTTTAGAACAGTAACAAAAGCCAACTTTTTGCACTGTTAGTCTGTTTTGAAAACACACTACACATTGACCTGGCTGCAATTACTCCCTTGCCTTGCTTTTCCCAATATTGCCTAATGCAAACTTAGCTTGTCAATATATTCCTTTTGCCTTGTAAAATTTCTTTACTTTTTTAAAAATAGTATTTAACCATTGATCATGGTGAAGTAGCAACCAGAAGAGCCCTATAAGTTTTTATATTGAACTAGATGTTTCTTTGATACTCTAATGCAACAAATGCTATTACAATGAGCATCACAAAACAAAACATTCAACTAGTTCCCACAGTAGTTCCTTATAATAAGCTTAGAACATAGCAATAATCTTGATGTTGCAAGTGAAATCAGGATTTCTTACATCTCAGCATTCACTGGCCTTAGTTTGGTGTTTACGGCAACAAAACTGCAGCTTGAATTTATGAGGCTCAGTCTCTAAAACGTTCATTGAAGTGACTGGCTGTAATAAACTTGAGATTAATTTGCATTTTTAAAGGTAGAGATCCATCACTTTTAATAGCCATAAACTCTGAATCTGTCTTTAATCTACTCCATGCTGAGTCCCATGAAAAGAAGGGCCAATCTCAATCTCATCCTATGAAAATATAATTGCCTAATCCACCCTCAGTGCTGTTCTTCACTTCTCAAATTGCTTCCCTAAATTCTGCTAACTCAATAAGGGGCATTACTATAGAAATACAGGACTCAAACACAGCAGGCTCTCTGGATAAGTGTCCTTACACAATGTACTACCGCCAGAACTCTCTGTGATTAATGGTTCCATTTCGCATTGATACAGATTATACAGAGACACAAAATACCCTACAGAGACCTCCGTTACAGCACACACATTATCATTAAGCTCATAATTTAGCAATGAAGAGAAATCACAGAACCACCATTAAACTGGGTGCAATAATGGTAAAATCTTTGCTTCCTTTCTTCTCCAGGCACCATGCTCAGTATGATCGTTGTTTAAAGCTACTGTTGCAAGACAGCAGATTCTTTTTTTGTGAAAAGAGGCCTCTTCTGAGGCTCACAGGCATGAGTATGGATGAGTCTGGAGAAACTCTTCTAGTGTAATTTAACACAAAGATCACATAACTTCAGGAAGCAATCCCTGAAATTTTAGGCCAATAAATCAGTACTACGTATACTATCAATTTCTTTGGAGTTCATCTGTACAGCTGCAAACAGCTGGTAAGTAAATGTCACAGTGTAATACGGCCCTGTGGCCCAGCCGCATACCTTACACGTTAGGCCCCAGAGATGAAGTAGTCTCAAGAAGACACAGCTAAGAGACTGATGACTTAGAACACTAAATTGCCATGTCTCACCTATCCCATGTCATTTGCCCTAAAGGTGAGTACAGTTTAATTCTCTTTTCTCTTTGCCCCTAACGCAGGGGAGCTTATATCCACATTGACTACTACTGGAAGCAATCGTGTGCCCACAGCATCCAACTAACAGCAAATGAGGCACTGTTTGGGAGCAAGCTAGCTGATATGTACCAACAGTGAGCTAAGAGAGACCAACAAAAACTCTCTTCTCCATATAAGCAACAAGCATGATTCAGAGATGTCAAAATAGTTTTAGCCAGGAGCTTGGAGTAAAGTCTCCCTAAACCTCCAAAATGGGTTTAGGTCAGAGTTCACTGAAATACACCTTGGCTTTGTGGATCAAGGTCATCACATACTGAATATTCCGAACGCACAGTTCCCTGCAAGCATCATATTTGACACTTTAAACTTTTAAGTGGGCCAAATAAACTTTTGCCCACTGAGTTCCAAGTACAAGAGTATTAACACCTAAATATGTTGAACAACTTAACTTTGGTGTCCAATTCACACTGAAACAAATTGAATACAAAACAAAGAGCATCACAAAATAGTAAGATTGACTTTAAACAATGAGGTCAGGGGTTTATTTTCTTGCTCTTTTTGTTTTTTAATGCCTTAGGGTGATGTTTTCATGATTTAGTCCTTCAAACCATCTGACAGACAAGGGGAAACGATATTTTTTTGTTCTCATGCTGCGTTAAGGCTATCACTCTTAGGGCTGTTTGCTCCTTGTTTCCACACAGGAAGCATATTCCTGATAGGGTTGCTGGTGCAAGCACCCCTACCATCAGCTACAAGCAGGTTAGTTTAAACAGATTAAAGAAGATCTTTATAACCTAACTTGTAACTGAAAAACACAGAGTTCCAGGGAGCTGGCAACAGTGAATTGATTACAGTCATCTGTATTTGTCTTCAGGATATACAAACCGAACACTGGAAAATTGTCTTAGCAGCAGCAGAATAAATTGGAAATAAGCAAACAGCAGCATCTGATTAGTTCCAGGAACATATGGGAGGCAAGGATTTAACAGGTCTCCTGATGAGCACCACGAAGGAGACTCTCACTGATAACAGTGGTGTTTGCTCATATAGAGCCACAAACATGCTTTGGAGTAGATGGGGGAAAACTACCCTATGCTTAGATTCTCTTTCAATAGGAAACGATACTGGAGCCCCTGAATTTCTTCTATAAAGGTAGCAGACAAAGGTGACGCAGTGATTGAGGTCATCACCTGTTTGAAAGAAAAAGCACTGCACAGAGGAGGAGGAACACACCTATGGTGCTAGTTTTGCTTTTCAAATCTAAGAAAGTGTGTAACTCATACCTCATCTGAAGTATTATCCACTTGCTAAGCTTTCCTTAAAGAGTACATTTACCAAAATTTATTGGTCAACAGCAGCTTTCTCCGCTTCAATATGTGTGTCCATGTTTTGTTACAGTTTCAACTACTCAGACCTGTACCACTAACATAAAAGCACAATGAGAAGCCTGTTCTAGCTGCCCAATTGTAAAAGAGCTATATAGCAATACTATACTTGAAAAGGAAATAACTGGTCTTTTAGGCAATTAGTTAATGAAAACTTCTGTCTTTTCCTGGGCCAAAAAAGAAAATCCTGTCCTTCAAATGGTAAAAAGGTGCTGCTTAACAGAAGACATGTTCTTGATGACTGCTATAAACCACTTAGGGTAAGCTTATCATCCTCATCTCCAGCTTGCCGTTTTGCAGGTAGGAGTACGCATTACAGACAAGGCGTGACTGGATGCCCTCTACAAGATGAAGCGGGGAGCAACAGTTAAAGCCTTCCTTTTAGCATTTGCCTTAAGATGCTAAGAGAGACGAGTGGCACTTCTCCAGATACATGCTCAACTAGATTGAGGTATATGACTTTGCACAAGAAAGAAGGCATTTATAGTGTTTGGATTTGCTTTCTGTCTTGGAGTCTGCGAAAGATGTAAGAGACTTCTGTAGAGTTCTGTGCTGTTTTAATGAAAATGCCAAGCAAAGAATGCCTCAACATTTAAAGTTTTTGACATATGGCCATCATTTCCATATGCCTTCCCTCTCCCCACCGCTAAGACTGCCTACTATTCAGTCTAACTTCTCCTGAATTTGAAATGGGTGGCAGAAACTATCACACAACGAGTTACAGTCCATAAGAGACTATCCTTCATATTTAATGCCTGCTGCTGTTTCCCCCCCACCTCCCCAAAATCCTTCCTCAAAGGAGCATCCCCTGGCAAAGAACAGCAACCATCTGGAAAAATATATTTGCACTTGAAAAGCTAATAAAACTAAAACTGACTGGATTTTAGCACGTAGAGCAAAAAATTGAGTTTTGGAATAAATTATTTCTTAATATAATGCTGGATTTTTCACAAGTTACCAGACTCTACAACTAGGTTAGCCCACTAGGATTAACATGGCTCATCAAATCAACCAGATACACACATACAAGCATGCACATAAAACATGGCACTTAGTTAAGACACACAGAAAATGACATCTACCAATCAGTTTTGCAACACAACCAAAGTTCCATTCTAAAAATTGTTTTTGAAAACATGCATTTATCTGGATTGAAATGGGACAGAACTTCTCATTCTCAGTAAAGGACAAAAAATCCCTCTCAAGTACTTTTCTGTAAAGCTCTTTGCACAAGTTATACAAGAGACATTCTTTTATAAAACTCCTTTAAGCTTAATGCTGCAATCTCATAAATCCTCAGAACAGAGGCAGCAATTCAGCTACATTAATTTTTAAAAGCTTGATTGGTTATCGTTTGTGCAGAGTTGTAAACATCAAAAACACACACTGAAATCAAGCAATCTTTGAAAAGTAACTGTACACAAAAAGTCAATAAACAGACCATATGAAAAACACCCATACCTCTTCAATAAAAATAATCAGAAGTGGTAATAAAATAACTACCTGAAAGCTTCATGCAACATGTTCTTAGATATTCAAGAACTACTACCAAAGAAGAACGGAAAACAAAATAATGACAAAATGGCCTAATGCAAATAAAAGGTCACACATGATTGCATGCACTATGGAGTGATGTATTCTTTCAACAGTTGTACCTCATTTACTAAAAACCTGACAGAAGCACTGCTTTTATCATTTGCTAAAGTAAGATTGTTTAGGTAAGTTCTCGTTTTAAAAAACAAGAAATATGTTTCTTCTCACAGGAAAAAAAATGTTCAACCATTTACTTTTGACATTTATAGTCTTTTCACTCCCACTTAGATGAAGTACAGAAAATGACTTCAGAAGCTTGTTTTATGTGCAAAGTAATACATCAATATAGAACATTCTTTCTTGCTCTTTTTTTTTTTTTTCTTTGAAACTGTACCTCAGTCTGGAGAATTTAGTAATGTTGCAGATGAGGAGGAGAGCCGCTTGTTAATGACTGGATCAACATGTTTCGAAAGGTTCATTGTTGAAACAGACCGCCTGTCTGGATCTAAAACAAATGGAGATAATGCTAATTGACAGCCCACATGCAGTACTGCAAGTTTCTAGCTCACTAGTGGGAGGAGGAAAACATGACTAGGTCACTCCTGCTCTACCACAAGAACTTTCAAAATAGAATGGACTTCTCAGCAGACGTTGTACAGGTGACTCAAAGACTGGGCACAAAACCATTAAATTTAAGTTTCAAATGTCTAAAATACTCTGTTCATTGATTATCATTGAATGAGGTTGCAATCCAAGGACTTAATGGAGGATCTGAAGTGGATACTAGTAGACAAGATGGTATTTCCTCATTCCTTTCAATATTCTCAGAAAAACCTTGCTCGTGACTTGCAACAGAGAGCTTCAGGGAAGGACCAACATGCTTGGAAATGAGAGGTTATTCATTAAAAAACCCCCTTAGCAGCTGAATAAAAGGTGACATTTGACAGGGCACTGTTACTAGGCAGAAGGTCAGAATCATGACAATACAATTCTGAACGATTAAGGGAAGACTAGTGCACAAGGGAAGCAAGGGTAAGCACAAAAAGAATTAAAAGATTTAAAAATCCCACAGTTATGTATAAGTGCTAAACTTCCCACCACAGAGTCATTTTCTACCTGCTGTGAATGAAGTTGTAGTTCGTCAATCCAAAACAGCACACGGCTTAGCACACAAAGAAAATGAGTCTCTGTGGAAGGCTAGAGACTACTTGTAATACACATGCTTGGTACATAATACTAAAGGGTTTCATTTTGCTTTTAGGTTCTGTACATTTTAGATCAGTATTACATCATTTGCCTGTACAACTGCTGCAGAGTCAGCATCTGCACCGTTATTTCAAGAATACAGATTGCACAGACTTTGTGCACGTGTGTGTGTCACATGAAGGTTATTAGCAACGGCAGAAGAGGAGGAATGAGCTGAACAGGCCAGCTATATGCTTTCTGTTCTCTCTCAAAAAAAAAAGCTATATGCATCTGACATTTGGAAGATGCTGGGAGAGTCAATTCTGCTTTTGCTTACATTTTAGCTTGCACTCAGCACTACTCAGCAAAGCATTCAACCATGCTGAAATGCAACGAGGCTTGAGCATATGCCTAAATGCTCTGCTGATTCATATTCTGTGTGTGCAAAAATATGCCCACATACTGTTTTTGAAGCAGACACAAACTCAGGACACTGACAACGTTAAGGAGGATATTGCTGAAATATCTACATTGTTTATTTAGGACATCAACGTTGTATTTACCTGTTCTGACCTAGTGGATTAAAGTACATTCACTGTGTACAAAAAATATCCATAGAAATACAGTGCATGAAAAATACCATTACTCTCCCCAGACCTATGAACTATATAGGATTCACTATAACTGTTTGGGGCAAAGAAAGATTCTCCCCTACCCCATGTGACTATTTGCTCACTTTGTCTAATGTTAGAATGACTCAGTAAGGGTATAAAAAAATCAGCAAACTGGCTACTGGAAGGGGAACCAAACTCAGAAATGGGTTTTAAAAGGAGAAATTTAAATGTTATAGCCAAGAACAAGACCTCTACAGGCTGGCAAGATTATCCCACATTGATCTACAGGGTATATTGAAGAGTGCTGCGTGCGAGTCATTACTGGAGACAGGATACTCAGGCTTCATGTGTCACAGATCTTTGTCAGAACAATATTTGTGGGAATGGGATGGGGATTTTGATCTCTTATATCTGATCTATAGCTAAGAAAATGTATACTATATCAGTACAGCAAAAGAGTTTCTACAGTTGGCATAAAGGATGTACTGCATAAAACAGCTTTCTGAAGATGACAAATGACAATATGAAAAATCACCTCTTGTGTTTGGCGTGCCAACATTTCTCTTGTGTCTATGAACATTATTTAAATGAGTGAAATTCAGCACGAGGATTTGTGAGTAAGCGTTGGCAATATGAATCCTATAAATGTACAATAGGCCAAATGCCTATTGCCCAGAAGACTGCTGTTTTTTGTTCTAAAAAAAGAATTAAAATATCCATGAGCAACATACCAGCCAATGCAGCTGGTTATATGTCTGTGTTCATGTGCAAAATAAATGTAAATCCTGCATATGTATAGTATGCCAAAAGGGTTTTAGAAAAAAAACCAAAATATTCAAATTGGGTCTCCTTGAATTCCAGTAGGCAGAATATTATGCTTCATTTCAGTGAACTGTGCCAAATCTTTAGAGTCAGCCAGTAGTAACTCTCCACAGTAAAAAATAAATAATAATGAAAAAATCTGGTACTAACAACAGTTCTAATCTATCAGCATGATGTTAAGCATGCATTGCAACTACATGAGGGTGGTTTAGTTACCAATGATCTCATTTCCTGAGAACTAGCTATGGGTAAAGGAATCAACAAACCACAGCAATTATGTACCAGGTTTTCTAGCACCACCCAGAGATCTGAAGTGGTGCTCCAGGCCTGCTAAATCGAGAAAGGTGAATGATGATTCAAAAAAATAACCTAGGGACAGAACGCAAGACAATGATTTTTCACAGTAAAGAAAATAAAAATCAAATAAGTTATACAAAATTAAGCAAAAAAGTAACCTTTCATGAAAAAATAACTGTTTATTGAACTTATATATGACAAAGATTTCAGAGCATTCTTTTATCAACTTTTTTTCCTCCTTAATGAAAGGTTGGACGCATTGAAATGTATACATTGGAGTAGGAAGAGAAGAATTCTAAGCACCACTTTCTGATGAAAGAAATAAAGGACAAGTTCTTTTTTTGGTTCGAGTCATATTTAACAGGGCATATACACATTAATGATTGGCAGATTAAGTTAGAGAAGATAACTGGGAAAAAAGCATATAGCTAAAATTCACTTAAACTTAATTTTCCCATCTTTAATTTTTTTCTAGGGGAAAAAAGGAACTTCTAGCTCCCAAAATATCTGTACAAGGTACAGACAGCTTATTACGAAGAACAATTTCTCTTCCTTGTGCCTGTTTTAATCTCAGTATTTGGTCATTTCCACCAGACCTATTTTTTGAGCCATGATATTTAGTGTTTGCACACAGTAGCTCACATCACAAGATTGACACAGCACAAGCACACCCACACAAACACACACAAACAACAGCAAAGCAGCAGAAGCAAGAAGCTGTAGCAAGCTAGAGTTACAGAATTAGTCAACTCCTGAAACAAGTTTTAATTTTTGTTCAGATTTCTCCTTGTTATCTTTTTGCTACACAAGAATGTCAGAAACATGCCATTGCTAGCAATAACAAGATCAAGAGCAAAGAATTTAAACCAGCATACACTGAACCATCCTTCCTTTTAACAGAAGCAAAGTAAATTCCAGTTAACTGGCAGGGCAGGGAAACTGGCTAGCAAACCAAGCCTCCCTCTTTTACCTGTGTTATTAATGCGGTTATGTAGTGCTCCTCCCCAGGACCACCTGTTTTGCTTTTGTTTTGGCTTCTGGCTTCTTTCAATTGTGCGACGTACAACAGCTTCATGTCGTTCCTTAAGTACAACAGGATAATACATTTGGATACTATTGGGTTTTTAACTCAACCTTCTCATCAAACCCTGCTACCCTCCACATGGACAAACCTAGCAGGCATCTAGGAGTTGCGTTCAAGCTAGTAAGCTTGCCGCTCAAGCTAGTTCATGCTGCCTAGTAAGACACATACTCAGATGAACCATCCTAACTCTAGAACAGGATTAAGCAGTAATTAAGCCATATATAAGTTAAAATATTAACTGTAATTTTGAAGAGCTAAGATCTGTTTGAGACCTGCAGAACTGCAGAGAAAAAACAGTGGCCCTACTTCAGCAGCCACTACACAAACACACCCAAGGGCTACTTCCCACCTTGTATCTCCCACCTACTAAATACTAGAACAGCGGGAGAGAGAGGAAACAAAAACACACGCGAGGATGAGCTGACTTACGTAGGATCACACTGCACGTAGTTCCCAGCTTAACTGAGACAAATCAGTCAAGAGCATATTTCATTACACAGTTACTTTATTAAAGGTTTTGTTAGGGCAACAAATATTTAGCTACCCTTATACTGAATGGCTAAGAATTAACAGATAATCATAGAAAATCGACCCAATTTTTATTTTTCTGCATGAGTGCATAGGGCCATACACTGCAACCCAGACATGCTCAACTTAGCTGTGTTTGATTTATAAAGGGCACTTTAAAAAACAGTACCTGTGCAAGTAAGGCTTAAAAATCCTCTTTCGCATGTTCTCTCATACTGACCATGGCTTCTGTTGCATTCTTTCCATCAGCTCTTAAAGGAGTTTGATAGTACTGTATCTTATGGTAAAAGCAAGCTGAAGAAAGTGTTTTCATGACATTTATTCTTACCTTATCTTCTTCTATTCTCTGCCTTCGCTTTTCCTCTACAGCAGCTCGCCTTCTCTCTTCCTTTAATCTCTGCTCTTCTAGCTTCTTTCTGCGTTCCTCTAGGTGTTTTTCATAATGTTGCCGGGCTCTCTCTTCTCTTTCTAACCAGATGGATTCTCTTGCAGCTGTGAGAAAAATCAGAAATAAAAGTATTAACATGCTATATGTGATGAAGTCTTGAATACAATTTGAATAACCAAGCTAAATGGAAAAACTTTTGAATTCATTTTCTTAAGACATACATAATATCCTAATCTCTCCTCATGTATTAAAACATCATGTACCCTGGTCACACATTCATTTCATTTAATCTCAATTTACTTACTATGAATTACCACCAGAAATAGAAACTATATGCTCAAATAATTTAACTGTGTGGAAGAAAAGATTTTTTCTTAGTTTAAAATACCTAAATACTTAAGTCAGATATAAGTGAACACACTTCTGTTGTACAAACCATGGTAATTCTCTGTAATCTTTTACCGTCAAATGATAAAACTATCACCACTGTATACCTTTACTGATCACTACAGATCTCTTACAATAGAATTGGCTGGGTTGACAATTCTAGCACCTGGACTGTTAGCTGTACCAACAGCTGACCAGAAGGAAACAAGTTACCCACCAAAGAAGTCAGTCTAAAGGTGAACTTTAATCTGTCATATATAACTCCACTGCTGCAGAGCTCTGAACAACATGTTTCAGGAGTGCTAATCAAGACAAATCAAGAAGCACTACACGAAACAAATTTTGCTCTCCATCAGGGTCTGAATTTTCATGAATGTACTACCTGGAACACGGACTCAAACTGTAGTCCACATGAAGCCATTTACATATAATACTCTGGACCTCTCCCCATTCTGTCTTGAAAGCTACAGGTTCCAGAAAATTTCGCGTTCTAAAAAAACCTGTTACTTATTTTTTAAAAATCCTGGACATTTGATACCTCTGGATCTTCATGAACTGACAGATGAGAGTGCAGGAAGAGATGCACATGAAAGTAACAACACAAACATCTCCGAGAACCTCATTAGAAAACCATACACAGAAGGAGCTCATTAGTAACACAGCAGCAACAGGGAACCAGGACAGCAAAGTGTCAAAAATGCTTTCAATTTCCAAGGCCAGCAATGTAAGGAAGTTCTCTACCTAAGTCTGAGACAGTATTTTTTTAAATTCAATCTGGGGAAAAAAAAAAAGAGGGGGAAAAAAAAAAAAAGAGCTCATCGTTACAATCACATACTCTAGAACAGCAGCTCCAGCCTTCAATTAGCAGAGATATTTGTATTGACACAACTACATACCAAAACCAAAAAACCCAAATGCTTCTAGGTGTTCAGAGCAGACATTGCAATCACTTCTTATAAACACTAGGATTCATCTTCACCAAACTGCTCTTCTGCACTTTCCTGCCTACTCAAACAAATCCCACCTCACCTAACAAAGAACTTAGATTGCACTGTAAACCTTACATACTTGCATACACAGTCTCACGAAAAATCTCTACCCTGAGTAGACCAGTTCATGGGTAGAGTATCTCCCTTAAGAAAACAGCTCTCTACCATTTCAGATGTTGAATACTTTGCTGAGAAAAGCAGACAGCATGTTTAGCTTTGCTGTGGAATACAAACTAGCAGAAAGGTGTTTGTTCAGCAGCTGCAAGCAACCATAAGACACCCTCTTGGCAAGATGGGTGAAAGTTCAGCAAGGTGTTTGCAGGAAATTTAACAATCATAGCTAGAATAATTCCAACAACAAGGAATAGTACAGTTGCTTAGATAATTACTAACAATAGATGTGAAAAGTGACATTTATGAATGTGAAATACTAATGCAAGAGCCACCAGAAGATTTACAGAAATACTTTTCTATGCTAATTTAGTTAAGTGACTTGAAGGAGAAACGTGAACTGCAAACTAAGGCAGAAAATAGCAGAATAAGACAGAAAAAGCAGCTTCCACGCCAACCGAAATCTGCAAAGGCTCCTTCATCTATATTAAAGCCTTACAAGATAACAAAACAGAGCCAAAATTAGTGTTCTAAATGCAAGACTAATTTGTAAGCCAGAAACATGCATCTGCTGCCTCTTCTTGGGAGCCAATAGCTCACCAAGAGAATGGATGGACAGAGAGATGGCTCTCACTCTGGTCTACCCTTCTCCTGGGACTACATAGAATAGCATAGTTTGGGTTGGAAGGGACCTCTAAAGGTCATCTAGTCCAACCCCCCTGCCGTGGGCCGGGACATCTTCAACTAGATCAGGTTGCTCAGAGCCCCGGCCAACCTGACCTTGAATGGTTCCAGGGATGGGGCATCCACCACCTCTCTGGTGGGCAACCTGTGCCAGTGCTTCACCACCCTCAGAGTAAAAAATTTCTTCCTTATACCTAGTCTAAATCTGCCCCCCTTTAGTTTAAAGCCATTCCCCCTTGTCCTGTCGCAAGAGGCCCTGCTAAAAAGTCTGTCCCCATCTTTTTTATAAGCCCCCTTTAAGTACTGAGAGGCTGCAATAAGGTCTCCCCGGAGCCTTCTCTTCTCCAGGCTGAACAACCCCAACCCTCTCAGCCTTTCCTCATAGGAGAGGTGTTCCATCCCTCTGATCATTTTCGTGGCCCTCCTCTGGACCCGCTCCAACAGGTTCGTGTCTTTCTTATGCTGAGGGCTCCAGAGCTGGATGCAGTACTCCACATGACCCCTCACGATGCTGTCTTTCTACTGCCCAGGTCCGGAGAAGACTGAGCAAAGGGCTCAGACTACGCCCACCTTTTCCAACAGTCTGGGTTACATCCTGAACAACTGAAGTGTAAGACATGTCACCTCTGATGTACCATCCCCTCTTTTTGTCTTTGCCTTCTGCTTAACACTCCAACTTCGCTAATCAATGCCTTGGGCAGAACCACTGTCAGCCTGTCACCAGAAAGGTACTGATTTTTGCAAAAGCTTGCTCTTCCTATTAGCTTCTGCACACTTGGATTGCAGAATAGGGTCAGCCCAAGAATAGGCAGCCACACCAGTGAACTGTACTGTTCTTTCCTCTTACTCCACGTGCATTTATCTTGTTTTCTTCAGCAAATGAGGATAATATTCTCTAAAAGCAGCAACCCAGTTAATTTCAACCAGCTGCTTTTTCAAGAGAAAAGAAAAAAAATACTATCTTTAATACCATCTAAAAACTGGCAAAAGACATTTCTAAAGTGCTTACACTTAAAGGGAAAAAAGAATAAATAGTATCATTAATCTTTGAATTCTGCACTGCAAACATTTCATGTTAACTCCTTTCTCCTGAATCTTCGATGAAAATTTCAGAGAAAGTTAACGCATTATTACAGGATAGGACTGCTTCAGATATCCCTATTCAAGACACACACATTTTAAAACTGTATTAACTTTTACCCGTTTTGGTGAGGTTTCATAACCATTTTAACCAAAGTGCTGGCTGACACCAAGAGGAGCAGCATTTGCCCTCCTCTAGGCCCTGAGTTTGTACTCCTCCTCCCCATGCTGACAATGTTGCTCACAGGACTGAGATCAGATGGATCAAGGAAACAATCTGGTTAAAATCAGGTTGCTTCCATGCTTTTTTTCATCCAACACTCTTAGCTGCAGCTGGTCCTGGCGGAGATTGGTCAGTCTGGGCAGATGGGTAAACAGACATGCTGCTGAGTGGGTTTAGGGGGTTCTGAAACCAGAGGAAGCCTCGGGGCAGAAATGGGACTGCTGGGCAGCGCAGCACAGCCTGCCCGAGCTCTCCCGAAGTGAGACAGGGCTCAACAGTTTGCTGAATTTGACAGCAGGTCAATGCAATACATGCAGAGAAGCTGATTTTACCTTGTTGACACCAGACTAATTCAGATGCAATCTACACCTGTAATCTTCTGGAAGATTACAGAATATGCTTCTATTACACAGATTTATGAAAGCCTCTGCCCCAAGCTCTCAGTTGTTGCCTAATTCCACACATTAAATTCAAAAGTCTTTGTCTCATCTTCAAAGACCTCTGCCATTCTGTTCTGAGCAATATCACACTCCTGTTTCTCTGACAAGTCATACTCCTAGCTTTGAATTAATTTTGGGGGAAAACATATCCTTTCTCCTCCATCAACAGAACCAATTACTATATACTGGACAACTGTGTGAGGACAGAAGTTTCACAAAAGGCACAGTGAGGCTGGGAAAAGCCTATTACTCACGAGGACACAAAAGGAAGGAAAGAGACACTCAGAGCTTGAGTTTATGGGCCTGAACAGGTAAAAGATTTTACTTCACAAAACCAAATTTTAACAGAACTTAACTAATAATACACTGTGAAGAACACAATACTTTTAATCATTTTTCCCACTTCAATACTAGATTTTTGTCGTCTTTTTCCTCAAATAATTGTTCATTAGTGCTAGACCGCAGTAATGTTAAATAACTTAAATGCATTCTTGCAGGATATGGCATTACTCTCTCCTTCTGTTCTTTCTGTATAATTACTTCCTGTGAGGCTTCTCCGACTAGTTTTCATCCTCAGAATTGTTTCTTATTTGAGTCTACTGTTATGTTTCATTTCTGATACAGAAATGTTTAGAGGGTTTGTTTCAGTTCTGAAGACAGCATTGCACAGATACATATAGACGCAGAGCTTGTAACACTTTAAAAAGGTATATTGTTTTATGGACTTATTTTATTCTAACACGCACAAATTTGCCTATCTATAAATGTCACAGCAATGGATCTTGGGGAAGGAGAGGAAAAAAAAAAAAAGAGAATCATTCCCTATCCTCTTCTTAAAAGGAAATATGGAGTCTATTTCATTTACTGCATGCAAAATTTGCATAATTTGATCTTTGTTATAAGCTTTAGCTTCCCTAGCTATCCATTCAAGAGTGGAACTAGATTATTCCCTTATGCAACATCATATGTTTGCAATCTAAGTTAGACGCATCTTCACATAGCAAATGCTCTAGTTAGACTCTTACAGCATCCTGTCACCACGGTGCTATACAAATGAATTAAAAAAAAAAAAAAAAGAGTGCACACACCCTGTTACACAGACCCTGAACACACTAAGTAACCCAAACAATGTAGTTGTTCAAAACTGGAATTCAATCAAATAATTTTGCAGAAGTTTTGAAACATCCATCCTCTTTGAAAAAGCTAAGAGCACCTAAGGAGCTTAGTAGCACATGTGTCATGAAAGTCCATCCAGCTGCAACATGTTGGTTTTTACTCAATCATCACTTACGTACATACCCTAATGATCATATCAGGACAAGCCACTGCTGTGAGCCAAAAAGACTTCCAGAGATCCTGAGAGCTGGGCTCTTTTGTGCCTGGAATCTGCTTGCAATAGCAACCCAGCATGAGAAAGCTCTTTGGTTTTCTACTGAAAATAAAGCACTTTCTGAAAGATATGAGAAATTAAGAAAAACAAAGAATAAAAAAAAAACAAAAACTTTCTTAACTGATGTCACTGGAATATTAATTTGCCTGTAAAAGACATGGAGACTGTTTGTTCTTTCTGTCATTAATGTAAATGGTGAGACCTTCTTGGGGCATTATTTGTGCTGATTTCCATAGGCTTCACAGCCTGCCATACTGTTTAGAAAAAGTAATGAAAACAGTACATTTGAACTTTAAAGACTAAATTCAGGAAGAAAAAGGCTGAAAACATTTTTATGTTTTGGTATGTAAAAGAGTTAACTTTCACATACACTCTCACTGCTGGGAAGACAATCAGAATGCTAAACCTCTGGATAGAACACTAATCTTCAACTTTCTACTCCTCGGAGAAGGGATGATAAAATCATACTTTTTGATAAGGAAAGACAGCTTAATAACAGAAACACACATCAGTGATGGATTGCCAAGGCAAATGGAAGTGTTAGGCTGGAATAAATTGTAACAAAAGAAATAGATCTGATTTCAAACAAATATAAAAGCTGTGTCTTTCCATCACCTTTAAGTTACAGGCAAAAGGTAGCAGAAAATATACACCCATCTGTTAACATGAAGAAGCTACTAATTTTATGCTTGGACCAAGTATTTTAACTAGGACATAAAAGCATGATTTATGATACCTCTATTTGCTGATAAAAAGTGTAATATCTGTTTTCATGAATTTAACTTTTTCCACAGATAGAGAAATAATCTTTCCTGCTTTTAAATTTTAATTTTTTTTAAATATTAATGCCTATATTTTCTCTTATTAGAGAATGAAAGGAGAATATCTCCTTTGTTTTCACTGCTTCCTACATTCTTGCATGAACTTAAGGGCTCAGTTTTTGCCATCTACAAGGTAGTTACACACAGTGACATAAGTTAACATCCTTGGATATATGATGATACCTTCAGGAAAAATAAAAAGTTTAAAATAACATCTTTTTATTTCATTCTCACATCCCTATTTGTGAATTTGTAGAAACTTTTTTCCCAGACAGAAATTAACAAATTGTAGCCTAGGGTAAAAATTGAAGTTTACTCAAGGGTTAAAAAAGCCTAGCCTAGGGTAAAAATTAGGGATATCAAGCCCTATTCTGAATACATAGGTGTGCTTCTAGAAGCACAGCAAGCCATGTTTCATAGAGACACATGCATCAAATAGTCTTGCTGATAGAAGGGATCAGCAGATGAGCCTACAGGAAACGGAAGATACCTCTAAAAGGTCCGATCAGCTTGGAAGAGCAGCCAATTTGCAGGATGTGGAAGGGGGAAAGACCCATTTTTAGCATAGCTTCTGGAAGAGCCATCGTAAGAGCTATGCCCAGTGCTGAGCCAATGCTGGACTCCAGTACTGGTACAGTCCAACGAAAAGGTTCTTGGGTCTAAGCTTTAACAACTTTGTGATACTTCTCTTCCTTGTAATAACATACACTGTCTGACAACATGCAGGAATCATTCAAAGAAAGCTTGGTCATCATTCAGATAGTATCTGTCTGCTGAAAGCTTAAATGGCATAGGACCATTTACATTAAATCTGGAATATACAAAGAAAAGTCACAACCTGATCCTTGTTCTATCTCATTACTTGTACAATCTATAAATTTGAACACAGTCATGTGCTACAAGGACACAAAATTAGAGCATAAAAACAAGATTTAGAAATTCAGCCCTGGACACGCTGTTAATACCTTCTGCTTGTTTGCAAACTGGCAATGCTGGATTAGATTACAAAGCAACATAATTAAGGCTATATTTCTGGCACCTCTGAAGTGAATAACAGAGCAAAAGAAAACAAGGTCAATCAAGAAACACACACTCCAATATTAAGAGACACGTAAGACTTGAAACCAATCAATTTTACACCAGAATTAACTAATTTAATGTGGGAGATGTTAACTGCAATCCATGCATGTTTCTTTTGTGGAAATCACTTTGTAGTTTCTTTCTCCAATCATGCACACAGACAGAGAGCCATTCTTTGCAGCGGTTTTAGGCTGTGAGGGAAGGGAGAGCATGCATTAAGTGTCAAAGCCTCTATTTTCTGTTTATCCATGTGAACAAGAGGAGGTCCCCCCAGCTCCTCTTTTGCTGTCCCTTCACTTCAGTCCTTTTTCTTCTGGTTTACTGCCTATATAAAGGCAGATCAGTGTAGCACCGCCCTTTCTCAGTCTGCCTTTTGCATCCACCTTGGACGGACAGCTTACCTGAGTAAAGACCTTATAGTCTTTGTCAATCTTTCCATTCTTTATCTTTTCTGACTTTACAGCACTGACCTCAGCAATAGCTTTCTCCTCTGACCGCTGTTTCACCTTTCCTCGCTGCCAGCTCTGCACTGAGACTGTGATCGCCTCCTTGCTGCATTAGCAGAAAAATGGATCAGTGATGCTCTAACCGTACCTAAAAATGGGGACGTTCTATCAGGCACAGAAACGGCTGACTGAATGAATTAAAAGGTGAACTTCAGAGCTGTAATTAAAGCTGAAGTTAACGTTAGATTCTCTAAGCCAACCTTTTCCCAGTAACCATGCTCTGAGGGATATTCAGCACAGAATTTTTTAAACTAATCTTCCCTAAAAATTGTTTTCTTGTCTTATAAACCCTTCTGACACTCAAGTCCTCTGAGGACATCCCAAAATGATTCATATGCTAGTGTCACTGATTCCTAGTTTCTGTGGGGCTTCTGATTGTGGAAATGTTGGATAAAGTTCTGTCCCCAACTGCCAGAGAAGAGAATAAGCCAGAAGGAATTCACTGACAGAAAAAAATTGTAATTTTTAATTAATGTGGTGTTTTGTCAATGATCACTTTCAGACAGGAGAGGAATAAATATCATAATGTGATCTTTAAAATATTATTTTAATGCTTATGCATTGTAAGTATTAAGAATTTAATGATTTAGCCAACCTGAAATTCAGACATATTCTAAAAACTAAGATTAATAACACTTTTCCTCAAATGAAGAGTTAAATCAGACAGCAGGATTACTGCCTTTTGTTCCTGATGCCAGAAACTAAACGAGCCATGTGTCCTTGTCAGGATCATAATTGTGATAAAGTCAGTCTTCAAGCAGGATTGGTGCAGATAAAACACGCACAAATGTAAGACTTAAAATAGTTTTCTCAAGAATCAGGGACTGAGATACTGCAAGTAAAAACAAGAAATCCCCAACTCTTCTTCTTTGCTAGACCACTATCTAAGGCTATCAGAATGAAACCCATTTTAAAATCCCAGTAACTTTCCCTGTTGAAAAACACATTTTGATTTTTCTTTCCAGTTACGGAGAACCAGGTCTATGCTAATAAATGGAATGTGCCCAGAGACCAACTGGCATGGAACAACTTTCACCTGTACTACTAAACTTCTACCCTCCAAAATGGTAACAGTACTCAATCAACACATGAGGAAAAGCCCAGGGGCCTCCCCTGCCAATTCCCAAACCTTGACTGGGAATCAGTGAGGAGACAGCTAGTTGCCTGGAGCCAAAACCCTGCCAGGATCCATCATAACAGTTTAATAGCAAGAACAATTGAGTTTCAGCACCAGGGAATGCTCTTCAGCGCTGTTTAATTTGCCAGTACAGACATAACCAATATAGCAGAGTTAAGGGCGAAGCACCCCTACTGAAAAAGCAGTAGCTTTTATTAAACTTTTCCAGTTTGACCAGGCCATTTACCATGTTTGCCTTCACAAACAACTCAGTTCTGACTTGTGTGTCTCACACAGCCTCCAGTGCCAAACACCGCCAGTCAGCCTAGCGCATGCGAAGAAGGAACCATAGTGCCGAGCTGGAGCCAGAAGTGTGACAGCTCCCTTCACTTTGTCCTCTAAGAACAGCCCCATTTGACAGCTATCACCCTCACCTACCACCGCCTCTCTAGGGTTTCCTGTCTTGCAAGACTCAAGAGGGTTGGTTTCACACAGACAGATCTGATGTTCGTATTTTAAAGGACAGATGTTAACTTCATGCACAGGCACTGTGGTAAAAAGTGCTAGCAGAAACAGCACAAAATGAAAACATGATTACTAAAGAGCAAGTGACACATTGGAAGCATTATTTATAGACTCAAGTAAAGATTACTCTAATAATCCTTTAAAGATCTGAATGCACGTATCAACAAACAATACACACATTACTAAATGGTCAGGGGAATAAAAAACTTGAAGCACGGCTGCGAAGCAATTTCTTTATTTCTGCTCATGTGAAAAGGCAAGTTTAAGACAATAAAGCAAAAAATCCAAAAATCGATACAACTTTAGTCATGGAAAACATGAGTTGCACAGAAAAAAGCCAAATAATTCATCTTTCAAAAGTGTTGGGATGGCATTTCAAAAGCAATACCTTTCCTACAGTGAAGGAACTAAAAAAATCCTTCCTTCTTGATGAAGTGATTAGCTGAAATAGCATACATGTCCCTGTGTGCCTTCTACTTTTTTAAAGAAAGTTCCAAAATTAGACATGAATATACTAAGGTGAAAGGGGCATTTTTGTAGAAGCCTTTTTATTCTTTTCAATTAGGTAGCATAACATGATGCTTAAGAAACAGCACATACCCACCGACAGTCCCACCACACATATGCTGTATGTATCCAGACAACAAAAATGACAACACTCATCTATTCTACTCCCTGAACTCTCATTAAAAAGAGAAGAGGTAGACACCCAAGTGTAAGTTAAATAAGACTGCCCAGATACCACTGCCAAGTGCAAGCAAATCCTCAGGAGTGCAGAGCACATACTGACCCACTACATCGTAGTGAAAGCCACATCTATCAGAGCACAGCGGAACTTGAAAAAAATTAAAGCTTGAGAGTAAACAAAAGGTGGGGGGGGGAAAAAAAAAAAAGAGGTCTCAAATCAACCCTCCTGTAGCATCAGAATACTGCCCAATAAACAAACAATCGTTATTAAACTGGTACTCCACATAATCTCAGAAGGGTCTAACAACTTAATTTTCATGAAAAGATAATGTTACCTTCTGCAGTTCAAGTTGCTGAAAGTACAAAATGAAATTATTACAGATTAGTATCAGCTCTACACTTACAGAACTGAACACTGTCTTTTTTTTGGCAGCAGAGAATAATTTCACTTGAGGTATGACTGAAATTCTCAACTTTCACTTAAAAAGAAGCCTCTGCTAAACTTGACAGATCCCCTGAATCAAAAAGAGAGGAATTAAGTTTAAATCCAACTTAATTCTAAAAAAAAATTCCTTCCTTCAGTTGCTTTACTGTCGCATGGCTGATATCCCAGTATTAACAAAATCCAACTCTAATTTTCAGTGAGACATTTATGTAACAAAATTATACAACTTGATGTTCAAAAGATAGACAGCTTAGGCATTTCATTGCTATGGTTCACATGACATGAGTGACTGATTATCTAGGTTCTGCACTAAAAAAAAAATGAAGCTTGCATGCCATTGTAAAAATCATTGCTTTGCTGTATTGGAACACAAATCTCAAGAGACAGCTCCTCAATCATAATGTTAGAAGACAAATATGCAGATGAAAGTACAACGTGACTTTCAATTTTTTTGTTAGTTTAAAATAATTCTTCATGCAAGAACACCCAATACACTTGTACATCACGGGGACATGCAGAACTCTCCCATTTAGGAATGAAGGATTCCACGTCAACTTAAAACACCCTACAGTTTTATGTTGCTTTTAAGAATATGTCACACAAAAGGACATGTTTCTCAACGGAAGTCATGTTCTTCCAGTAACAGATACTAATTTATCAATAGCTAGGAAAATCAGAGTTCAGGAAAACTTAAGGAAAGCATCTCCCTCTGCACTTGAATAAAGCATTGTTACTACACAAGGATCGAACCTGAAAAAAGAATAAATTCAAGATATGGAAGTGTCATCTAAGACAAATTAATTAAAATGGGCCAGTAACCTCCATTTGCTCTGGAGTCTGAAGAAACTAAGCCTATGCATATCATCAGCCTCAACTCCAGGAGCAGCTTTTTAGGGATTAGCAAATGTCCTGACATATTATCCCATTGAGCAAGCCAAAAACAAATCTTTCTTTTTCTCCTCCAAAACAATCCTAGTGATTAATGCATGGCTAGTACAATGTTACAAGGTGCTGTAAAGAAGGAAGGTTATTAATGCTATTAAGACCGAGATGGCAATAAATCATGGCTCTCCAGGTTAGAAAAAGCAGCATAACTCTGGCTGGAATTATGATATAGTTCTACAAACTTACAGAAGCTAGAAAATGGAAATAAAGAACTCCTGTTTCTCAAGCCATAAGAACAATACAGCATCCAAAGAAATCAGGATGAACATGTGAAAAATAAGAGGAAATACTTGTGCTCCCCAGCCTCCCAGTTGCCACAGAATGTTGTGGTAGCCAAACATATAAATAGTTTTCAGAAAGCTATGAATTTGGCTTCACCTAATTCTATAATTCTCCCACCACCACACTGGGTATACGCCCATCATTAGCTGCCTGTTAAGGAACCTTCATCTTCCTTGTTCATTTGAATAGTGTTATGCATGCTCATCCACAGGTGACATTTTATAAGATATTGAGCACATCTATTTGACACCTACTAAAGATTTCACCTGACAAAAATCCAAGTTTACATAGCAAAATTCAAACCATACATTGGCAATGTATTCTGCAATTCTATTTTAAGGCAATAAAGGATGCATTCAACATACTAAGATGTCTAATCTTAATTGGTAAAAAAATTCTAAAACTTGAAAATTCCATTTACATCAGTGAAGCTTCCTTGCATGATTTCAGAAATCAACCCGTTTTTCATTCAGATTCACAAAGGTAAGTTAATAGGTATGCAACAGGTATAGCAATGATGAATCCCAAGATGTGCATGAATTAAAAGATCTACTTTAAAGATGTAGTAGTGTATCTAGAATGGCATTATTGCATATCTAGCACAATCACTTTGCTGAATGCTCCTAAAAGCAAACTAGCAAAAACACTGCATGCAGATGATAGTCAGTAAAACCCCCCAGACAATAAATAAAACAATATAGAGTAGGCCTTACCTAGCTGTTTTTCTCGTTCTTCTCTCCGTTCTCTAGCAAGCCGTTGCCTATCATCAACTTTCAGTATTGTTGGATGATCTGTAAATGGAGGGAGGGGGAAAATATTAGGCGTATAGCATAAAATCAAGTAGTACCATAAACAAGCTTTTAGGGAAATTACCATTAAACAACTCTAGTTCTTTTACTTTCAAAATAGATCACATTTCCAGAAATCCATCTTATGAAAAAAAGATGGAAAAGTTAAAAAAATACGAATGTATTCTAATTATCAAGACGTAAAACACTCCCAAACAATGGCCTAAGTTGTAACTCTGCTTGTGAAAACCCAGGAAGAAGTTTTGTTTTGTTTCCAAGCCTACAACAACTCAATTACTTGAGAGCATTCTGACAAAATAACGTCTATTATTCCATAACCTCTCTCCAAAATGCATCCACAGGAAATTCTATTATAATGCAGCACCCTCTTCCTACCAGTATTGCCTCAAAAAAATCCCAATGAGCCCTATTTCACAAGGCTGAAGAAGCTCAGTACCCAAGCAAAACAGGTTGGATCAAAGCACTGTAGCAGTTCTGGTTGAGCTTCTGAAGATAGCACGATACTGATCTCCACAGATGTTTGTGCGCACATGTGTTAAAAGCTCTGGCAAACACATTAAGACAGTGCATCACATGCATGGACTGGTATAATACCAGTAAAGTAAGGCGGTAGTTTCCTCAGCTATCCTTGTAGATTGAAAGTTAGCTACACGATTTCTTTAAAAATATCTGCAACTGGCCACGTGGGTCACAGCAATAAGACTAATATGAAAAATCTGTGTCAGAGCCCAGGCTTGACTATAAAAATTGAGGCTTGGTTGGAAAAAAGTCACTTGTTTAGTGAGTTCTCTGGAAAATAACAAAATGCTAAACAGCTAGTATCCTACTTCCAGCCTCAGCAGTGGAGCTGTTCCAGACAAAAAGGGAACAAAATCCAAGTTACCAATTCATCTCAGCATGCTGCCAAAACTAATTTCCTACTCATCCTTAGCCTGTTCTGTTAAACCTGGAAAGCTGTTCATGTTATGCTTTTTCACTAGCACTGAAGAAGTCTGCTTTGAATAAAAACACAAGTAAACAAAAAAAACCCCCAGAAAAATGAAACAGATTTCCGGGTATAAAGAAATGGTCTGATTTATTTTAGTATTGAGGGGAACTCAATTTTTAAGTATTTTAAGATAAAGAACTACCTAGAATACTGTCACAATGGAAGTGCACATAAAAACAAGACAACGGATCCTTTTCACTGTTCAGTGCAAATACTAATTTGTAAGCAATTTATAAAAACATGTAAAGTCAGCCTATTTGTGTATAGATTGCATACCTGTGAAAAAAGCTACTAGGAAAAACAATACAATGGGTCATAAAAATGAGGCTAAAAATATATGCAAAAATAAATCCCTAAAGTGAGGATGTGCTAGACAGATTTTGAATAGTTATTTGAATTAGATGAAAAAAAAATCAGTAATGCGCATTTCAGAACTCTAACAGAAGTTTCTGCATCAGGATGACAGGATTTCTTGGATGAAAGGGTTCACTGATGACTAGCTTCAGTTTAATTATTCCTGAACCCTCAATCAGTGAAAAAACTATCATGTCAACAACAGTCAGAGACTACAGCCCGAATTAATGGCGTTAATAATGATGCAAACTAAGAGCTGCAAGGAGAAAACCCATTGCATAGTTGGTAGGAAGAACATCCAAACATGACAGCTCCAATGAAAGGTGCAACAAGTGAACAAGACAAAGGTAATCCATCATCCAGTTACAGATCAAACTTTTAGTGTTGGTTGAACAACATACAGTGCTGCCATTTATGAAACTATGCCTAGCCATGCCATTGATTCATCCAATATATGGTGTAGATTAACATCTGGCTGATGTTAAGAAGTGTGCTGACTCGCATGCAGTCTCTTCAGCATGCAGACACAGGTCAAAAGGGTAATAATATTCCTTCTCTCTCGTGGCTGGCACATGAGATTCACAAAACATGAGTTTCTGTAGCATGAGTAATTAGTGCTGGTGGAATAATGCACACCCAATATGAATTCCCCTGGAAAAAAAGGATTCCCTTCAAGGGCTGTCAGCAAAGTCAATGTAACATCGAGTTGACAGAGAATGATGAGACACTGGGGAATAACAAAATCTTGCTGCTTTCAGAATGTACTATTCTCCTTCCAGGTTTTTTTCCTTTCTTGAGAGGAGAGATTTCCCTATCGGGGAGAAGCAGCAATTCTTCAAAGAGGCAGGAGGGTTACATGGACAGGCAAACTGAAAAGGTCTCCCTTAAGAATTCCTAATTATAAGCAATGGAAGGAATAAAATAAATTTTTAAAGCTCCCCTCTGCCATTCTTTTTGAAGATTTCCAATTATTTTTTTCTTTATCACACACCTGATAGTGTTCACACACACACACAGCCCCTCTCCCAACACCCCAGGATGTTAGAACAATCCTAAAGAATTCACATTAAGTTGCTGGCTATGCAGAGCATAAGTATGTCTTCAGTAACAAGCTATTTTGCATACATTTGGGAGAACAAAGAATTAAATCAATATTGGCACAAAGATGGGGATAACACTTTTGTAGCAGACCAGCATTGCCTTTGCTCTGCTAGAAGCTGGAGCATACATTACTGGTGCAAATCTTACACTGTTAATTAAAATGTCTTTTCTAAGCCTTGAAAATGATCCTTCATAGTTTGGCTACAAGCCCAACCTCCAACAATTGCATTCTGAATCCAGCTGATCTGCTGACACCCACAGTATGTAACTTCAATAGCTTCAAATTGTGGCAAAACAAGAAAGTTCACTGGGCCTGCTTCCCCATTTTCTCTCTCATGTCTCTGCTCATTAACAACCCGCCAGGCAAATACCTGGGGGACTGGCATTTCTTCTTATTCAGTAGGAATACCAGGACAAACACACAAGGTACTTCGTACACTCTCTTGCTCATATTTGTCATCAGGCAATAGCTTTAAGCTGCTGCACAAGGAGATGGGAAACATGTCATTTGCAACAAATCCTGCAAGAATTCCTCAATTCTTGCAGAAATAATTGAAAATTGGGCATATGCAAAGCCTTACAGAGAACACTCCAGGAAGATCAACATGCTGCTGTAGAAGTTGCAGTCTGGTTATGATGCAATGTGTGTGAACGCACCCTCAGCAACCTATTTCACTACACTTACATAACACACAAATGCTTAATACTATGCCTGAGAGGGCTGTTTGGAGATTAAATAAGACACAGTTCTATAAAGGGGAAATTAATTTTGTACCTATTGCTGGAAATAAAGCCTCTAAACTACATATAAAAACTATTTTTCATAAGCTTGCAACACTTACCATTGGTTCAAAATTATTTTTAATAATTTACTAGTTCATTTAAAAGAGCTTAGAAGCCATGAACAGTATTTTGCAGAAATTCAGCACTGAAATGTCAGTCGGTTTTGCTCCCTAGTTCATAGAATCATTAAGGTTGGAAAAGACCTCTAAGATCATCAAGTCCAACCGTCAACCCAACACCACCATGCCTACTAAACCATGTCCCTAAGCGCCTCA
>NW_008824338.1:3693964-3695078 GCF_000699105.1 Pygoscelis adeliae
TTCCGCCAGGCAGCTTTCCAGCCACTCTTCCCCAAGCCTGTAGCGCTGCATGGGGTTGTTGTGGCCAAAGTGCAGGACCCGGCACTTGGCCTCATTGAATCTCATACAGTTGGCCTGGGCCCATCGATCCAGCCTGTCCAGGTCCCTCTGCAGAGCCTTCCTACCCTCGAGCAGGTCAACACTCCCGCCCAATTTGGTGTCGTCTGCAAACTGACTGAGGGTGCACTCGATCCCCTCATCCAGATCATTGATAAAGATATTGAACAAGACCGTCCCCAATACTGAGCCCTGGGGAACACCGCTCGTGACTGGCCGCCAACTGGATTGAACTCCATTCACCACTAATATTATATTAATGTTATACTAACAAAAGGAAAATGCAAGCTTTTCAAATCTTCTGTATAATTAATACTCACTGAACTCTTAAACACAGTTGACATTTGTAGAAATTAGGTTGTAACTTTGCTAAATTAGTAATTGTCATATGCACTTACTACATATGGCCAGTTTCTGTGGCTCAGGTAACTACCAGCTGCACTCAGTGTGACTTCAAAAGTCAGACGACTACTGTTCTTCATTTCCATCTATAATCCTCTCAATCTCTTTCCCCAAATGGCTGCTTCTCTTCTGCCCTTGACTTCTAGGGTGCTAATTTCTTGTACTAAAGAAACCAAAAGGGATATCAAGTGGATGTCTCCAGAAGCGATCAGCTCCGGTGCAGGCCTTCAAAAGTCAGACGACTACTGTTCTTCATTTCCATCTATAATCCTCTCAATCTCTTTCCCCAAATGGCTGCTTCTCTTCTGCCCTTGACTTCTAGGGTGCTAATTTCTTGTACTAAAGAAACCAAAAGGGATATCAAGTGGATGTCTCCAGAAGCGATCAGCTCCGGTGCAGGCGCGTCCCCGGTTTCCTGAGCCGGGGAACCCACGGGGGAGCGCAGAGCCCCGCCGGGAGCTGGCAGCTCTCACGAGGGCAGCTGACGAGGCGTGAGCAGGGCCAGGAGTAATGGCAGCCACCTCTCATTCCCACTAAAGGCAACCAACCCCAGGGAGTGCTGCACCAGGATGGGCAAAGGGCGTGGCGCGGCAGTTCACGAGGGAGGGCGCCTCTT
>NW_008824338.1:3698830-3701879 GCF_000699105.1 Pygoscelis adeliae
CCTGGAACCATTCAAGGTCAGGTTGGCCGGGGCTCTGAGCAACCTGATCTAGTTGAAGATGTCCCTGCCCACGGCAGGGGGGTTGGACTAGATGACCTTTAAAGGTCCCTTCCAACCTAAAGTATTCTATGATTCTGTGAAAACAACAGCCAATTTGTATGTTAGTTCACAGGGGTGCTGCGGGGAAAAAGAAACGTAAGCCACAGCATTATTTGAAAAGATGCGTTGCTTGGATCTCAAACTCTCTTCCCTTTGTCTTCCTCCCTTCGCACTGCCATGCACACATTCAGAGTTGCCTTGGACTCCTAATATTTGTTCAGCCTGTAGACACCTTCCAGACAATAATGACATTATTTATAGTGACAGCTGTCACTCCTGCTGTGTGTTTGGTTCGGTTTTTAACCAAAACACTGACACAAGTTTCAGAAGAATTGAACAACAACAACAAATCCCAAACAAACAAAAACCAAACCACCAGCTCTCAGGAATTTTCTCTTCACCACAGATTCTCACCAGCTTGGTGCAGAGCTAAACCCTGCACACATGCCTGTCCCCTCCCTCCCTCTCTCCAGCCCCAGGAATTTTGTATTCCTTCTACACATCAGCATAGATGAGGAGAACATAGGAGCAGCTAGGGTACCCTCCTGAGAAATGAAAACTGGGATTGAACTACTGCAGGATAAAGTGGATATTGAACACTGTCAAACCCCAAGAGTTCTGTTTTTGCTATGGAAGTGGATAATGTTATCTCCATTCTCTCCTCTTTTTCCCATTGCCTTTCTGATTGAGAGCAACCATGAATGCTGCACTTTGTGCCAGACCCAGAGCTGCCTGGCAGAACATGCGAAGTGTGATGTGAACACAGACAGCACTGGGATTGCTTCCCTCTGGGGACGTAGGCCAAAAGGTACCCAGTTTGGGGACAGAGAAAAAAAATCTGTCAGTACAAAACAGCCACTGAGCTGCCAGGCTGTCAAGGAGCTGAAACAGAGGTGCTTACAGCGTGCCTAGTCCTCAGCAACACAAGCACCTACACTTTCTCAGGCATCTATACAAGGCCATTATTAATTGCATATTTTAAGCTTGGGTACCTGAATTGCAATACAGGCAGAATTCAGATATTTAAGTGCCCTTCTGGATCTTGGTCTAATCATGCAAGTGTAACAGACTCATGGCATCAGGGATTACGTTAAGCATTTAGTATATACGCTGTCAACTGTGTAAGTGAACAGTGAATGAAATCCACATGACGTACAGATCAGGTATGGTAAAGTAATGACAAACTTCTGCCCACTGCATAGAGTATGTTACAAAATATGGCATGCTTTGTGTTAAGTGAAGAAATGCCTTAACAGAAGCATATTTATATAAAGCTATAAATCCTTGGCTACAGCAGATAATTCTCACGCCAGCACAGATGCAAGTATAGTGGCTTCTGTTGCCTTATCTCACTTCCCAACCCTCATTCTTGAACTGTACTAAAAGTACATTTTTTTCCAGTTTTGCTTCTTTGCAAACAATCAGAGACTTCAGCCTAACTAAATATGAACAGTCACTGATACCAGTTTTGACTGAAACAGTACAAGAGGTATAAAAGCATAAAATGTTTTAAAAGTTCCTAGGAAGACAGCTGTTTTTCATACCATTGAAGCAGACAGCTTTATTATGTGAAGCACGTGGAATGGCTGGCGTACCTGGTTTAGTTCCAGTGTTGCTTTGTCCTGAAGTGACTTTCTTGTCTTGTATTTTAGAACCTTCAGCTGCTAAAATAAGGAAGAAAAGGAGAGATTAATTAACCATATTACTAAACAACAGCTCAACCACTCTATTATAAGGCAACTTAAACATTGCTGAATTTCCTTTGAAACAAGGTTGTTCTGAAACACCATTTTAGTATCATTCTATAGCATCTTGCATTAAAAAAAAAACCCTGAAGGTTACACAGAAAACACTGAAGCCACAATACGAGTTCCCCATTCAAGTTGAGGAAAGAGCCACAAGAAGATTCCATTTTAACCATGTCGTTTGTAATAAGGCGTATGATTTTTTTCCATGTTATGCTAATGCTATACATGCAGCTAGTTTTTCCTCTTCCTTCTCAGTGATGCTTTGGAAACCACTACTTCCAAAGAACAGCAGCCTTTTTTTTTTTAAATTTAATTTCCCTTGGAGGAAGCTGGATTAATCACACCGATGAAAGCAAGTTAGTGGGAATAACAGAATGAAACTGCAGAGTGGCTTTGAAGAAGCAAACATTCAAACACATTGCAATGTTTGGATGCAATGAGGAAACCGTGTTGCTAAAAGTGACTTGCAAATCCTAGGTTTCTAAAGGTATGGTACAAGATACTAGTAGAAACTTCACAGACTCTTTACAAATTACTAACACACTCATTATCCAGAACTGAAGAGAGGACAATTTATGACCTGAATGAAACCTAACAAAAAAGAGATTCCCATTATTTTCAAAAGACTTTTGATCAGGCCCTGTCAGTCTAGAAAGAGATAATTCTGTAGCTCTAAATGCCCTTTCAACAACCGTTTAAAAAGAAAAACCAAAAGATTCATTATCATACTTCAAATCACAACCATATCCTTGGCTCAGCATCTATTTAATTAAAAGCCAAGTCAGGAAATTAGATGCCATGATTTTCTCAGCTTACAACTCATCTTCGTGTCCAGCAGCTCCGCTATAGGAGTGTCTGAGTCCAGAACACTGCAGTCTGGGAAGAGTCTAAAGACAGTCAGAATTCTAAGAACTCTTCCGCAAACAGCTTGAAAGTATTTGCAAGCAAGGATAAAAAGACAGTTATATCAAAGCTTAGGGGAGGGGGAAAAAAAACCAAAACCCAATTCATTTAAATTAAAATATCACTAGAAATGAAAGTTGGAAAAAACTGGTTACTGCAGTTTTAAAAGTTAAACAGACATTACTGTATTAGATCCGCTTTAGAAAACATAATTTAAAAAGTTTTTTCAGAAGGCTCCAAGCAATTTCCTGTGCTTGTCAGCTTTAACAGTATACACTCGGGCCTTAGTGCCTCAGTGA
>NW_008824338.1:3701959-3709299 GCF_000699105.1 Pygoscelis adeliae
CAAGCATGTTTCAGGATGAACATGAAGGATAAAAGGTAGCAGGAGGAACCTATGTGACACTTACTGTACCCTTTTTTGGGGGGGAGGCAGCAGGTGAGGGACATAGAAGAATAGCACTGATCAAATGTTTAGTGTTCAAGAGCAATGTTTTGCTGAGAGCAGCATTGAAAAAAAAAAATCACATCATCTCACCAAAAAAAATCACGTGTGAAATTTTAAATAATGGTCAAAAAAAGACAGTCCCCTCCCTGACAACTGTATTAAGTCTCTTGTGACCAACAGAAGTAACTACTTTTGAACCTAACAAATACTGATTCCAAATCACAGTAAGAATTGTCACACCTTAAAGGCGGCCTAACAAAAGATTTTAGTATTTTTCATTTTAAAGACCTCATACAAAGGATTAGTTTGACCTATAGGTAGGTAGACTGATTTTTGGCAAGATAATCTGAGCAACACTGAACACTTCCACCTCCAGGCTTTATAGGATCTATCATTATCAAAACCCACACTTTATCCTTTCAGTGTTCCAAATGGGTGGCACTAAGCCTGAAAAAAAAGTGTTTTATTCACCAGAGTAAGTGCATTTAAGCTCTTTGTATCTTACTACTACCTTAACTTGGAGGGGAGGTAAAACAGACTTTTCTCCTGCCTGAATCAGCCATTTAAAACATTTTCAGAAAAAGTCCCGCTGTAATACATGGGGAACCTACAACATGATTCCTATCAGCCTGGCCTAGAGCATCATACAGAAAAGGAAACTGTTATACAATAGTAAAAATATTGTTTCTGAGCATTACTGAGAGCACTGATGTTCTAACAGCTTCAGCACAAGTTTCTTTGCATATCTCATTATTTTCTTCAAGCATTGTGCCATGGCATTATGCAATACTCCATTAACTTCAAAACAATGGTTTAAATGCCGTCCAGATAATACACTTGTAACAGAGCCTGGGTACACAGAGTAATTTTTTTTTCCCCTATTTCCTCGTCTGACATTTGCTTGGAATATTTTATGACACAGTTTGAGTACATGTTCATATGACCACTCATATGACAAGTGATGAAGAAAAGAACAGATGGCACAACCATGAATTTTAATGATGCTGGATATCAAGTAAGAATTGGCACAAATATTTAGTAACTAGTGTAGGTGTGCTCCCATATAAAATACCTCTTACTCTAAGACACAAACAGATTGATCAGACAACTAAACATCTAAAATCCAAACCTAAATATTGACAAAACTGGTTCCAGCAAGACTCAATAACCTAACACATGCCAGGAGAGACATCATTCAACTACCTAATACTTGCTCTGCTGCTTATCTTGAACCACTGTCTTTACATGGAGGGGACAGAAGTTGCATAAAGAAGTGTTAGAAATAAGAGGACATATTTCTGTGAAGCATTCTGGAAACTTAAAAGGCTGAAGACAGCCTGGGTAATAGTGTAGATATATTGGGGAAGACAATCACAGAATCTGAGTTGCTGAGGCTGGAAGGGATCTCTGGAGATCGTCTAGTCCATCCCCTCTGCTCAAAGTGGGGTTGCTTTGAGCAGGCCATGCCCAGCTGGATTTTGAATATCTCTAAGGATGGAGACTCTACAACTGCTCCGAGCAACTTGTGCCAGTCTTTGCCCACTCTTCACAGTATACAAGTTTTTCTTATGTCTGAACAGTACTTTCTGTATTTCAGTTTTGTGCCCATCATCCCCTGTCTTGTCACTGTGTGCCACCAAGAGGAGTCTGGATCTGTCCTTTATTCCATCCCATCAGGTATTTTCTGATACATGGGTCTTCTGATGTCTTTTGTTTCTTTGTTTTGTTTTTCCCTTCTAGTATTTTTGATGTTGAACCAAAACACTAAGTGTTTTGTCCAGAGCCACACAAGAACAACACTGCTCACCCATCCCAATTGAAGGAGAAGTCATATGGGTAAACACTCCACCTCAACCTTCCACTGATAGGAAAAAAGCTGTAAAGAGCTGCACCACCCCACCTTTACTTTGCAAGGATCTGTTTCAGTGAACAGTCTTCCAACAGCCATCCACAAATGAACTCTCCAAACCAGGACGCTCTGGTCAGTTATTAAACTTTTCTCTTTGGCCTTCCTCCCCAGGTGAGATGTTACCTAACATCCATCCTCTTGGATAACGCTTTCAGATAAGAAAGTCAGATGAAAAGCTCTGTCTAAGCAGGGTCCACAAGGGCTTAAAAATATGCAACTTTACCTACCTATCCAGTGCATGGATTTCAGAGACTGCATAGAAATCATCCACTGACTGAAGCACTGGCAGAAGCAAAACCTTGTTTTCTTTCTGAACACATCAATGCAACACTATTATTGTGGTTGGAAGCCCCCATTTTTTAAAAGAAAAAAGAATATATGTTAAAGTTAAAACTAATTTTAAAATTGAGCTGGATTATCCATCTTACTTCAGCTGTTCCTGTTAAGTGCTCAGTGACTGGGTACCAACTGATAGTGATAGAGCATTGGCCTGGTGTAAGGATTGCTCTGAACTTACTACTTCTATTGACTAAAACAATACTGCTACTACTATATAACTACAACTTTATGCTCAACATTACTGACATGTCATCCAAAGTCACTGATGTAAAATTGGAGTTAATGAAACTCCAATTTGCCATGAGATGAGCTTTGACAAATCTGCTTCAAACTTGTGGAATGATCTGCTCCAGCTGCCAGAAATACAGATTCCTTAAAGAAGTCAAATACTCTCTCTCCTCAATTTTCAATGACTTTTCCCTCCCTCCTTTCACCACATGCTTCTCCTCTAGTGTTACACAGGCCTGCATGAAATGCCTAGTTGCAAGTATGTAAAGGTAAATTTAACTAAGCAATAGAAGCCCAGACCTACTAAAAATGCACATCTATCAGATGATTTTAAGGTATGTGCCACCGATAATTGCTTAAAAGGATAGAACAGTATAGGACTTCAATTTTAAGGCAGCTTTTGGGGATTAAAATGCAAGTGTGAAACAACACTGCGAACAATATGTTCCTTTGGCAATACAAATTAGATACCGGAGTTCAAATGGATTTTGTGTTGCCTAAATACTTAAGTATATACTTGATATCAACTACCTAACTGAATCACAGAAAACAATGGGAAGAATCCAAACTAAGTTACTATATCTTCATTTTGTAGTAGTAAAGAAACGTCACATGTGAAATTTTATTACTTTAGGTCATATACTTGTGAATTCAGAAGTTGCATCTGCAAAATAAACTGGAGCACAACATCACCAAAGCAACATAAAGGACTCTGCTGCCATCCTGGTATGCGCACTACATTATTATATTTTGGTCTTCTAAGGATGTAGCATGGTCTATAATAAGACCCTAGTGGGACTCAAAAGATACTTAGCTCCTCTCTTCTCAGCTCTGCTATTACTATATGGCATAGTATGAAACTGAAAACTAGCCCTCAGTTTCTCTATTGGGGGCAGAAATCAGTATTTAAACATGCCAGAGGCAGAGCTGAAAGGGATGCGTAAGGCTGGGACGGTAATGCTAGGGAGCATCTCTGTAGGTTCAGATTTTAGTTTTACCTTGAACCAAGGCAAGTACAAAACTAGCAGGTTATTCCTAAAAAAACAGTTTTGTGATGGCAATTCTATTTACAAATCTGTGATCAATTCTGATATGTCTATGTGTTCACATTCAGACAGGTTTAATCAATGCTTCCATTACCGGGATGAGTACAAGCTCTAGAAGGACTGACAAGCAATTTCATATAGGATGTCAATTTAACACATTTCTCATACAGCCATTATAATTACACTCAGTCTTCCCACAGTGGCTAAGATTCCCTGTCCCAAGTACCTGTACCAAAGCCTACTTTCTAAAAGGGAAAAAAACATTTTATAACAGCAAGAAGTACTTAAAAAAAGCTGTTCCATGATCAGTATCTGTCAGATAGACTGTAACGTTAAAGGCATTTTTTCTAAAGTGTTTCTCTTGAAGTAAAGAAACCAGCTATCCTCAGCTTCCTCAAAGAAGGTCTGTGTGAGCAGAAATAGAAATTACTAGCAGTGGGAAACAAAACAAGTACAAAGAGCAATTCTATCTTAAAAGATGCAAAGCTGAGGAAAAGTCAAATAGGAAACCTTGAAAAGGAGGAAAGCTATAAGCTTTTCGTGCTTCTTTACCTGCCAAGTAAGCTCTGGTCAAAAGAGACTGGCCTGAAAGACTAAGCAAGACAGCACATCCAACAGGAAAAGCCTGACAGAAGTAGAGCCCCTGGGAGGGTGGCCTGGAAAGCCGGAGGAACATTTGCCCAGACCCTGGAAAAACCATGGAATGCCAAGGAAACACTGAGCTGGGAAGTGTCACACCAGCATTTTGACAGGCTTTTTTAAAAAAAAAAACACAAGACCTGTACAGATTACAAGCATTTACTTTTCAGACTGTGGCAAATTAAATGCATGTTTGCACAACATGAACCAGCTATCCCCAGTGAGGTGAATGACAAACCAGAGCCCCCACAGCAAGGCTGGAGACCTGGAAAGATAATGTTTATGCTCTGTTCGGTTGAGGAAGGACGTCAGCCACAGGACAGAGGCAGGTGTACTACTGGGTCTTCACTTCCAGAAATGGAATCAACAGCTGAAATGCAGTGGGAAGGGGCACTTGGGGACCACAAGCAAAAGACGGTGCTCAGACCCGGGTCAGGACATGCACAGCAGCCCCCACAGAACTGCACTCTAGCAAATGTCTGAAAAGGGGAACTGTACAAGGGCTGCACAACCATGCATGAGAGCACAGGCAAGCCTGAGGCATGCGTGCAGACAGCTACACCTCTGGGTAAAGGGTGCACTGAGCAGCAAAGAGGAGATACCACCTTCCAGTTTCTTGCTCCAATTCCACAAGTGAGAAACAGAAGTGTTGAAAAACAGCCAGGAGAAAAAAGAAACAGCTAGAACAGAGGAGGAGGGACTAAAGGGAAAAAAGAAAAAAATCTAGCTATTCTGTCCCTGCCACTTGTCAGCTAATCCCCTAGTTAGACTGAACAGCTACTTAACTGTCAAAGAGTGCCAGGGGGTGCGTGCTGGGAGATAGAGAAGGCATCAGAAGTGACAACTGGAACAAACGAGTGCCTCAGTCAAAAAGTGTTGCCAATACATAGCAGAGGAAATCCAGCATTAAACTGGGAAATTGATAACAGAGTTAACTGAGAACTGCTATATTCTTTACTCCTTAGCATCCAATTCCGCTACCTCCAATTACTTCCTTATGAACATTTCTCCAAAAACGCAAAAAAAACCCCACTCTTTCGTTTACATGCTTATTTTATATAGTATCTTATGCCTGATAAGCACAATGTAAAAATGCATAGTTTGAACTAGTCAGAATTAAGCAGAGAACAGAGCCTCCTAGGACTGTATAAGCAAGAGTGAAGAAGTGAGGCTACTCTAGGCAGTTTTACCTAGCCACTGGGAACAGCGGCTGGCTAGCAGGTCAATCAAATCGGAGGTATTGCTGTGCTGGGTGGAGTGTGTTGAAAGTGCAGATACAGGTCGGAGCTGACAAAGTTTATTAGCTTAAATGCAGAACCACATTAAGACTGAAATCCTGAATACCTGACTTGGAATAAGAGTCTGAGCATTCAGCAACTGGCTGTTCTAAAGCAACAGCACTGAACTTTAAGACTGAAGAGTAAGTTTGGATGTGAAATTCTCTCTAATGGCAAAACTGGAGTGTTCATCCTACTAACAAATTCATGTGAGCCATGATCCAGGGGCTGGATACAGGGAAAACAAAGTTCAACATGAATAAAAATTTTCCCGCTGCTTGTGACTTTTGCCTCTTACATCCACAGCTTATGAATAAGGCTTTGGTAATTTGTACACATGTCAAAGCTACTCTCCGTATTTACAGTAAAATATATCTTGCAAGTCTTCAGAATTTCTTATTCTTTGTCTTATCAACAGTGTCCATATATATATACTTAGACAAACAACATACTAAGTAATATTTTAGTGCCGTTTATTGCTCTAGACTGCATTCATTCCACACTTGCACTCCACACTTATCTTTTACTTGTATTTTAATTGGAAGCCTGGGAACAAGGACAGTGATACCTCCAGAGATAAATAGGTCTGAAAGTCCTGTGGCTGGCCAAAAATTACCAAGACGCATGCAGCTCAGCTGATAGATAAATAGGTAAAAACCAAGCAGCTTGATGTCTAATATTAAAATCTTCAGAGTAAGTCAGGACAAAGTTATGATCTGCTCTCCCCTTCAGAAATGTGGGAGGCAATAAGTCTTAAAAAATACACAAGAAAAAACCCACACACGCACTTGTTAAAGACTATAGTTTTCACAAAATCCACGTGTCAACAACAACTCTGAAACTACCCCTCAAGAAGAGCTTGGAGAGAAGCGGCCTGGCAATCTGTTCCAGCACAGTTGTAGACAATGTTTTCTGGTGTTGCTGCACTGTACTGGAAGTTGGACTGACCTTGGACAGACCAACTTCTTTATGCTGCTGTTTCTACCAGCTGTGTCTGAGCTGAACACTGAGTCAAGGCTACTCCTTGCTTTCATTTATTCACTGTGTAAGCACACTCTAGAGCCCTCATCTTCTTCAGAACCTGATGTGCCTTTTCATAAGATTATCATAAAACAGTGCTTCGAGTGTACCAAAATTACACTGCAACCAGCACTAGCTTTGCTTTTGTAAGCTCTCATGGACACATACATAACTATTATCAAAGTAAAGTCCTTCAAAATGAGATAGCAAGAAAATTCTTACTTGTAACTAACACATGCTACAATACAACCCTGCTGAGAAGCATGAAGAAGGATCGAGCAGAGAGACCCAAACACAAAAGGTTGAACGCAAAACCAAACCATCTCCTTTTCTCACTGAAATTCATTTGTACATAGAAACAGAACAGCTGTGTCCGAGATGTTTACTCTGACACTTGGATGGTGCAGGAACACAGGGACTAAGCATCAGCATTTTATTCATATAAAACATCTCCTCCTTTTCTCCTCCTCTGCAACAACTTAAAACTTCCATTCCCTGCAGTAAGTAATAAATGGAGGCTTGTGGGTTGCCGCTGGCCTCCAAAGAGCAAGTGGCCTGCCAGCAGGCAGCTCCTAGCCACAGACCATTCTCAAGCAAACTTCATCCTTTAAAAATCTTGCTGCAGAGCCCTTCCTATGCAGCGGATGTGCTGTCCTGGTAGCCAGCAGATACTCCCTGAGCAGTTGCTGAGGACAGGACCAAAACAGCACAGTAAGAAACCCCTGCTCTCAGTCACTACGGACAAAGAGCTTCCTGGTGCCTCCAGGAAGGCTCAGAGAC
>NW_008824338.1:3709313-3743561 GCF_000699105.1 Pygoscelis adeliae
GCTGCGAGGCTCAGAGCAGTGCTGGGGGTGAGCTCAGAAATCAAGATTTTTTAGCACAACAGGATGGGAAAGCAAGGGAAATATCTGGGGATGGGAGGACTGTAGGACTCAGCAATAGGTTGCAGGAGGGACAAGGAGAGAATCAGAGGCTTCCGATAGGAAGGGAGGCCCGTGTGACATTAACATGCAGTTTGCAGCAGCTTGGTCACAAGAGATGTCAGCTTTTTAGGGAAGGGGGGAACCAAGACACTGATGGCGCACTGTCTTTCTTTCAGGTTAATCCTTTGGGGAAGAGCATGCAGATAAGAACAGAACCAAAGCATCAGGGAAGTCTACACTCTGCACGCTTATTGTCAAGCCCCCTCCACTCCACCCAAAAAACCCAAGCCCTCTTAAAAGCCCTGGTGTAAAGAGACACTAGAAAGATTTCCCTAACAGAGAAAGATTTCCCTAACACTTCAGAAGAAAAAGAGAAACGTATCCAAACCAACATTCTCAGGCTTCTTAATTTAAATGCTTCAGAAAACTGTTAGCAGAATGGGTATGGTTATACCATTAGAGGTCCAATCAAAATCCTTTTGTAACAAAACATTCTAATTAGCAACACTGATAAAATTATTTTTAAAAGATCTACAGGTTCTGCTCATTACTGTAGCAGTGAGGCAGTAAGAACTGCGACACCTGTGAATTCTCTAGAAGGCTTAGATCTAATGCACTCCAGTGATTTAAAAATAAGATCTAGACTTCTGTTTTGAAAGAAACATGCCTAGTTTTGGTTAGATGTTAACACTTAAGATTCTCTTGTTAAGGGAAGTAGGTCAAAGGAACTGAGGGAACTAGGCTGAAGCAAACAGTACTTGCAGACTATAGACCAGTTTACTATTTTTAGTACAGGTAATACAAGTCTTCACAATTTCGGATATAAGCTTTTTGAAATTTCCATCATTAGCAAATGGAAAGTGCCTATTCTTTTAAAGTCTAAACAGCAGCACTTACATAGTACCTTTGCAAGTTAGAGGTTTTACTCAAGTGACAGAATATCTATATTTCATTTCTACTCACTGAAACAGTAAAGCAAGGCAAAGTTCATGCCTTAAACACACCTATGAATTAATTTTACATTAAAATATTTTCAATTTGTAGAAGCTTGAAGCTGAAGTACATCTTTCTGTACTTCCAACACTGTGGAAACTCAAGGGTCTGGTTTGCAAATATAAATAAATTAAAAAAGACACCAAGCTGCAGTGACCATCCCAGTTCTTTTTGCTCTGGGCACTTACCACAGAAGTCTACCATCAGAGTTGCCATACAAAGCACTGTTACTAATGTTCTTCATCTCTGGTGTCCTGGCTGAGCTAAGTAGAAATGAAAACTGATCAGCATTAGTGATTACTACTCATGGAATAGTGTAAGAATTGCCATTGTTTTCATCATATTGTAGACTAGGAAGATGAACAGATGATTTAAAACTGTCACAGCTAATTCAGCACTAAACTGTAAAACGCTAAGAACAGAAGCATAAATACTTTTATTTGTAAACAATCCACAGACATAAAATTGGATGATGCAAATAGCTACAGGGAAAGGGACACTTTTTTAAGATTAAAATTGTATAACTGCTCTATTGGGAGGTGCATATTTTAAGAGATTACTTTTCGCTATGTTGGCTTTAAAAAGTATTGCATCCTAAAATATTAAATAACATAGGAGAACACACTAAACTAAGTGCCTTTGTATGGAGAGCCCTTACACTGCTTAGAGCCTCTTAAAGGTGATAAAGAAACACAGTAACTGTAATATCATTTACAAAAAAGCTGACGCTTACATTATTTCCTCTAAATAATTATATTGCACCATCTTACTGCAATATAAAACAACAATATTAACATAAAAGGACCAGTGGAAAAAAGGTCCCTGTTATCTGCTGGAGAAGCCTGTGCTGTGAAGCTGGTACTGCAGCTGACCAGAAGGCTGGCAAGCTCGACCAGATACAGATGAGACACATGAAGGGAAGCTTTTTAATTACACATCACCAAAATAAAAGCTGAAATGCCACCACCTGAGGGCATGCAGGGCAACTTCAGTTCCAGACACCCAGCATTTTGTGCTGTGCAGCCTGTCTGAGGCCATGTGCTCTTCAAACACCAAGACCAGGCAATATGCAACCTGCAGTGATTTACTTGTGACCCTGTCGCACAAGGGCAAAACACTTCCAACCAAGGTGCAAGAGTACCAGCTGCCTCTCCTCCTCAGATTTCTGACTGCTGCAGGCAGCATTTGCTACCACGATGTCAGACAGATCCTCACATCCAGGAACTGTGTCAGTGTATTCTTGTAATAGTTGGTCATGGAAGGTCACGTCAGATTATGAAATGGAGCACCTGTACATTTTTCTAGATGAAAAACTTTTCTGGACTTCAACTGGAGAGCTTGCTCCAAACTATGAGGTAATTCCTGTGAGTATTTCCAAGTCACGATGAAGCTTACACCTACTACTGAGAACTGAAGAATTAGGCACAGACTAACCTGCTTTCAATATCACACTGATCCCAAGGTCAGATTGCTTGAGCTGGGGACAGCAACTTGAGTATTCATTATTTAATATCCTTATTCAGAGGGCACAATGATCAAAGCATATTGCAGCCTTTGAGTTCTACAAAAACACAGATAGCAACTGCAGTACAGTAAAGTGAATATGGGGATGGAAAGAAGGGGAAAATGGATACTTTGCTATACATTGCTCTATTAAGCAATTTGATCTTGAGATCTAAACATTTTTAAAAACAATGTAATCTCTTTGGTCTCAGATTTGCAACAAGAGAAGGTAATGATTTCTCCCCCCGAAAGTAAAAAGTAAAATAAAACGTTCTTGTGATGCAATATGTATTTTTAACTAAAATGAGTATGTCAGAAAAAAAAATGAACAATATCTACTGATTAATTCAGGAGACTCCCACAAGCTCCCAGACTGACACAGTGCTTTCTTCTTGCCAGCCCACTGACATACACATGCCATCACATCCCTACTGAACTCAGTGTATATCCATACTTTCTTCTGTGCCTTCAACTCTTCCCAAATTTGGTCAGGCTGCACTAGTCTGACAGGACTTAATGCCACATGCACCTAGGTTCATAGCTACCATCCCAGTGACTTCACTTTTAAGATACAGAGCAGGCCTGTAACAGTGGTACTTCTGCCATGGCAACACACTGATCACTCAAAAGGAAGGCACAGCTGTTATTCTGTCTCACAGTAATTAAACCCTTTCTGCAGTAAGGGAGTGATCCTGTTGCCGTATGGGGACATCCCCACATACATATACCATATTCAGGTGCAGGCTGAGTATGCCCTGCGTAAGAACAAACACTTGTTATCTTCACTGACATCTCCATCTGCTGAACTTTGCTCTTGACAGGCGAAGTTTTAGACCATGAAAGCAAGGTGAGGTTTTGGAACTGCTTTTTTCTATAGGGAGCAAATTGAGATAGGTACTGGCTTTCTGGACATTATACAGAAGAGATTTCAGCAGCTTGTTTTTCTGCTTTAATGATCTCCCTCTGCTGTGTGCGTAACTGCAGGCATACTCGAAGTACTAGGGTGCTTCTAGCATTCTCTGCCCACCCCCCCCACAAGAAGGGCTGCAAGTGTTTTAAAGAGGCATAAAACACTGCAAAAATGAAAGTGATATGAACTTTGTAAGCAGAAGAAAGTTAGTTCAAAAATAGGACTATTGCCTTTCAAAGCCTTCCTTCTAGTTAGGCTACTCTGCATTGTCGCCTTGTAACTATGCAAGTGAGACCTACAACACCACAGCTCTCCCACTGCACTACTTTTAGAACACATTCACCAGCTCCCCAACCTTCTGGGTACCTCCAACTACTTTTTTTCCACAGAGCTTCCACCAGCAGTACAGCAGCTCTCACTGGATTCCAAGTTATAGCCTGCCACATGAAGGACAATTCCCTCACTTCCCACTCCTATTAAGAGACACCTACAATAAAGCTTAAGAGATTTCCATTATCCGAGATTTCCATTATCCAAGATTTCCCCTCCTCTGCTTTCAGTTATTTTAAACTCAGAATCACTGTTATCCACTGAACTAAGTGGACTCCTGGCCTTCATCCCATAATTGCTTTAAACCATCTTCAGTCTCATCCTTTTGCCTCTATGAAGAAAATTGGGTTGCAAGAAAAACTGTTGAATTACCTCATCTGGGAGAGAATAAATGGGGACCCATCACAATAAGAGAAACAGGATAATTTCAACCTAGCCTACAGATTTAGCGGCTATTGTCACCTTTCAGTCAGCAATAACAAATACATTTGCAAAACCAGACGAGTGACTTGAGACTGAAAGTTGGTTTACTCCCAAAGAAACTGCTCTGCACAGGCCCTGACAACTGCCTTTAGTGAGATCTTATCAAATCTTTTACCAAAGAATCAGTAAAAATAAGCATGTTCAAAATGCAAGAAGGGTGTGTGTGTGGGGGGGAAAAAGTAGTAGTATTGTTTAATGCTAACAGTCTAAGGCATTTAGTGCTCCATGCAAAGGAGCACGGGGTAAAATTGACTGTAATTGGCTACAGAAGCTGCAGAGATTTCTGCAAGATGCAGCTTCTTAAATAACGAAGTACCATGACCTTGTTTACTAAAGAAAAAGTTCATTGACATGTGGGTTTCATTTCCTGACTCAGCACCTCGAGCTAACTCAGGTACTGAAAGTAGGAGAGCCTTGTCAACACTAGACTCCAACACAAGAGCTCATCTTGGCTGAAAAGCCAAGTTAAGCATTACACCGAGATAGCTACACTGCTCCTGGTACCAACACCACGTTAGGCCACTTAGATTTATGCCTGGGACCATCTGCTGGGCTTTCTCTTCCTGAGAAAGGTAAATTCTAGACCACCTACAAGTTAGTGGGACCAATACAAGTAACATAGGTAACTATTTCACTGCTGCAGAGTTTCCTGGGCAAAGCTCTACAGCTCACAAATTTTGTGAAGACATTCAGAGTCCTCCTTCCAGCCTTAGAAAAATAAAACATGAATAATGCCTGCCAGTCGCTATAGCAACAACCACCTCTCAATTAAAGCCAGCAGGAAGATTCACAGAAGCCGAACTCTGCTTATATAACATACTCTGTGCAGACAATTATTTCCGAAACAGTTAAAACTACAAAGACTGCAAGCTGTTATTTAGCAGTTAAGTTCCTGGATGCGCACATTCAAGCCATTACTCTAATCGAGAGTACACTTGCCTGAGGAGAACAGGCAGTTTTCTGCTAGCCTGCCTCTACCTCACTAGAAGGGATGCTGTAACTACTTAGAGCAAGCTCAACACTGCATTTTCTAATTCTTCTCCTGTTCTTTATGTAGAAGATATATCCTATTACTGTAAGCTAAATAAAACAAACATTTAATGTGGCACAAAATGCATATATTCAGAAACAGTGAAGCAAAAAAGAATGTTTCCTACCATTGCTATGCAGGGAACAAAGCTGAAACACTAACTTAAGAAAATTTATTTCTGTTGCACGACTTATCCTTAATCACTTCAATCACTGTCAAAAATAAAAACTGTGCCAGGACTGCACTGTCATATTTAAGTAGGCACAGACAAATAAAGCTACTACCAGCCAAGAGCTCAACTAAATTCTCAAGACACCATTTACTGGAAAACTTGTCTTTCAAGGTGAACATCATAGGAAACTGGAAATTCTGTTTTCAATTCAGGGACCAGTTCTTTACTGTAATCTTCATTGCGATCTTTACTGATAACCAGCTGCCAGGAAACAGGACTTCCTGAGGAGTAAGGTATTGCTTGGCATAAGGGCAGCAGACTCTATTAGATAATTACAATACTGCATATGCAGAACCGAGGCTGCACAACCAACCTTAATTATTTCCGAGCTCCATGTCTTTGGAAAAAGCTATATAAATGAATAAGTTTTTAGAAAGGCCAAGTTATATATTTGAACAGGAAGGTACTCACATACAATCTTTAAATAATGCTAACATTTACTTTTAAGGTCTCTAATGTGAACACATCAAATGGTTACTAGAGCTCTTTGGCCTTCATGTTATAAGAATAACTCATCACTTCAGGTACGCTAGTGAAACCAAAGTGTATTTTTTCCCCGGGCACTTTCTGGGATCTTAGGCCGAGTGTCACACCACTAAAAGGTGGAACTTTTATGCTGCTGTGCCACCCCTGCCCCCACGCGTATAAGCTTTTTAAAAAAGCAAAACTTGTTTCTCTACAGAATCTCCAAAGGCAGTTGATTTCTCTTAGACACAGCCACAGACTACTCTATTGGTAGCACAAACATTTGCCCTAAGTCCAGTACTATGACAGCTCTTTATACATAAAAGGATAAATCATTCCAAGTCCATGCAGGTTTTCTTTTAGTTCCTTAACCATTGGTGTAATTGGCTTTCCAAGCACTTGCTTGTTAGCTATCTTGGTGATTGCACTGCCTGACTGCCATAATTTGCAGCTCTTAGCCTTCAGAGACATAAATTTCACTTTTTTTCCCCCTCCAGTCTTCAGGGAAACCTTTTGTCTCTGACTGACTAGCTTTTATTTTAAGCACATTCCATGATTTCAAAACCAGTCTGAGAGGATCCAGCCATATTCAGGTTTTAACCACTCCTGAAAATTAAGTCTTCTAGAGAAATAACATATGTAAGAATGGGTTCCTACAGAAAATAAATCTAACCCAACATTTCTTAGTCTACTTTCTTAACAGGAACAACAAAAATCTTACCGTACCTCATCCCATTGCTTTTAGTCTGATATACACAGGTAGTCTGTCTATCCATCAAATCAAAGAGGGTGTTAAAAAACAAGAAGTATTATTGTCATTGTATTTGGTACCTTAGTTACCTGGGGGGAAAAAAAATCTACCATGGTGCTGGTTGGATTGCGTCTGACAGACAGAACAAAGAATAGGATAAGTGTTAAACTTGTTGCTTTGTTCTTCAGATCTAATTTTTTATTGTTTTATAAGGATGACATGACAGAATATGTAATGTAAAACATCTAAGCACTGCATCATGCTGTAATCAAATGAAATCTATTTAACACCAAGTTTTAAGTATTCAAGAATAAAAAAAAAAACAAACCAGAAGTTACTTTAAACCAAAACCCTCAAGTGTTCAGTATTTTGCAACAAATGCCTCTCATTCTTAATATGAAGACTTGCACAAATCTTTGTATTTGGACTAGTGTTTCTAGTAGCTAAACTACAAACTGTTTCAAATCCCGGAAGGGTTTTAGACACCGACCTAGAAAAAAGTTGCAATGAGGTTTCCATTAATCTGTATTTCCACAACTTTAGGTATGCGGTACTGCTAAGGTAGATCAAAGCCTGACTTCATTCACAGTTGTTTAGCTTTACTGATGAGAGGGCTATTAAATTCCAAGAGCACAATCACATGCTTAATTATTCAACAGTACATACATGCATAGGTTATATTAAACCAAGTTGCATGGGCAAGTTTCACTCTGAGGCTTCCTAACTTCTCAGTGCTTGAACTTGGAACCTTAAAAGTTAACAAGCTTGCATTATGTACTGACATGTATCAGTCACCTAAAATTAAAAACATACAAACATAAAAAATAGGTACCTTTACATACCACCCCTTACCCCCCCAATTATCAAATCAGTTCAGGAAATCTCGATGCTGTATTCTCTGCGATAACAGAAATTGATTTGGCAGATGTACCACCCTGCCACTAGATAGGGAGAACAACATGTTTTGCCAATATTTTCCATACCTTTCCACCAGCTGCACTCCTGGCTCCCCCTTTAGCTCCTTTCCTGATCTTGCATCCCCCTCCACACCTCCTCAGGTACTGCCTCAACCTCCTCCTCTTGTTCCTGAACATGCTACCCTGCAACTTCTCTTCTCCTACCTTTCTGCTTTTCACCCTTGTAATTTTTTGGCTAGCCTTGTTCCAACCCCAACACCTCCTCCTCCCCACCTCTCTCTAGTGGCATCAGATCACTTTTCCTGCACATCCGGCAGCAGGTACCTGGGCAGCACTGGAGAAGACCAAGCCTCTATGCTCGTGGTCTGTGTGCCTGGTGCCGAAGCAGCCTTCAGAGACTGGAAGCGGCCAGGGAAAGAATGTCCTGCTCAGCCCCGGGGGGCTCCGGGGAGGAGCGTGCTCGCTCATTCCATGGGGACGGTGAATCATGCGAACACTGACGAGCCTGAAGCATGTGAGAGGAAAGACTGCAGCCTCAGTTCAGCCAAAAAAGCCGGATAGAAATATAGCACTCAAATGCTGAATGCATTCCTATCAGGCATGAGCTAACCGTGACTTTTTGTGTGGCTAATTTGGATGGCTTTTCATAGTGACAGGAGGAGGTGTAGCTCTAAAAATCAAATTCATACTGTTCTCAGTTTCAAATCTTTCCTCTAAAGCACGGTGGCCTTAAGCCATCCCCACGAAACTGCTATTAAGATTTTTTTCCAGGAAGCAGAAGTCCCCATTACTTTCCCATGTCTCATTCTTCAGCAATTGGTCCATTTGCTGAAGATGAAAAAAACAAAAAAGGAGGGAGAGAACCTGGCAAAAGAGGAACAGCGGCTAAACCATTTAAATCTAGCAAAGTTATAAAGAGACTAGAACAAGGCTCTTTTAATGGGAAATGTTATGCAACCTTAATTATTTGCCATCTGCCTTGTAAAATTCAAATCAAGCATGAGAAGTATAAAATTCTCACTTGGGGTTATTTTATTATGCAAAACATCTTGGTTTTACAACAACATCACTGAAATGCTTCATGGAATTACAGCTCTTTAATTCACAGGGGCTTCCTCTTTATTGTGGATGGAGAAAACAAAGAATTTAGTCCCCTAAGCCACATACTTCATTGCAGCAGCCTAACCATGATGGACTGGTACCAACAAAAATGAAACAAATACCACTCTCTGATAGTAGAACTAAACATTTAATTTCATGAAGGGTGTTTGAATTCACCCCCAGAAACAATGAGAACACGTCAACAACATTTTACATAGTTTTTGGGTCCCTGCCTTTAAAGATTAAATGTTTTACAAGGGTTGCTAGACTAAACTATAGTATACCATGTATACCTCCAGAACTTTTTATAGAACATGTTCTTGGTGCTGATTCTTTTGTTTGGTCAACAAAAATAGAGAAAAAATGGACTGTCAAATAAGAGCGTTTGTTGCAAGTGACTTAACACCGCAATACTTCAAAATCCAATCTATTACTCCATAACGGGCATTAAATATTCCACTTCAGCACAGAAAAAAGAAGCATCATATAAAAATATATACATTACATAAATGGTGCAGAAAAAAAGAGAAAAGCGATGAGCAACATAATGCTGAAATCATAGTATCTGACTCCACACAGCAATGCATAGTTCACCATGTTTGAGTCATATTTCTGAAAGCCCAGGCAGCCTGTGCCGATGCCCGCTAGCCAGTGGCAACAGGTCCTGTAACTTCAGACAGGGTGATCAGGCTTCCCCTCCTTGCCCTTAATAGGGGAGGCGGGGATGGAAAAGCGCTCAAGACTGCTTAACCTTCAGGCAAGTCACTAAAGCACTGTCCTCCAGCTCTTCCCTTTGCTCACGGAGACAGCGGTTGAGAGGCTGGTTGCCAGAGCAATGAAGTTTTCTTGTGTGCAAACACTGAACAGAACTGGCTCCATACCAACAACACAATGGTTCTCACAAATTACCTTCAGTATCCCCCAAACAGACAGTTTCCTGGCTTGACTAAATACTATAAAGTTTTTGCTTATATGGGAGACAGACACCAGGTTTGGTTACACAAAACTTGAGGCCACATAGATCAGTTACTACTGGCATCAGGCTAACTGCTTCCTGGGCTCCCTGTATTGCACTGGTGGAAGTTATTTTTAAGGATGTAAATGGCCTTACCTACAAGGCTATTCTCTGAGCCTTGCCCTTTTGATTGCTGTTCCACAGGGAGACAGAGACTCATCAAGTCTGCTTCAATCCTTCATAAAAGTATTTTTCATCACAAAGGACTATAATACAGACTCAAAATGACCAACTCGCTGAGATTAAACACTAGCAAACTCCCACTAGGATCTCGGACAAGGCTTTTGTAATTAATGGAGTCTCACCAATTGCAAACAGCTCCAGACCAGGGTACTAGTGCTTTCCATCATTCTGCCAGTCTTCCACAGTGAACCAAGGCTAGGATAATTTGCTATGCTGAGTTTCACTTGAGAGCAGAGCATTAGTTCCTCACAACTATGCTCCATAAATCTACTTACATGGTGCCTGTCTTCCTGTTGATCCAGATGACCATCAGGTTGTACTTGCTCATATCCTGTACCTGCCTATCTTTCTATTTCTGTATGCATACCTGTTGCACTATCCACCAGACTTGGGACACTTGTGCTGCAAGTAAAAAATTATTTCTTCCAGAGCAGACATCATATGTTGCCACTTTAACTCAGGACATCCCTTCTTGGTAAACTCATTTCATCTATGAAAGCAGTATTTTCCACAGGTCTGGGCAGTCAGTAGCTCACCACCAGTGAGGTTCCAGGCTATAAAAAGATTAAAGCTCTATGGAATGTGACTAAAAATAACATAATGCACATCCACCTTAGTGGTTTGCTTTCATTCACACAATGGATGTTTCAAAGTTCATCACTTGGAAACAGTCACACAGGGTGCTGCTGTGTAAGAGAGATCACCTTGCTCCACAGCCCCTTGATCAGCACAGCCAGGCAACTCCAGAACATCACTCTCCATGCCCTGAACAATTGGGATTCATATCACAGCTACACAACAGAGGACACCATAACAACATGTGCTCTGTTTCTGTCCAAGACACTTTAAAACATTAGTTCCAAAAACTGAAGTGCCAGCTAACTTACTTCCATTAGTGCTTACCTACTGCTGTGCCAGCTTTGCAATTAAAATAAATGAAACAACCAAAGCCCAAAACAAACTCGTCAGCACTTTTTACTTCCAACAAACATTAATAGAATATCAATGCCAGAAGCTGATGCAACTAGAGACACGCACTCTGCAAAACCAAGGTTTACAAGACACCAGTTTAAAGGTGCCCTCAACATTAACATCATCCACCAGTTCTTACCTGTGAGTAGCAGGTCCAGCAGAGCATGTCCCCATGTCAGTTCATTGATCACCTGCATCAAGAATTGTTCTGGAATGCACTGAACCCATCTCCTGGTTTCTAGCACCCAGCTGCATTGCCCTTCCAGAAAAGTGGTTAAGAGACACCCACGAGTACTACAGCCTGTGACTGTGAGGCTCTCTCCAGCTGCTTAAAGGCAGCAGCATCAGCTCCCCCTTCTTAATCAGGAGGTCTGCAGCAGATATTGACTACAGCATCATCTGTGCTCCTTACCCACAAGATCTCTACTGGCTTGTCACCTGCCCAAAGCAAAGCTCCAATCATTCAAGCCATTCCTTTATATAGAGCACAACCCCTCCTCTTTACCTGTCCACCCTATTTTTTCTCTTTTCACCCAGTAAATTTAGGCCTGAAATGCCTCTCAAGGCTCTTCAGCTGACAAGCCCCATGCTATGCATGGCCTGACAACAAGCCCAAGGGTGGATTCCCTCACATGCTGGGTGTTTACTCTGCTGGCCATACTCAGCTTCACAAGGCCAGATCATGACAGATGAGTGGGAAAAGTGGTATCATTCCTTTTAAGTAGCTTTGTTTTGGAGTAGGTTAGGAAGGGACCAGTTATTTCAGGGCCTAGAAAGTAGAAAAATAGATTATGAAAAAAAATAAAGCAACAAATATGCAAGGTCTTCTGACTTCTTGGTTTAACGTCACTGTAAAGCTGAATATGAATTGTTAACATTGAAAAACAGGCTTGTGATCTTCAGTGAGGAAACAAGCGATTGAGGAACTGGTTGTAGCCATCACAGAGACCTTCCTTGCTAAATTACAATTCTTTTCAGTACTCTCACACAATACAGACTATTTTGGACTAGAATTATGCTGCTTGTAAAGAATATGAAGTATCCTAGCCACCACAGCTCTCCAGCAGACTACTTTTTAAATTAGTTATCAAGAGAAACACAATCCTTTGCCAATTGTTGAACATTCACACAGCTTTAAAAACCGTCAGATCTTTGGGCACGGAGATCTTTGCTTGGCACTTCTACACCGCCTTGAACAACAGCAGCTGATTCCAGATAGGGCCACATCAGTGCCACCATGCTAAGCCAGAGAGAAGGGCTGAATTATCCTTCATTTTTGAAGTTCCAAAAGTGACTAACAAAAAACAACCCCCAAACCCATGCATTTTCAAACTATATGTAACTAACAGTGATTAACGTCACGGTGAACTGATACTCATACCTGCATGATTAGCGGTAGGTAGTCCTAGCTGTCATCTCCTCCTAACCTTCTGCAAATTAAGAGCAGTCTAAATTTAGCTACACCAGTTAAACCTCCTGCTATTGCTACATCTAGATAAGGAAGCAACTATAAGTAAGTAATATTAACTTAATGAATTTGAGGTTGTAGGGAGAAAATAGACTAATTTGCACCCCATATAAAATCTTTATTTTGTCTACATTTGAATTTATTTTGATGACAGTAACAATTTCACAAACCAGTAAGATTTGATCTTGAGTTGGGAGTTAGTTCTGAGATCTTTTTTCCTGAATAGGTCTCCCTGATTTCTGTTGATAAGTAATATGAAATAATAATACAAATTAAGGCAGTCCATCTTTTTCACTGGCTTACCAGAAATTAGTAAGATTATTTTAATTTTGGTAGAAAGCTAGACCTATGCAATTAGAATTGCATAAATTTAGCAAAGTTGTTTCCACGTGCAGGATGTGCATCACATCATTCTTCTCCCCATAGCTGTGCTCAGTGTATACTGGAACAAAGTAATGTATTTTTAAGGGCAAGACAATATCATACTACCTCAAAATAATGTAAGTTTTAGTGAAGAGGACAGATGACTTGTCAATTCCCTGTTTGGAAGAAATTCAGGTAATAAACTGAGTTACATGTGCCAGTGAATAGGATTATTTGAGAAGATAACTCTGGTAATATTGTAAAAATAAAAAACATTCTAGGGGTTTACATGATCTTCCCCTTGGAAGAATTAATGTTATATTTAGGTGATGAATTTGTCTGTGATGCTCTCAGATCTGTGCTAGAACAATAATCTTCTATGGATGTTCCAAGAAAATCTCCTAAAGACATGCTAGTGAGTCATCTGGTCAGGAGCTAATGAACACTACAACTGGCTTTGGAAACTGTTCTTCCTCAGCATCTAATCTGAGATTATATATTGTAATGATTAAGAGACTGTAAGCAACCTGGGAGAAGGTTCCATACTCCGAGTAGTCCACACATGACACAGTGCTACTGTGAGTACATATTCAGTAGAAAGCTAAATAGCTTATATATTTGCATAAAGCTTCTCTGCCTAGTAGCAGCAATCAAAGCTCCTACCCTGCAAGCGCTTCCTCCTATAGGCTTAGATCTGTGGCCCTTCTTGAAGCCGAGAGACCATTATGCATAAACTCAAGCACGTTCAGACTCTTCATCAGAGCTGGATCTGAACTGACTGGGGAATCCATAACTGCTACAGAACAGACTCTTATTCTGGGTCTGTCGGATGAAAGAGGAAAGTAAGGTAAGTCACAGGGACAGACAGAACAGGTAACAACTACAGCCTCCTCTGAGCTAGTTACAAATCAGAAGGAACTATAGTGGTTGAATGGAAACAAAATGCCTCTTCAATAATATCATCCAGAAAGTCTTGAGCATGTCCCAAATTCAGTAGTGTCTAAGTGCTACCATAGGACCAGTTACCTTTTTTCCCCAGAAAAACTTTTAAAACAAGTCTTATGAGAGCTTAGTTTTCTAGGCACGTGAAACGCTGGACAGATAATCAACTATAGCGTAACATGCACATTTCTCACATTTATTCATAAAACTACTTTCAAAAGTATCCTGTATTGTTTTTAACAGATTCTTTGCATGCCTGATGAGATCTGAAGCTGTGTTCCACGGATCATTAACTATTAACAATTCCCTTGTATCCAGAATGTTTTGTGGTAGAAGTGCCCAGGATACTCCATCCCACCCCCTACCTCAGGATGCCCCTAATCCTAATCCTACCATGAAGAGGCTGTCATAACAACTGCTAAGAGGTGGCACCAGCTAACTGCATTTAATTTAACACCACCAAAAAGGGAACACACCACCAAAACTCACTGTAACACAGCAGGCAGCCCAGGTTGTCATGCTCCATCCTACCCTTAAAAGCAAATGGTTGAAAATATTTGCATTTATATTCCTCTCCCTCCTTTTTTGTCTAAGCCATGCAAGTGACCTGAAGTAACGAGCATGGGCAGATTAATTGCTGTATGTGTTCCTTTCTGCAGAGCCGAAAGGTCAGTTGGGGTAAAAGCAAAGGGTGACATGACATACAATACTAACACTCCTGTTTTTAAGCAGCCACCTTGTTCAATGAACCACACACAAACCAAGAAAGAGTTCTTTACACTACATGCGCTCAGGCTTAAATGGACCAGCTGAGAAACAGTTGCTGAACTACTAACTCCAAATATGGAGATAAAGCCTTATGTGGGCCTCCCTCCCCAAGGCTAAGTGCTTAATGGCGTATTAAAAATGTAGACATCTTAGTGCAGATTTCTAAGGATTTCTCTACATTTACATAACAGTTGGCAGCTCTCTCATCTGTGGCTGGGTTTTGTTTGTTTGTTTTGGTTGATTTTTTTTCCTGGTCTTCATAAAACCATCTGCAATAGCGTACTTGCCTTTACAATTTTGTTTGTCGAGAAAAGATGTCCAACTGCATCTTCTCTTATTAACTGCCACTGATGTTGTCAGTACACTCAGGTATGAGGCCAGAGATGTACAAAAAATAGTAGCAACCATCCCAGTGGTTTAATCTGAAGTTACCTTTCAGAAATATGATTTCAATGCTTTCTGTGACATGATTTTGTAACATTATTCCTGTATTTGTTTAGTATCGAAGTGCAGGCGAACCTACAGTATATGTTTTCCAGAAGCACTTCATGTTATGCTGATTGTGGACTAGCTGAAGATGAAACCCAATGAGAACAGAGTATGGCAACACTGAGTTAAATCAGAAAACTTAGAAATTTCTTGTTTATTTGTTGAATTTTTTTTCTCCTACTCAAGAGTGATCCTCTTGTTTCCACAAGGTCGAGAAAATTTACTGTGAAAAGGTTTCAGCTCCAGCAATCTCTAACAGAGTCCCCAAAGTCCCAAAAACTAGCACTGAATCCATTCCTAGTTTTGCCATCAATAATACCATATTCTGTCTTTCCACAAAACTAACTAGAGAGCACGTAAGAGAGCTTTGAATCTAGCAAGATGATTATATAAATGAGTTTTTCAAGGTATATAATTAGCAAATGCTTAAATCACTTATTTCAGAGGCTGTAACAAGAGAAGGCATGCAGGCAGAGCTGTGTAGATTAGTCAATGTAAATGTTAATTAAGAGAGCTGAAGAAGGGAAAGGAAATCATGCAATCCCTCTGCATTAGCGTGTGGAGCCCTGGGCCCATTCACATCGTGAGGGAAAGCCTTTCTAAGGGAAAAAAAGTAGAAAGCAGAGCTCAGGCTTGGGAAGAGGAAAAGAGAGGGTCAAATTTCTTTGTGCTGTTTCCTGTCCTCACCCTTTCCACATCCTTCTCCATGCCCAGGAGACAGGAGTAGCAGTCTTTAACAAAAAAAGGGCAGGCGTTGATGCTGATACACAGCCGTGACAGGCTCTGTGGCCATTCTATCAACCAGCTGCAAGGCTGAAGCAGCGAGGAAAGATTCCAATAAGTAGAACCTCTACTTCCCTGTCTTGTTTTTATTTTACAGATGCTTCTATTATTGCAAATGTACATATTTCACCATGACTAGACAGAATAGGTAAAATGTTTTTTTTCCAGGACAGATGAATAGGCTTCATAAATCATGGATATACCACCCACTCCAGGCTGACAAACTGAACGAGGTCACACTAGCACACAGAAGGCACAAGTTTGCACGTCCCTGGAGTCTGGAGGCACAGCTTCATTACGCAAAAAGAGCTTGCTAACATTGGCTGCGAGGCTTGTGAGACCTGGTCCCCCTGGGCCACTGTGTGAAAGCTGCAGAAAGTACAGAAAGGGCCTAAGAGTCATTGACCACTTGGAGTGTCACAGCCTCATTTACAGGTCATGTTTAGGTATATCATTTTGGTCTGTTGTAGTCCTATGGAATATCATCTTTGCTTCTATGTATGCATTCAGGCTATTAAAATCCGCAGGATTAAGAGCTATATCTGCATTTCGTCCAGCTGAGAGAAAGGCTTGGTTATGATTTAATTAGACAAAGTTGCTAGAGTGCCCCCTCCAAATCTGTCCCCATAAGACTACCAGTACCCCTCTGCCTTTGTATAAGTATAGATTAAAGCAGCAGAGATGATGTATTTATCATGGCACAAAACAGCACACTTCAGCAGAAATACACTGTGTTTTCCTCAGCTAAAAGCACACAAATAATCGGTAGCTGCAACAGTACAAAGTTATTTCCCAATAACCTAGTTTCTGAACTACTCATCTGGCAGGCCCAGCAGCAATACTTCTTGTTCAGGACCTTCCTAATGGATGTAACACATTCAAACCTCCTACTCCCTCTCCCAATATCCCTCTTAATGCACTCTTCGCTCGCTCTGCAGTTCGATGCAGTAGTCTAGCTGAAGCAGCATTAAGAAATTGAGAATAGGGACATGTCACCAAGCCGAAAAGCTCTCTCAGTAAAGTGGGTAGAGTGTGGTGAAAGATCTGACTGTCACATCACCAGCTTTTTAAAGATTAAATCTAGCATGTGCCAACATGCCTAACAGCAACCTGTCACTGAAGTCCAGAGAAACTCAGCTTCTCGAGCGACTGCGTCTTTAAGATCAGCTCTCACCTCCTACATGCCTTCTTAAGAATTGCCCAGAGTTACCGTAAATTTTATCAGGAAACAGAAACACTCCCAGAATACTAAGACATATTTTCATATGCATATGGTCTCGCTAAGAAGATGCCAGATTTTAATGTGTCATCAATAAACTAGTTATTTATATGCTTTCTGTCTTTTCCAAGTGCTATTTGCAGGTATTAGGGCAATAAATTAAGAACACTAAAGTAGGCTTTGCAGTAAGAGCTTTAGAAACACCAGATACTATGAGCTACCAGCTTCAAGGACTTCTTCAGCTTTCAGTGAAGAATCTCTCTGACATCTCTTGAAGATCTTCCATATTCTAGTACACATTTTGTCCTCAAACTTGCTAGGAAGGACCTACACTGAGTCATGATAACTAGGGGAGCATAAGGAAGCTTGGAGTGTATCTCGAGTCCACGTTAAAATTTTACGCCTAAAAAACAGGCTTCATCACCCCACAGTTCAGGTCCTTTCTTTACCTGCTACCAAGCTACTGAAGATTTTTCTATCTGTCAACACTCACATAATTTCAGCCCCTTGAGTGCTGCAGTTGGTAACAAAATTGAGTGAGAAGGCAGGTGCAAATGCTTGAGTACTCCTGCAGACAACTGACGGCAGAGAACAACAGTAGCAACACGTGCATCCTCGGAGTAGTTGGGCAGTACCCACTGAGGCTATACTTGGGCTGCACTCTTCCTGTCACTGCTGAACAGAATATATTCCCTTGAAGTGTACATATTTTATAAATAGATAGTAGAAGAGTCAAATAAGGTTTTGTATTTGCTAAGTTTAAATACATTTTGATGCAAATGAGATATTAACCTGAGGAAAGACTGTTACTTCTGCCTCTAGTTGGCTGAAATTAATCTCTGGTTAACTGCTGGAATTCACCAGGGATAAGTTTTAGCTACTGCATGACTTAACTGTAAAAACTTAAACATGTGTCAGCACTTTAACCTTCCACTCATTTGCCTCCTTTTACCATAAAAAAAGTGCAGGAAACAAGCACACTGAAATAGTATGCTTTTCTTCCATTAATCACCAACTATATTAAATTATTTCCAGTTATCTGGACAAGAACACCAATGCTTTGTCACCATCTCTAGAGACACTGTTGTAGTTCTATAGATAAAAAAGCCAGCTGTCCTGCTAACAAAAAAAAAAAAAAAAAAAGAAAAAGCAAGCATGCTTTAGTTCTAGGTAAGACTAATACCAACATCATCCTCCTCACCTCAATCCTGTCCCCCAAAGTGTCCCTGGGTTATCCTCACATACAGTTAAAACAAACTTCCATTTTAATCCTGCCTTCAGTTAGGCAGCTCAAGTATTTACAGGATTTGAAGTTAAAGAATTTAGCTTCCTATCTTTCTTCCCTCACAGAAGAAAAGTTTGGGAACAGTTAGTTAACACGAACTTCCATATTCCAATATAGCCTGGAAAAAGATATGATACATTGCATAAACTTAAAAAAAAAAACCCCAAACAAAACACCTAAGAGACAACTCAACATCCAGAGGGACTCCACAGTTCCCGGCAGCCTTTGTGTTTTCTTTGTTTTTTTCTTTTGTTTTGTTTGGTTTTTGTTTTTTTTTGTTTTTTTTTTTTTTTTTAAAACCACCAAAGCTCTGAAATAGGTTTTCCCCTCCAAATTCAGTGATACATCCCTGTGTCATGACATTGGTTTCAGCACCAGGTAAAAGCCCAAATCCTAGCACGGGATTTTAACTCACTGTAGCCATCTGTTTCAAGAGGATTATATGGGTTTTCTTAAAGTGCTAAACATATTAAAAATAGCAGAGAGTCATTTCAAATGCTTTTTCAGCTACCTTGTGTTAAAAATATCACCTAAGCTTGAAATTCAAAGCTACATGACCCTGTAGCTGTAAGTCTGACGTGCCTATTGATGTTCTCTGACATCTTAAAAAAGCCAAAAACATGATGTTGTAAAAGTAGAAGTACAAGTAGCAACCATTTATTAACATCTACACATTTGTTTTTCATGACAAAAGGAAGCATGTATAGTCACTAGCTAAGTCTCAGCTACCCTCAGGCTTTTATATTTAATAGCATAATTATAATTTCCAAAATGGTACAACTTAAAACACTATGCTTTTTTTTTTGACAACTTAATGCTGAAGTTTTCCAAAGAACGTTTGTTACCAAATCTGAAAGTCTCATTTTGCTTCATGCATTTATTGCATGCTTTCAAAGAACAAGATGCATACTCATTTCACACAGGTGAATAAATGTCTTTTTCCAAGATGTTTTGTTGCTGGGCAACATGACTATTTCAAATCTTTTACTGCTTAGGAAAAAAAAAAAAAAAAAAAAACCAAAACAAACCACACCACCACAGTAATTTTTATTCTTTTGCTTCAGACACCCGAAACAGATCTGCTTTCTGTCTGAGCTGGGAATTGCTCTGCATACATGAGAAAAAATTACTTCCATCATATCTCCACAGGCAGAACAAGCAGCAATTCAGTGACTACGCCATTTGTATTCTGACCTATGGATTTATTTTTTTTTTTGCTTTTTGGCCAAGGAACATGTACACCTTTTTGCAGGCAAAAAAAAAGACCAAAGGAAAGAAGCATTATCATTCCCATTTGATCAAATAGGTTGTTCAGTTACTGGAGATATATGATGGGCTTCTCATCCTAGTAATATCACTCCTCCCTAACCACAAGTAGGAAGGACAGAAGCGAAGTTACACTTCATTACACGCATGACCCCTAGTTTTGAGAAGTCTGACAAACAGCCAGACCTTCTATTTCGTAGCAACAGCACCCTTCAGTTGTCCCTATTCAATGCCATCTTTCTGTTAATGCAGATCTGCTTTGGAACTAGGCTTCTATATGCAAAAGCTACTCCAAGCCTCCTCCCGCTCCCCTTGCATCATTTTATATAGCCTCGGCCTCTGTTTTTGTTTCCCATTAACAAGTCAGTCACTGTACATATGTTTTTAAAACTGTAGCAGCTCTGATTTTGTAACACTGCTTACAAGTACATGACAGCACTGGATAATAGCAAGAGAAGTCTAAAACACTCACTTTGCAGTATTTTCTCATTGTAAGTACTGAAGAATTTGATACCAACTGTATATTTTTCTTTCATACTAAAACAGCCACAAAATATAGGATTTTCCTGCTTAATTTAGTAATTCTATCATTATGTTTATTTTTAAAAATAACCAATTAAAATCATATCAACATAAGTTAGAACAGCCTAACGGTTTGCCTTGTTTTCTATCAATTCATTCAATCACGGCCTTATAGCGAAATGCTGTCTCTGTTCATATCCTCCAATAATGTTTTTCTTATTACATTATACTTCCATTTCTACTTTGCAACATTATCCGATAGCTGCAGAATTCCACTGCTTTTGCAACCAATATTAATAATTCAGATGAATTCAATTTCCAAAGATTTTGGCAATGATACAACAAATTAAAGCAACAGCCTTTCACATCTGAAGTTCCTAATCAGGTTTGAAATTGAAGTGAGGTAGGTGGTCTCAGCTTACTTCCACTGCTTGTTCCCCTCATGATTACTACACAGCTCAGCATCCCCTTCCTTCTCCTCCCTAAATCCTCCACGTTCCCAAAAGTAAAAGCCTGCAATCTAAGCTCAAGAATAAAAAAGGGAGAGGTTCTTGTAACCGTGAGGGAAAATGGTTAAGTGTGCATGTACAGTAGTAAGCCATCAAATACTGCTCCTGGAAATAAAGGATTGCCAGCACTAAGTTTCACTTGCACCACTTAACTAATACATTCAAAAAACCCCAGATAATTCATTGTCATAACTTCACAACATGATTTGGAGATTAAAGAACTTTCCACTCAATCCACTTTCAGAACAATCCCGGTATGACAGCAACGATTTAAGCAAATGAAAGTTGCAGACATCAAATCAGGCAACATTTACTAAGACCTCTGTGCAATGAGTGCCGTGCACATGCAACCTGTGCTGGGGCTGTGCTTTCTGGAATTGGACCGTGCGATGGGCACAAACCCATCACTGCTGTATGACAGGGCAGACACCACAACGTAAGGCAACATCTGGAGGCACTGACCCCTCAGTTTGCAGGATATATGCTGGCTTCCACCCACCCCTCCACATTAGCTCTAGAGCCCAACATGCCAGACACCAACAGTCAAAAAAAAAAAAAAATACTGCTGCAGCTGGCACCTGGGATACAGAGATGTGGCTTTTCTCATCTTCTGTACAGGGAGCTGCCAACACCATAAGGGGAAATAAGGGTCAGGTGAGGGTGTTGCACATAGAAAGCACGATAGCATCAAGCTGCTACTCAGTATCAGGCTACTTCCAGGTATGTTAAGTGGCATTTATAGCAAAGGAGAAAACAATTCATTTATTACTTCAGAGATAGTTCATAGCAAACATAAAGGACACCCACGTGGCATAACCCAAAGTTTACAGAGTAAACACAGCAGGCAACCACTAAAGAGAAGAGACATGCTGAATGACAAAACAAGACAGCAAAAAAGCATCTTCAGAAAGATTTTTTTTTTTTTTAAATAATTTTTGCTGGATTTAGTCACCAGAAAATAAACTAAGTGGAGGTAGAAGGGAAGACACAAAATACTCTTGTTTTCGTGCTCTACATGTACAAACTTGAATAACTAAAGAGATTAAGAGTTACAAAAATCTCCACTAATTCCCCATTTGGGCAACAACTCCTCACACAGAACATTTCTCCAGTTGTCTGGCCTAGGGCAGATGAAGGAAAGGAAGCATTCTGATACCAAAGTTGCTACAATGCAACATCCCAATCCCAAAAGTAGTAGCTGTTTTAACAACTGCAGTCCCTGGCTTATGTAAAAGATTTTGTTGCAGACAAACAGGCCCCTTCCTGTTCTGCATATTACTATCCTCAGTTTCCATCAGTCTCACTAATTTGAAGTTAAAATTAGACTGAATGAATCATAGAATCATTTAGGTTGGAAAAGACCCTTAAGATCATCAAGTCCAACCGTTTACCTAACACTGCCAAGTCCACCACTAAACCATGTCCCTAAGCACCACATCTACGCATCTTTTAAACACGTCCAGGGATGGTGTCTCAATCACTTCCCAGTTGTGATGTTGTGAGCAAGCAGATAACTACACTATATATCAAGAGTATGGCTACTTACAACCAGGATGGCTACTTACAACCGGGAAGTCAACTTAATAAGAAATCTGTTCTGGAAAACAATCAGTAGTGAATTAGTTATAAACAGCAGATACTGAACATAGATAAAACCTTCAGTTTGATAACGTATCTTAAAAACATCAAGCCAAAAGATCAGTGTACTCAGATTATTCTCTGCAACCCCTTGCATCACGTTACACTCCTTACAATTAATTAGAAAGTGAAAGTACAAAGGAAAAACGCCACATGCATCCCACAGCTAGAGATAATAGTGGTTTCCATTTAAAAATTTTAATTGGGAAGCCATTTAAAAGCATTATTTCTGGAAATACGAAGAGTGAGGTGCTTACCTATTTTGTCCATTATATTCAGTACTGTACACTCATTTGCACTGCAGAGGTCTACTGTGAATCCATAGCATGATCCATATCACCCCATATGCACAACTTCAGTCTCCCATCCTACATTCAAAAAATTCAGGCCAGCAATTATGCAAACCCAGAGTAGAAAGGAGGCAGTGTTACGGAAGGAAAAGGTGCAGCTTCAGAAAGCCTCAAAAACGCATGCCATCAAAAGTATCCTTTTGAGGTCAAATCTGACCCGCTCTCACCATTATTTGACCCAACAGCTCATCAAAATGGAGTTTGTCACATCCACAGCATCATGAGATTACACGCAAGGGTAGGGAGGGGGGAGAAGTCTGCCGAGCACTTCCCCGTGCTCTGCGTCAATAGATTTGGGCTTAGCCTCTGTTAAGCAGCTCAAGCCACCAGTTATAGGTGCTGGCAGCTGTCTACCACACTGCCCCACTTCCTATTTCAAAACACGCTGCCTGGGAGGGAGGGCTTGGTCAGTCAACTCCAACCTGCCTCCAAGTAAAACAGAGAAGTAGGACAGTGGAGCCTCCACGTTTGCCTTGGACAGTCCTTCAATAGTTTAAAATATCCCCCGCCCCTTTTCAAAAAGCTTAGTGCAAAGACCAGTTACAGCAATACTAAAAAAACCCAACATGCATTTCAAGATAAAAACTGAATTGAGATGGGACCTTGGTTTTACTGAAGGATTTTTACGCACATACACGAACAGATTGTTTTCTTAGGTATTTCCAAGATTTTAGTATTGGGTATACTATTTGGCATTTTAGCATTTCTTGGATATCAGGTAATTCTTGACGTGTTTCTATTGGCTTGATAACAAATGAGCCTTTTCAACAAGCACAGTACCGTCATTAATGTCAACACTTTGCCCAATATTATGGCAAATCAGTTACTAGCAGTTTAACAATAACTGCTATATTACTTCCCCCATCCTCAAAAAAAATGCTAATAGTGCGTTCAATCCAGACTTTAAGAAATACCTATTCTAGTGGCACGTTTTCTATGTCATGTTTTACTTTGAACTGTAAGATATAAAACACATCTATGCAGTATGACCAAACATAATTCTCCTCCTAAATTCCCTCATTATAATTTTTGTTACAAAATAATTAAAACAGATTTGTCACACCAACAAGATCATGCCATTGTTAGACCTCCCATTTCAATACCAACAGCTTATAAACATTCTGGTTCTACAATAATCATTTGTTAAGCCGTAACTACTCCCCTACTCATGTGGCACGAGGGCATCTCCCACCCACTCTGAGTGCTGGCCAGTCCACATGACCTTAAAAAGGCCCACAGAAGTCAAGGCTCTGTCCCGTCACCACTATCAAACCTGGGCTGCAACATGAAAAGCAGCCTTGTGATATGGCCAGGGAGCCTAGGAGAGTGGGATTGAGCATCTGGTCCTGCCAGAGCCTTCCCATATAACTGTAGCAATGATAACCCCAGGAACGCTAACCCCACTTAGCCTCTCAGCTTACATCTATACCTTTAGATGAACTCATTTCTGTTCTCAGCTCTTTTTAGCATCTCATTTATTCAAATTATTGGTTCCGATGCAAACATTCTCATTCAGCCCCACAGCTGGCCCCAAATTTTTGCTGGGGGACCTAGCTGCCCAGGTAGTAGTAGTAACTAAGGCTCCAGAGCTCTTCCCGTGGAATTGTGAGCCTGAAGCACCCAGGTTTTATGGAATATTAGGGAGGTAGATTGCTAAACACTGCGTAGTTTGAGTTGCAAACTCAAAACAGAGTGTAAGCATTAATTATGTTTGATTACAAATACTAGAGATTAATTATCATTAATTAATTCTATCATCCTTGTTCAGATGATGAGCAGGTAGCTTGCTCTGCAAGTGGTCCCCTTGAGGTACAGCACATAAAGTATGGAAAACACACAAAGAAAAACAAAACCAAGCTCATTCAGAACATGTCCAAAACCACCCTATTAATACTGACTGTAAAACAGAATTAAAAACCTAGGGAGAGAACAGGTTAAACTAACCCCCCCCAACAGTTCTAAAAATAAAAAGCAGCATTTGTGTATTCTGATACATTCACATTGCAGTTCAGATCACACGACCTGAGGAGGTAAAAGCTATTCTGTCATCGACATGTAGAGTAAATTAACTTGCTAATTCACTTTCCAATGTACAGTCCACTGAGCATACAATTACATAAAAAAAGAAAATGAAAACTCATGCGGTCAAGCATATTAAATTAGTATGGGTTGTAACATTATATAAAGCTTTTATTTTAAATACTGATAAACACATACTTTTTTTTTTTAAGACCAAATCACATCATTCGCCCTTAAATCAGTCACATGCACAGCATGTATACACTGAGCATATGCCATCCTTCCTTAGCATTGCCAGACAAAAGCTACATTGCCAAAAATAGCCACACAGTGTGCTATAGCTGCTGCAGAGTGCCCTAGATACATTTAGGCCATGAAGATTGAGCAGCCCTGCCACAGGAAGGGTTAGGCACTAATCTTCATAATAGGCCAGGGCTGAAAAGAGGGAGGAAGATGAATTTCCATCCCTGAAGTTAATTTTTAATAAACATGATTTAGCTGAGTTTAAAAAGGGAGAGTCATCTGAAAGCTATTTTCATGCAGAGCTGGAATGCATGAGTATATATACAAAACACAATGGGAAAAGGGTGTATTAAAATACTTGGTACAGGTTTTCTATGAAAAGGTCAGGTAAAGAAAAAGGTGCCTTTTTTAAAAAAAATAAACATAAAATATTTTACAGAGTTGACTTTATAAGCATACGGTCCCAAACTTTGATAGATGTTTCCCCTATTCAGTTTCTCAATTTTTAAATGTGATTTCTTCCTACTCTTCTCTTTCTGCAGAGATTAGGAAGAGCTAACAGTTGATGTTTTTTCTAAATCAAGTAAAATACTATAAGCTGGAAGAGCTAAACAAGTAGAGATCACTGTGCTAAGCGTTTAGAGGGATCAAAGATTGATCACAGCTCAGCATGCCAGACCCCCTCAAATCCCTCATCAAATTTCAGGCTAATTCACAATTTATCTTTCTCCACCATCCCAACACTCCATCCAGCATGTTAGAAGGCAGCATTTTGAACCGAAGGAGATGAGTGTTACAGCACTGCAATAACAAACACAAAACACACTTATCCATGATAAAGTAGGTAGCAGTAGGCAGTGTAAGGTGTTAAATGAACTAACAAGCTAGCGACATCCAAGAGTCATCTTTGTGAACTTCAGCCATTTCCTTTCAACAGATTTTTGACGTACTGGAACACAGACAAGCGTATGCTTCTCAGTAAAATACTGAGTGTGACCAGAGCTAACGCATTTTCATCTCTGCAGTGGAGAGGGCAGTGGTCATCTTTCTAATGCTATCCTCCAAGTTACCTCTAGGGAAGAAAGCTCAGTCTGAGTGAAGAGATCATTGCCTATATCAACTGACCAAGACAAAATGGATTTCCCCAGATTAGCAGAGGATTGCCCTACACTGGCAGGCAAGGCTTCACCTTTAGCCAGATGAGCAGTAGAAAACCCAAGAGCAATCTCCACCCACACCCTGTACCCTTAACTAACTTGACACTGCAGGTGGGCCTTGTTACATTGCCAGTGAACCACCTGGCATTTAAAAAAGCACACATACTACCAGCTTGCTCTTATCACTCAAGACTGACTATGCCGTTCTTTTTTTCCCCTGAGATCAATGCGATGGGGAGCAGAAGGGATGGAGACTTCTCTTTAGCCCTCTAAAACAGTCCTGGAGTCCCACATGTTAAACTTCAGTCAACCTCTAAAGTGTAAACATTAACCGACATCATGACAGTCCTTATAAAATGAGTAACATGATAGCAGTACAGTATTTAGCGAGCAAGCTACTGTTACAGCTTGATGCTTAACTTGCTAGACCTATTTCTGTGAAGGTTCAGCGCAGAAAGCATTGAACAGAAAAGAAAGGGAAATCATTCAAGTGGCAGGCAAGACTTGGTGCTCCTGTCATTCTGCGTTTCTGACAAGGCTACTGTATGCCTAGGGGATCACATACGTAAAAGCAGCAAGCTGTTTCTGCTCTAACCTGTCTTCACAAAGAGGGAGAAGGCTTGGGGGAAAATGCAAGTGCCAGAAAACCAAAGAACCCCTGAAAAATTCAAGGATATACTCCGCTGCCTATCCTAACGAGGAAAACTTAAGCAGGTTGGCACTTAATATTAAAATTGCCTGAAAAGAGTATAATTCAATCAGTGCTGTCAAACAGCAGTAGAAAAACAGTTTTGGGGGAGATTTCATCAGCAGTTATATTCCCTGGACTACCTTTACTTCATTGTGGCTTTCATTACATTGACCACTGTCAAGGACTATGACCCTACATTTAAATATGAAAAGAGAAATCCACTGCTACAACAGTTCTTCCAAGTCTTAACAAAGACTTTCACTCCATCTCCATTTAAAGGAGTATAAAAGGTTCTACAAACAATATCTTAAAAACATTGGAAATGTAGGGAACTGTCCATATGAAGTTTTCATCGTATTTCAGTCTACTAGTACTAAATCAGAAGACACTGATATATACATATATATAGCTACTATATATAGCTTAGTATTTAGGAACTTGGTCCCCCAGCCTGAGTCTAACACTCTGACATTTGTGAGAACTGTATAATCCTGTGTAATTAACTGCAAATAGAAGTGTCACTTTCCTTTGTGTCTATAAATGTCTCCATAATAAATTAGCCCATCAGTTATTTATCATACACATACAGAGTTATTAAATTTTTTTCCCATTCTTTACATGTCAACACATAAATGGATATTTTTCATTGCTTCCTTTTTGGTAACCAGGAGGCAATCACTTCTATGGGACCGAAAACTCTCCTGACAAGACACATGCTTCCAATGTAGATTCAATGTCCTCATGACATTTTTTTAGTACATTAACAGAAAAAGCTCTTGAAAATCTGAACAAATAGTTACTTCCTTCCCCTCCCCCCCCCAGTAATAACACAATCTAAATTTTTTTCTGTTGAAATCAATATTCACTGTGGCATGAGAACAAGCGGAAGTCAGGGCTCCTTGATTGTACTGTTGGCTTTGCTCCTGGCCCAGTGTGTGAGCTCTGTCCTTCCTTTATCCTAGTCCCTAAAAAAAGTTTATTTTTTGTTTCTTAAAAAAAAAAAAAGGCTTTGTGAATCTTCATAGATTTTTTTTTTTTTAACGCTTTAGTAAAAGTCTCCTTTCCCTGTATCATGCAGGCCTGCAACTGCATGCACAGGGCGATGTCCTGACACTCAAGGGCAAGCTGGTATCTAAACACCGGAGAGAACAATTAAATAACAGCATTGTTACTCTGAGAGCAGGTATCTCATGTTGAAAACACTCCCCAAACTCCAAAGAGCATTTGCTGAAAACAGCTGAGTGTGATGGCTTAAGACCAAGAACAATGTAAGGATCCCTTCTGCCCTTTTTGAAAGTTTAATCACTTCCATGGCTGTCCTGGAACAACCTGCGTAAGGCGAAGTATAGCCAGAAGAAGAGAACCACAGGGTAATTAGCTGTTAGCTGGCAGCTGGCAGATACCAGAAGTGTTCCAAGGTTCCCATTCCAGGAAGAGGAACAACAAATCTTTCTGTGAGTCCTCATGAGCCATTTGCCAGGAACAAGGCCTGTACATGACCCAGGTAAGCTGAGAAGTTTCATTAGATGCTGAAGAAAGCCCTCTGTGCCCAACAATGATCCAAATGTGCAGAATAATCTTTTTTAACCCATAATTACACATTTGATTACACAGTTTTAGCAAAGGAACTTGCTTCAACTATGCTGTTATGAGCCTTAGTATGCCAGTTTGGTTTCAAGCATTTCTACAGTAAAGTGTTATATAATTGTACACATTAGGATTTCAGTTAGGCCTATAGCCATAGAATCCATATTTGTAAAAAAAAAATCAACTATTTTGATTAACAATATGGTTATGAGGGAATTCACTCGAGTGTGAGATTTGCTTCCCTCCTACCCAGTGTGCTAGAGGAGAGAACTTAAGAGAGTTATTCCACACATTTATGTACCTAAGCAACGATGTCTGATAGCCTCCTACTGAAGACTGTATCAGGAGTCATGGCTTCCACTGTTGAGCAAAAATGGGCAAGTTTCAGTTACAAGAAGTTAGCATTAAGCAGCAGTGTATGTAGGTTTCATTAATAAGAATTAAAACAGGGGCAGAATCCAGAAGTTTGAAGTGCCATAATTTGCAGTTACATAGTGTTAAAAAGAGAAAAATATTTATATTTATTACCATAATTTTGGAGTTCCTACAAATGCAGGCTACAGCCGCTAAAGTTGGTTCCACTAGGATGTTATTCCTGGAAAGACACAGGAACTTCAGCTGACAGTTCAGGCGGGTAGGCCATTTTTCTTAGGAAATGCACGCATTTTCCAAAATAGTGTTTTAGTGTAGTGTCACAAAATGTTATACATGTAACTACTGTACAGTATCCATGGTATACATGTACCCTTTTGAAACACTAGCCATTTGCTTTTGTTATAAGCACATCTGTATCTAGATGTGACTACACATCTTTTCTGCGAGAACTGTCAGGAATTGCACCTTGCGTGCCGGTATACCTTTCCTTCAAGCTATTCCCCTTTCTCCCAGCAAACAAAATGCTGTGGAAGGAACAGTCTCTTCTGCATTTAGCTAAGCTGTATGTTTGGCAACTCTTTGAGGAAACAGCTCTGAATTGAGGAATTTGGTGAAGATTTAGAAAACGCAGCCGCACTATCAAACACAGCAATTACTGGAACAGTGAATAGAGCCTGAACAACCATACAGCAGTTAGTATTTGATTCAGAAGCGAGAGTAGGTAGTCTCATTACTCCCCAAAGTGTTATTTCAGGCAGTTAGTAAGCTGCAGCCAAAGCCTCATCTTAAAGCAGCAGTCTCATTTGCACAAGTTAAAGTACTTGCCACACACAAAAAAAAAAAAAAAAGAAAGAAAAACCACAAACCCAAAAAAGTACCCTAAGCCTCCAAACCTAGCCAATAACTTTAGGGACCAGTTCACTATTAAGTAATTCAGACTTCAGAGACTACACATGAAAGAATTGAGCATACCACTTAACTTTTTTGTGATACTATCTCTAAGGCACAGGATAACTGCATCAGTACAGTCACTTCTGGCTTTTGTGTTTGAAAGTGCTGACTTTATACATACTGGATGTCACTCACAATCCATCATTTTAACACTTCTCTCTCTTCTCTGGTTTCCAATAAAATAAATACAATACTCTAATCCAGTGCCAGGTCCCCACAGCTTAAGCAGTGCAGCAAACTGATAGTATGGCTGCAAATTACTGCCAATAGCATAAGAAGAAACTCAAGGAATCTGGACCTAGTGCAGCATGATGCCTCTCCAGTTCTCATAAATGCAGCTTTGATCTTTGGGGAAACTCTGAAGCACAAGAAAAGTCAGAAGAGCTAGATGGCACACAAATAGATGCTAGTCCAAGTAAACTGACAGTGCAATCTTCTGGGAAGCCCAGGTAAGTAACCATTTCAACAAATAAACATGAAGTCTGAAAAAGCAAGATTTCAGGAATAAAAAAAATACAGTTAAAGTAGAAATAACTTCTTCATAATGCCTTTCTTCCCTGTGCCAGACACTCTTAACCTATCTTCCCACTAAATCTTATGGAGCCCTGTTCTCTGATGAGTAGCAGGCTGGGTGCTTCAGGACTGAAGCCCTTTGTTTTTCCATACAAGCAATACCAGGCTGTGCAGGAGCAGCGCTGCCTGCAGTCCTACCAGCATGCCTCAGCCCTGACTGAAGGGAGAGATAGATGATTCAGACCATTTTACAAGTGCCCTGCTCCAAACTCCCTTTCTGCAAGTTGCCTAACAACATAATAATTCCCCACTTTCCAAGAAAGGATTTTTTTAGAAGTATTTACTCCAGTGCAAAATTATAAAACTTTTTATAATTCTACTATTTTGAGATGCGACTGAATGTGACAGCAGGATGTACAGACCCATCATTAGTTCAGAAGATAAACAGATCTGGGATTCAAAGGCTGACAAGAAACTTGCACCAATTTCAAGACAGCTTCAGGTACAACAGCTATACCTGTCCCTGGAAGCTGTCTCATTCTTTGAAATGGATACTGTATGGTTATTTCTTTCAAGCAAGAATTAATTCACTAATTGTTTACTTGCAAAACGTGGTTTGGTTCAATAAAGCCAGAGATCCAGAACAGGGCAATAAGTGCTTTCAGTCCATTACCACAAGAAAAAGATAAGTGCTCTAAGCCTGAGAACAGGAAGTCAAATTCACTACTTTTTCAATTTACTTCGCTTCAGAAGAATTACAACAGGGACAAAGTTGGCCCAGCCTTTTTAATGGTTTTGTACAAGTCTTACCATGCATCTTCTTGTCAAATAGACTTCTTCAACATTCCCCACACACAGCACCTCTTCTTATGACAGACTTAGCTCTGCACTACCCCTGAGTTACAACTACATAGGACAGGATTACAGTTGTGCAAAACATTTGCAGCTCTGAAAAGAGCAAACCATTCAGTTGCAACTATGCCATGTAATATTTTAAATACTTCTTTTTTTCTCATACACTTTAATTTTCAGTTTCAATTCCTGTTCAGAGAGGGCTTTATTAAAAGACCTTTGGAAGAGGTTTTAAAGACTATGGGAAAGGAACAGACATGAAGTCTAGCTTTTCAGTGCCCATAAACTGACGTACTTAAGTCCTTTATAGGTAGACTCCAACTGATACCATGGGACATCTTCCCAGTCGTGACAGCAGGCTACAAAATTCAGTAGAACTCATCTATTTGTAGAGTTAACTACTGTAGGCAACAGTCTAGCAGGGTTTTTCCCACTCTCTTAGAAGGAAAGCACCTGACTTAACAGAGCAAGAACAGGATCTAGAATCACTGTCTGCGAGCTTTGTGTTTCATTCTGCCAAAGTTTGTGATGCAATCTATAGTGTAACCTCTTCCCACACTCCAGCTGGCATTAGTAATCTGCCTACATCTGTATTTGTTTAGAGACAATGGCCCTTTAAAATAAAAAAGACCCCCCATTTCTCCCATAGATAAGTGTTCCTGCTTTGTTTACCTGGGGGTGGGGGAATGCATTAGCAATACTTATCTATTTTCTTTCTCAAATGATCAGATTTCAAGTACCGGAATATTTGTCAATGATGCCTTGCAATACCCCTCTATTATAGTAGAGGTATTATAGTATGTGGGTCAAGGGTAGTACCCTACTTGCATAAGGGCAGATGCAGGGAGAAAGGCTTCTCTTCATGTCAAAAAAGTCAACTTTCACCCTAAGCACTTCACCACAGCGCTGCTTTCTACTTTGCCACAGAGGCTGGGATTAGAAACACTGGTGCAGTAGCAATCCTTGCTTGTAGAAAGCTTTGGGGATCAGCTGACATTAAGACATCCCCCAAAAGGTACCGACAGTGGGAACACTTACACAAACATCACTGATGAAAAAAGTTTAGCCCCTATACTTCACCAAAAATCACAAGCCACACTATAATATGTTATAATGCCTTACCTGGGTGGGATAGGGAATGGAAATACTGTAAAATTTGTGATTCCCTAGGCTGACTGCGCAGCACTGTACAACATTTACCAAAAGAAATTAAAACTGTTTAAAAGACTGTAACAACTGATCTACCCAGATCTCATCAAGTCCATGAATAAGCAATCCAACGTAGTGGCAGCAGACCTGCTCAGCAAATCACCCTGGCAGGCAATCTCCATTGCCATCTGCTTGGCTACCAGCACCTCAGCGCACACGCAGCTTTTGGCTCTACTGGCACATGAAAGGCAGAGCGCAGTGGACCACAACCAACATGCTATACAAGTGGCCTATTAAAACAGTCCTACTCTGCAAGCATCAGTGCCTGAGCAGCTCTGACAAGCTACAGCCCATGCTAGCCCTTCTCAATCAGGTCACAGAGAGTACAGCACAGGGGAAACCACAGATAAGGTCCCACTGCCAATTAACATAAACCAGAATGCTCCACTTACTCAGCAGTGAGTTGTATCCAACACAAATGAACTTCTCTTTCAGCAGAAAGTCCCAATTAATCTTGAAGGCATGCAGGACACCAAGATACCCTTCTTATTTTCCTCATTTAATTTCCCCCCCTTTAAAAAGCAAAGCATAAAACATAATCCAGCATTGCACAACTTCACAGCAGCACAAAATAAAGGTATTTGGAAGGCGGCTTGAGCATTTAGAATTGCACAGCAGTATGTTATACAACAGGAAACCCAGATCTCATTGGATTTTCCCATTTAAAGATCCAACAGCGCAACAGGCTGAAAGTTTAAGCATATGCAGACAGTGATTTCACAACATCTTTTAATACCTGCAAGTAGCAAAGTCTTCCCAAAGGTTTACAGGCAAAACATTTTGTTCTCATTCTGTAAAAAAGAATTTTGTGATATATATACATATGACAAACATATATATGTTATACTACATATGAAACCCTTTTGGAGTATATAATTAATGCTGTTTTAATTTAAAGAACATTCAAGCAAAAGGTCAATCAAATAAGTTGAGACAAGAGAAAGAGAAAACACTATGCAGAGAATGGGAAGTAGGTGCACTGTTGCTCAGTCACAAGTAATTACAGCCTCACTGGCTGGCTGTTTTTCCACAGAGTAATATTTAATAATCCCCACACAGCCTGAAATATTTAAGTCAGATGGGAAAGCTCTCATTATAATCACTATTGTCAGGATGTCCTGCAAAAACAAGTTTCCCCTCCTCAGAGAGGGAAACAGAGATTGTTCCTGTAAATGCTACTAGACATGATATTTATCACCAGTTATTCTCTAAGTCACAAGAGTTTTCATGTGAAAAGGCAGTCTTTGCAACACAGGTCTCGGAAGGACTGTTAATCAATAACTGGTCTTCCAATAATCAGTCTCAGAAGACAGTTGGTTTAAAACTGGAAAAACAAGCCTTCCTCAAGTAAAGAACATGCCTCCATATTTATAGTGTTAGTCTTCTCTTGACTTTTGTGACTCTCACTCACTCCCAGCCTCCTATCTCTGTGTACTTTCACACTACTTTAGTCCACCAAAGTGAGCAGGTCAGGTTGGATATTCTGTGGCTGAGAATTGTTTGAGAACGGGGAAGGGCAAAGGCTTTCAAAAATAGACACACAGACACGTATTACAAAAGGTTTTGTAACCAAGGAGAAAAACTCAAAATCTTACTTTGAATTACAGCTGTTGGATCCTGCTTACTCCAAGAACATCCCATTTATTAGCATGCAGTAACTCTACCAACCCACTTCAACTATTCTACAGCATCATTATAAGAAATATCTTGACTCTTTTTAAGGACTGATAAAACAGATGTTACCAAAATCAGAAGTACAAAAGTAAACCTTCTCATCAGGTTGCTCCCTAGCTTGTTTCTTTTTAAAGCTATGTTAGCTTACACAGTTTCAAGAGCAGGTGTCTGCTTATGTGACTCACTGGTTGTAATGTATGTCCTGGTTTCTGCTGGGATAGCGTTAATTTTCTTCCTAGTAGCTGGCATAGTGCTGTGTTTCAGATTTAACATGAGAATAATGTGATAACACACTGATGTTTTAGTTGTTGCTAAGCAGTGTTTATACTAAGTCAAGGTCTTTTCAGCATCCCATACTCTGCCAGCGAGGAGGTGCACAAAAAGCTGGGAG
>NW_008824338.1:3743859-3745511 GCF_000699105.1 Pygoscelis adeliae
GTGGGGGGTGGGGTGGGGGGGTGAGCAAGCAGCTGTGTGGTGCTTAGTTGCTGACTGGAGCCAAACCACAACAATGTGTCAGACCACACTCCTAAGAAACACAAAAAGGGCAAGCAAGAGTGAACAGTAACAAACGAGGGTAACCTCTCTCACTAACAGAGACCTCCTTCTTAAAGCTTTTGGTAACTTACCACGTCAAGTTTACAAGGCCATATTGTTGTTCCCCCTCCTTAAAAAAACCACACACAAAAGAGGTCAAAGACAGCTCGAAGTACCTCTGTCTGAGAACTCCACTAAAAACTGGCCTGCAGACTTACACATTTCATCAGCAGAGCCTTCTTGCCTTGATTTATAGCAAAAAGCTATAGCCTTACCATCTGGGACCAGATTAGTGATAAGAGCTTGCTACTGGCAATTATCTAGATTTTTTTTAAAAGAAATCCTAGGACAAGTTTAAGAAAACTCCATAATCAAAGCCTGGAGTATAAAGAGAAAGGCCAAAGAACAGCACTTTCTCAAAATTTAAGTTAAATCTTCAGTGTGTTCAAGGGTACTGCTAGTAGCAGCAAGACACACTGAACTCCTCTTTACAGCCAGGCAATAGCAGGGCCTGTCTGCATAGCCAAGATGAGCATAAATCGTCTCCAAAAACCTCAGGGTCAGGAGCCTATTCAGAACCCCAACACATTGTAATCATGGAGATGCTGTCTTCATTTCTCAGGAGAGGAAGATCAAACCATCATACTGTCACCTTAAATACTTTGGCCTGGGAATGCTCCTCATCACACAGATGCCACAAACAGGTGAAATCTGTAAGGATGGTGATTAAACAAAAATAACAAAAAAAGGAGGCATCCATAAGCATCACCATGGTGTGAGCATCACAGTCTTCACTATACTGCTTTCCTATGCTCTGCATCAGTTATTGACTAGAAAGATTTATGTTAAACATATTGCAGTGAAAAGCCAAGCTACTCTACATACAATCTTCAATGACACTGAGCATTTGAGATGTGGTTTACAGCAGCAGTCCAGGTGACTCACAGGGAGAGTGAGGTTCACAAAAACTCCCTGAACACAAACTACTTGACAGTTGTGTTTCTTAAACTTGAGAATAACCTGGTGAAGAAAAATCCTGGCACAGAAGTAAATAAATACATTATGGAATATTTCAGAAAAGACAAATTGGAAGTGTAAGAACATACCAAAACACTGATAACCCAGGCACAACAACAAGCACAAGCTGCTTGGTCTGCAGCCTGATTTTATTGCCAATACCTCACTCAGCAGCTGGTTGTTGCTGTCCTTTTCTGGTTTACAGATGGCAACTGCCATCTGCTTTTTCTTTACCCCTTTACCCTCTTATTTTGCAGTTCAGACTGCAACTAAACACAGCAGTTTAACATAGCTAGATGGCTGGAAAAGGTTGGTTTTGTGTGTGTGTGTTTGTTTTTTAAACACAAACTACCTTTTCTTCCTTTGCTGCAGAGAATAAGAGAGTGAGGTAAACGTGTTTTGGTTTTTCTAGTGAAAGGGAACGCACACAAAATGTGAATGTAGCATTGTCTAGAGTTTGTGCAGACCACACGTCCAAGATGGGGTGCACATTCCTCAATGAAATAGCTGTTACAATTAAGAAGGAATGACAGAAA
>NW_008824338.1:3745553-3759420 GCF_000699105.1 Pygoscelis adeliae
TCCACTATACTTCCGAGTGCAGCAGTGGCAGTATGAACAAGCACAAACTCCACTGACATCACACCTGTCTTCAAAAACAGCTCAGACACAGATGATGTCATTCACGGTGTCTTGAATTTAGCCAAAGCCAAAAATTAGTATTGTAATTTTCATCGGTGCATTAATCAGCATGCAGGCAATGAGGAAACTGACATTGAAAAAAAGAAAAAAACAAAGCTAAAATTGGCTGCATGAAAGGATGACTTCACATGTCAAGGGTGGGTAACTGGATAAACCTGCATTTCCAAAACAGCTTTCTGAAAAGCTCTCTGAAGCAGAATTGAGAAACAAGATAGCTTTGTACACTAAGATACAACAGTATGAATCAAGTTCTGTCAGCACTTCTACAATAAGCCTTGCCTGTGAGAGAGTTTAAAATGAAGCTAAAAGATCTGGAATTCAAGAATGGAAAAACCAAGCCTCTTCAGTACACTTAACAGTATGTTTTAGGACGTTACAAGATTTTAGGTCCAGGATCTTTCACTGGACTTTCAACTACTCAGATTGTCTCCGCCCAAGACATCAGCACTATGATCATATTCCCATCAATTAAACTAGAATTCAGGCATCCTGCAGAAATGTTATTTTTGAAAGTGTATGTTACTTCCTCACTCCTTTTCCTCATTGTCTCCCAGCACACAGACAAAAATTCTTCTTAATGTTTTCTGTGTCATCCACTATCCTCAGATCCCTTCAGGAGGCATCCCCCACGCCTGACAAGGAAAGAGACCACATTTCTAGCACAGCATACCATGCAATAGGAGGTGTCTACGGCACTAGGCTGCAGCAAGGCCCTTCTGAAGACAGAACTCCACCAACCAGAGTATTTCCTGGCTCCAGGGGTGTGCAGTGGCACCAGCCTCGTTCCACAACCCTCCAATGCTAAATAAAAAGTCAGCAGCAGATCACAGAAGAGATCTGTGAGCAGTTGTACCTGGCATGCCAGATTGTGGAAGGACAGTTGTTCCCACATCTGCTTCAGATATAAGAGGAAGACCCAGAAGAAAGTTGACTGTGAAAAATCAACCTCCATGTGAAGGACTAGACCAATTAGTAGGCAAGACTGGAGGTTCAGACTGTAGCAGTATTAAACAAGAGAAAAAGACTGAAGAGCAGGTGGCCAGCAACCAAACTGCAAATTCAGTCTGTAAGTACATCGAGACCCTTCTGGGATTTCCAGTACCTTGAGTATTTCTCCTGGGTTGCTGAGGTTTTTGGGTAACTCTCAACTCTTAAGCAAACTGACTCTTCGCCTCCCCTTCCAAGTCGATTGCAAATCTGGCCTCCAACACACACTACTGAAAACCACTTACGGAGATCAAGGACCAATTGTAAATCCACAACTATGACTTCTAACAGGAAACTCCTACTTTCCCTGAAGCCAGCTGTATAGACACTAGTACCAGAAAAGGAAGAGTGCTTCAGCTAACTGAATTTTTATGCCTAAGTGAAGGACATCAACTGGAAGATTTCTATGATTTGGAGTCTCTGCTACTTTCCACATTTTGCTTCCCACCAGTTTCAGCAGATACCTGTGCTTGATTTGCTCAAACTCTTGATTCCAAACCCAGTTTCCTCTTGTTGACATCTACACAGACAAACTCTATAAATTAGACATGAACTCAAATCTACAGAAGCATAGCTAATCCCTGAGAAAAGCTATGTTGCCTCTACAGAGCTAAAGAGCAAAACTAGGCTGCAACAGACCTGAAACAACTAGAAGATAATCTATTTGCCCAGCATTAATAAAAGGGAACAAAAACTTCAATGGACTTTTAATCTGGCAAATAGTTAGAGAAAATCTTGTACCATCATCCCATTGAAGCTGCAGAAGGTATTATTCTAGTTCAAAACAACTCAACAGTTCCCCAGCACACACACAGAGCAGCTACAGGCCTGTGTCAGTACTGGCACAGCAGTTCAGCTTTCCACCAGCGTAGCCTGCCCCAAGCTACTTGTGTCCCCTCTAGTACAGGGACACAAATTCTACTTTCTGGAGAAAACTGCATCCAGGTTAAGCTGCAGTGACCTGCCTACTCAAACTTTGTTTATTCTAGCTGTTATCAGCAAGTCAATCATTTAAAGGAGAAAGCGAAGCTACATTCAAGTGCTCCTCCTCTAAAACTGCTAGTATAAAAAGAAAATTTAAACAATCTGCATACTATCCCTAGTCATTGCTACCTTGAGCTTGACTAAGCAGTTAGGCTACATCTATACATACAGATCACTAAGATAGGGTTTGGGACAATTTGGATATTCAATGGCTGTCATAGTCAAGCCTATAAGTAAATGAGATGGGAGTTTTGTGTAGAATTTGGTAAACGTGATTCCATTCCTCTGAAAGAGAAAAATACTTTGCCTCAAGCAACAAGATGTGAAAGCCCAAGTTTTAGAGTACTCCCTAATTTCATTTCTGATTTTCCATCTGCATTTTTATTTGCTTATTAAACACTGCCCATAGTGCCTCTCACCTTCATTATACAGATCTGACCCACAGACATCAGCATCTACTCGTATCATGCTTCAACTCAATGCAGGTGTAACTCATATGTATGAGTTTCAAGTAGTGCTTAGCTGCAAAAACAGCGCACTGCGAGATGTGCCTTCAGTGAGTGAAGACAGTTCATTAAAATAGAGCAAATTGCATCAATCATTGTGGCGTTTGTTCTCCTGGCACATTACTGTTGTGGCCTGAGGTTAGGTAGACTGGGTTAAACAATTCCTTAACATGGCTTAAAAAACACAAATCACTTCTGAAGAGACTTCTGATGATAACACAAAACTCTTTTGAGATGCTTTCACTTAGAACTCTTAATTCTCAAATACCAGAAAAACAAGTTCTCCAGTTGTAAAGTACAGATTGAATTTAAAGAAGCAGGGGAAAAAAAGACGCACAAAAGTACTCTGTAGGTAGCTGAGTAAGCAAAAAAAAGTGTACATGTGTGAGTTTGTGCAGGAAGAAAAATTATGTACTCCCACTGATTCAGCTGAGCCCAGTTATGAGTAGAGTTCTATCATCACACACTCATGGCAACACTAGGCCAGTGCTCATTAATTTCTCCAGAGTTTGATATGACAAGCAAAAGGTTTTCTCTTAAAAATAAAGCCAGACTTCTACATACCTGGATACAAAGGCAACTCCGAAGGAGTGAACGGATACAGCAGTTTCTGAGCAAGCTTGCAAACAGCAGCAAGAGTGCCAAGACTCTTGACAACACCACAATTACAAAAACATCAGAGGATCTAACAGCAACATATTTCTTTTAAAAACACATGCTTAGCTACTGCCTCATTTTTCCACTGCAAAATAAAAACATGCTACTACCCAGGCATGTGTAATGTCATACAGATACAGCACAGAGGTCCATTTCTTCTTGCTGTCATCTTATTCCAATGGCATGTTACTGTATAAACTCCTTGGAAGAGTATTATTTGCATATTTTCAGAAAAAGATGACTGCAACAAGACCTCAGAGAATTTCAGGATCCTTGGACAGATCTACCACTTTCCAGGTTTCTCTCTCCCGTTAGAAATTTCGATAAACTTACATTCCTTTTACATGTATTTTCCCCACAGTTGGAACCATATTCCCAATTCAACATTTTTAAAGCCACTGTTTTTACAGTGGTAAGAGTGGATAAGGAAGAAGCTCTCCACTGCTTGCTATCAATCTTCCATGAGTGGTGTTTCTTATTATATGAAGCTTTCTTGAGAATTGTCTAAATTAAATTGACCTCCAATCTTTTTGCTACTTCAACAAGCATTCTGTCCTGCAAGTACAGTAACCAAATACCGCACCTGTTCTCACATGGACAACTCTGACAAATACTATGTTATCATTTATATCTTGGTTGAAATAACCCTGTTTACTTACAAAAGTTACTTTGCAAAATTCAATCTTTTCCCTAATTAGGATTATCCTCAGTTCACATGCCAAGTTAACCTGAATTCCTTTTAACAAATATCTTAAAACTTTAAAGACTTTGTTGTACTTTTTTGGACTTTTGCCATCCACATACTCAATGTCAAGTATGCTCCCGGAGCACATGAATAGATCACAGGCTGTTTCCCCCCACAAAAACAGTTGACAAATATATGAACATAATCCTCTACAATCAGCAGTGGAAACCTCTTCTTACGGAGCTGAGCTAGAAGTGTAAGATGATTCTTACTGAGCATAGATAAGCTTTCGGTAATCCCAGCACATACTTTGATGAACAGACTGCGTTACAACACAAGCCAAGTCCTCAGACCTGGGACTTCGACTCTGAAAGCCAGAGGGACTGAACAAATCAGATTTGCTCCACTGGTCTGCAGACATATTCCCTGCGATCCCTGATATTTCCAGCACAGCCTCTTTGCTTTATTGCAAGTAAATTACTTCATGTTAGGATCTCTTTGTCTTTATTACAAATAAGTTGTTTCATGCTACCCAGCACCTACAGCTATGAACAGTAAAATCCTATAAAGGAGACAGCTTTATAGTAACTTCCTGAAAAAACACAACTTCCTTCTGCACCCCCAACAGCTGCAAATTAGGTAAGGAATATAGGGTTTTTTTTAAGAACGTACCTCCCAGATACTTTGAGAGTTGTTTTTAAATAAATGTCCAGAACAACCACTGATACTTTTGGACCCCTCTTCTTCTGGCCTTGGCTAGCAGAAAGAAAGAGGAAGCATAGAGAAACATGAGCAGAACTCACTGGAAGGTGCAGGATGACAAACCACATTATCCAGGTTCTCAGCCCTGCCCCTTTACACAACCAGCATTGTAAGGAGAATTGGTGCCTTTCCTTCCTTCTACCCGCTCTTTCCCCCTAACTTTGTCTCAAATGCAGATGGGCAGGATAAGGCTACCAACTGTCACGAAAACCTCCAATACTTCATTTTGGCGACCCAGTTCACCAGCCTTTAACAACTGCTCGCTGTTCTGCCCAAACCAAACTGGAGGTCAACCTGCTGACTAGCGTTAAGAGGCCCCGCTGGGAGAACCACCATCCCAGGCAGTTTTGCTAGTTTAAAGTGTGGTGGAAACCAGAGACCAAGCTGTCATTCTGGATCCAGCCTGAGGCACAGACTCCGCGTGGGATAAGATTACACTTCCACACCCCATGCAGTACCTGTTTTGTAGGTATACAGTTTCAGTTTCCAGGACTATCAGTTTAATGCCCTTGAAGATGCCAAATTTCCTTTTCTTTCAGGTATCTTAAGTTTGTGTTTGGGTATAGACACATAGCAACAAAATAACAACTGAATTAAAAGTTAGCCAATCTGAGTTTAACAAGGAATATCTATTTCCCCAATACATGCAGAACACAGACTAAGCACATAAACAGTCATGTTAGAAGAAATCTCCCTCATCTCTCTGGATGAACAAAGCTTACATCTGAAATGAGCATTACAGAAAAACATTACCATCCACACAACAGCAGCAAAATCTGCCAGTAATCACAGACATCACTGCCATGCACCAAAGGACTGGAAAAAGCCCTCCTCTTGTTTGTTTTCAAGATGACAAAGAATCAGTGCTACTGTTCAGAGACCTAAAGCACATATGTCTAGCCTTGTATTAGCAGCAACACTCATTCAGCAGATTAGAGGTATACTCCCTTGATCAGTTTTAAATAAGCAGGCAAGTGAAGGGTTCCATTAATAGTTTTTTCATTCATTTGCCATAAATCTCACAAGGTAGCTATTTCAGTTATTAATTATTCAAATTTATAATCCAGAAATATGAGCATTACTTTTCTACGCTCTTCAAATGATAATTTTAAAAACACAACATTATCAATAGTCTGAGAAGGTATTCCCTCCCCCGCAAGAGGAAGGAGAGGAGGCATCACTTAAAAATTTCATAAAATTGAGTAAGAGTTAAGACTACATCTAAGGTGCAAAAAAAATCAACAGGGCAGAGGAGGGAAATAGCAAGGTGAATTGAATGGCTTGTGCCTGAATTCAAAGAACGGCTGAGGCCAAAGTTCACACACACAGGATGGATACCTTTAATTAAACACTAATCTACCTGGACATATCTTTGTGATTGTGCTGGTTTTGGCTGGGATAGAGTTAATTTTCTTCCTAGTAGCTGGTATAGTGCTGTGTTTTGGATTTAGTAGGAGAATAATGTTGATAACACACTGATGTTTTAGTTGTTAGAATGTGCTAGTTTTGGCTGGGATAAAGTTAACTTTTTTCATAGTAGCTAGTATGGGGTTATGTTTTGGATTTGTGCCGAAAACAGTGTTGATAATTCAGGGATGTTTTTGTTATTGCTGAGCAGTGCTTACACAGAGACAAGGCCTTTTCTGCTTCTCACACCACCCCACCAGCGAGTAGGCTGGGGGTGCACAAGAAGTTGGGAGAAGTGCACTGGGGGTGGTGGGGAGCAAGTGAGCAGCTGTGTGCTGCTTAGCTGCCAGCTGGGGTTAAACCACGACAGTGATTTACATAGAGAACCACATTCACACACTATCTTCAGTCACAGAAACAATATTTGTTTTACAACGCAAGCTTTAAGGGAACATTGAAGCTGTTAAGTGTGTAGTTCTATGCCTGTTTTGTCTGGTTTCTTTGTGGATATAGTTGCAGAACTGCTGGAAAGCCGGTGACTAAAACCAATAACAATTCAAGTGCAAAATAAGCTTCTGTAAACCTGTACAAATTGTATTTGAAGACTGCACTATGAAGTAAAATTCTTGTATGTTATAACAGGAGAGGAGAATAGAGTATAATAAAAGTAAAACAGGCAATTCAAAGTAACATTTATTTGCACTGTTTTGCTACGCAACAGCTGGACTCAAGACCCTGCAATAGTGGGTACTATACAGACACGTAACAAAAATGCAGGCCTTGTCCCAAAGAGCTTACAACACAGTCCTTGCCATAGTAGCACACTTGGGATGTAAATATGTAGCCTAAATAAAACATATGGCATATATTTAATATATGACTATATGTCCTAAGTTTTGAAAGGGAAATAGATTAAAAAAGCACATTGCTTTATATGGAGACTTAGAATGGCTGCAAAAGCCTCACTTTTTTTATCCAGATCTTTCAGGAAATAGTGTTTATGAAATAAAGAACACTGAGGGAAAAGCGTGCTCTAAATGCTACTACTGCATTCAGAAGCATAGCTCTAACAATTGAAAATGCAAGTGCCAATGTTAAGCTGTCAAAAATGTCCCTTCGGAAACACTAGTATATTACTTTGCCGTGAACTGATTTCTAAGGCTGCTTAACAGAACAAAACCAGATAGGCCTGCAAGACTGGTTTTAGGTAGATGCTGATCCCAGTAGGAAGTTCATCCTCAATTCACGTTCAGACTTCAACCAAACGGTAACCAGGATTTACTACCTGGAAGTCTATTCTGGATAGTTATTACTACCTGGAAGTCTATTCTGGATAGTCACAAGTCTGTGTAAGTACCACACAGCTTGGATACCTGTACCAATTCTCACTGCTCTTAGCTTACAAACAAGACATGAATTTTACCTCCATTGACACTCAATGATAAAAACGCCTCTTTAAAGAATCAGGCTGAGACACTACATCTGCATTTCCTAAATTGTAATTTCGTAGATCTCCAGTCATTTATGCACTTGAGCTCACTAATTTACGTTTCAAGCATCTTACTAAAGCTTGCTTGGTTGAACTAGTATTTTGGCAAATTGACAAAGGAAAGTAATAAAACTTGAGCAAAACCCCCCAAAACCAAAACCCACCACCACCCCCCCCCAAGCTAAAGGAAACTGTCAAATCCATTAGAACAAATGGAAAAACACCAAATCCCAAACAAGGGACAAACCCATATAAACGTCTATGAGATGAGACTCATTTCCTGATATAGACGTTATCTGTGAAAACAACCAACAACTTTCAGGACTTCCAAGGAACATATTTAGCAGAAGAACGATTAGTTCCCTACTAAAAAATACCAAGGGAATACCCGCACCCCCTGTATACACCCACCCAATTGTGACCAACAATTTCAGCCAGCAATCCTGTCAAATCTAAGAGTATTAAAAATGTCTTAACAGACACAGGCTCATATGAAATTCACATTCAGGCTTGTAGAAAACTCTCAGGCATGGACTGAACAACAACAAAAAAGTTATCTTACCTTTCTAACTACCGGTTAGCTAATTGATATACAGAAGCAAGTAGCAACATTATTCAGAATCCAGAAGTCAATTGCTGCCTCTTTCCATCCCCCTAAAACACGCATTTAGCTATTAGGGAGGAAGGTGGGGGTTGGAGAGGAGGAAAAGAAGTGAAAATATTGGGTGAAAAAGCAGTGAATACAATTCATATCAAAGGAAAGTAAGTATCAGGAGCACATGCCTACAAAGATTACTGCCAGATTAAAAATCCTTGACAAATGTTTTCAGTTCATTATTTGTTTACACTGGAGGAACAAACTCATTGCCTACCAGACTTCTCAGATTACAACACAGACAGTCAAAGACAAGAAAAGAAATGGCTGATATGAAAATCAATCTACAGAAAATCTCACAAATGTTAGCCACTTCATGATCCACATATTTTTTTCCCAGATGACAAAAACAATTCTCATACAAACTCTAATCAAGCCTTAGTATTCTGAGAAGACCTGAACTACCAAAATGACAGTTATTTTAAAACTTGCGATGATATTCAAATATCCTTAATTGAGGAACGAGCCACTTTATTACTTTGGAGTATCAGATCCATTAAAGACCTCTTGGGTTTTGAACTGCTGTACAAAGACAGGTCCAGCATGATTGTAGAAACTGCAGGTGAAGATGACATGTAGCCCACCTCCCATGAAGATAACACTGACTTAGTATGTGCTAAGGTGGGGGGGGGTGGGGTTCGCAAATCTCAGCAGCTGCAGATGCTTGCTGAGCAAACAGGACAGGTAAAGAACTAAGATGAAGCAAACCCTGTAATGTAGCAACAGAACAACAGACTCTAAAAACTCAAGAAAGCCTCACATGGGTCCATCACACATCTTATGTTTCCGCTCAGAGCTGCGCTGGAGTTACCTTGCTTGGTACCAGGTAGGGAAGGGAGAACACCACCCTGAATACTTGCACTCCCCATGACAGGCATTTCAGCTCTAGCCCACCTAACCACTGATAACGCATTCAAATGCACAGAAGGGCAAATAACTACGTCCATCAGCATACAAATGGTGTTCTAGAGACACTATGAGCCATTTTAAATATTCAGTAAAAGAAAAACAAACACATATACTTCCAAAATATTTTGTACAGCTTCCTATGCTATTTCTCACTAGGAGCATTCAAGGTAAACCACCAATTTTTTATATTAAAACCACATACACTCGTTAGTTTGCTGTCTGTGCTCCTGTGCACATTTGTCTACTTACATTTCACAGCAACAAGAGAAAAAAGGAATACTCAAAAATGGAACCTCAGTTATAACAAGAGGGGTAAAGGATAAGCACACCTGTATAACCGCTGCAAGTAGAAAACACTAGCTAAGTCAACAAGAACTTTTACCCTGGGAAATTATCAGTGCCATTGAACAAAAACAGGAAAATTATTGATTCTTAGCTTTGTGGACTGTTGACTCTGGAAGTCATCCAGTGGGTGATAAAAGAAAGTAATATGCTTCTTAAAACATTAAAAACTCAATAACCTCACACTAGACTTTGTATTCCCATTTTATATGGGCAGTTTCAAATATACAATAGAGCAAGTAACTATGTACACAAGACCCTAACACATTAGGCACGTTAACAATGACTAGCAATATATATTTTAGCACAACGCTCAAATCTGTCAGGTTCTTTACTATTCTAAGGAAAAAAAAAAGTACAAGCTGCAAACTCAAAAAATCCCGAGTTCTGAATTGGTTTCTAACAGCTACGCTTTTAAGAAAGAAAATAACCAGTTAGCTGTAAATGATTCAGCTCTAATAAATAGACATACTATAAATTTGCTATTTAAATGCTTGCTAGCCTCTCCCATTACATGGTAGAATGGTAACATCTGAAATTTGAAACACTGTCTTGAGGCTACAAACTAACATTTGTTTTGTAAACAATAAAATCTGGTACAATTTCTCCCCCCCCAAATAAGACCACAAAAAGAAGTGCTCATATAAATGGAATCACTTGATCACAAAAAAGAATAAAAATTCTAACGATCAAACTTAAAATTCCAGTCACAGTTGTAAGGTTAACAATCCCTGCCAGATCAACAGAATTTAAACACTAGGATCCATATGGAAAACATTAATTACATGATACAAGATAGACGGTGGCTACACAGACTTGACAGACTTCTGTTCTCAATCAACAGCCATCAACATCCCTCTGCCACCACCACTCACCTATGTTAAGTACCATAAGTTATTTTTCTTTAGCAGTTACAATTTGTGTTTTTCTTTTTGTCAGACTCAAAGTCAGCATATTTGAACAATGTATTTTTCTATATTCTGCCAAAGGCACACTGCCCCTTAATGCACAGGGATGGAAGTATAGCTAATTTTACATTGTCTTTGGCAAAGCTGGCTTCTATAACAGGCTGATATTGCATTCTCTATTCTCCAAGCCTACAATCACCTTTTTTTTTTTTTTAACAGGTATTTATCCAGACTGTGCACAGAAATCAAACAAAACACACAGAAATTCACTGATATATTTCTGATGCAGGACCCTTACCCATACCACAAAAAAAATGGGGTTAATAAGAAAAAAATACTTTTCAGTTATCTCAAGCAGATGATTGCATAACAATCCAGGGGATTTAGAAACAGACACCTATCGTGCACAGTGCATTTGTGAGTGCCAATATGCATTGCCAAACTGCACCAGTCACTTACAGACTCTCCACAGCACACAGAAGAGCTAATAAAACATTGTGCCTGCTGTGCAATGTATTCCACACAGAGCCCTTACCGTGCTGCAGAACCGCAACATACCTTTCAGTCTTTTGGAATTCCCGTTCTTTTGCTGCTCATCCTCTTCGTTAATGGTGAATAAACCCAAGGGATTTGGCCTGGCACTTGTCTTCTTCAATCTCTCTTGTCGGAGGGCAGTAGTTGAACCAGGCATGTTGCTGTTGCCTCTTGCTTATTAAAAAAAAGTAAGAAACTGCAGCCCCAGCTTAGCAGCTAGCTGCAACACTGCCTGTTCATTTGAGCACTTGTAATAGATCCCCTATGGATAAGCAGTATGCAAACAGCTGACAAATACCAACGTCCACTCAGCAGTGAAAGGCTTGCAGTCTTTCCCCACGTTCAAGAAAAGCCCTAATTAAAGGCACATTGGTTTGGATGCTGCTCGTCGCTGTCTTAACCTGTTCAATCAGATCCCAGCCTACAGCTCTGGGTTCCTTGCTGCAGCACCTTTTTCCCTGCAACCCTCTTCCAGCTACAGCACACTAAAATATTCAGCACGCAACACAAGAGGAGAAAATATGATACACTGCTGTTAACAGTTGCCCTGACAACACTGACACATCCTAATCAAAGGGGGTCTATCAGTGTTGTCTCCCCAGCTGCAGCAAGCCAGCCTCGGGAACGCTGTCTCCCACACACTTGCGGAGAGCTGGAAGCACCTCGGCAGCAGAGGCTGCTCCTTCCTCCTCGCAGGGCAGCAGGAGGATGGAGCTGTGCTTGCACAAGCAGATGAGCACTGAGTGAAAAGAAGCCTGGAAGGCTCCAGGCAGGAACTTGCGTTTTGCCAGCTGCTCTGTTTATTCATGTTTAGAAATTTTAGCCTAATCTAAACTAAAACAATGAGGATGAGTCTTCTTCCATATATGCATGTGTTGGGTGTGGTCTCCCTTAACTTAATCACCTTCCTATGCAGTGCATACCTTTTGCATTAGGAATGCATACACCCACACTTACAGGCAGGTGTTGGAACATTCTTTTCCATGTGTGAAAACTCAAAAGTCAGGATTTCTAGCTTGTACAGACAACATAGGACAATGAAAGGACTTTTGGAGTGAATATTCTGTACCGCACCATTAGTTTTACAGCATCAACCATTAACATTCACTTTGCAAAATGAACAAAATACAAACAGCCTGGGTGGTTTTAATTAGTTAGATTTCCTTCACATGCAGGCATTCTGGGTTTTCTTTAGCCATTTACAACTGAGTACTTGCTCACAAGTTTTGCAATCTTCATGTTCCATCCTTCACAGCTCCAAACGCCATTATGCAACATGCTGCTTGTTTTACCTGTGAGACCTTAATCTTCATCTACTTCCACCTCTCTAATTCCATGTGTGCTCACCATTTCAAAATGCTACTGAAGAAAAACTGCAAGCTAGAACATCTCTATAATGCTAAAATTACAGGATTTTTCCCCACTTCAGAATTTTTTTTTTAAAGAGAAACTTGATGTAACATGATTACCCACCACAAGATGGCACATACATTAGTTGACAAGTCTGCAGGCGGCTCATATTCAAAATACAAGATTATACAGATGTATATGATCACCTCAACGACACAGGTAACAACACTGAAGAAGAAGGGTCAGAGTTTATGACAGTCAACATGGTATACATCACAGTGGCCTGGGATGCTCTTTACAGAGGAGTCCTGGATGGTGCTCAGCTGGCAGAACAGCGCTGTTCTCACACACCTCAGGCTCATCAGCCAGGAACCCAGTGGATGGAAAAGAACACAGCACCATCTGAAGGCTCAGCTGGACCATCCTTCCTTCTCCAGCATGGGCCCAAAACACCCAGCCAAAACAGAAGTATTCTGCAGAGGGCACCAGTTCTAAAGCAAGCCCACAGCCCACCTCCAGTACATATTTCCTGGCTACGTCCTGCCTCTTGCCTACACCTTGGACTCTCTGGGCATACACAAAAGCTATACGCAACGACATCTGTCTACAGTTAAAGACGCTTTGTACTGAAGGGCATGAACAAAAAAAAAAAAAAAACAAAGAAAAAAGCTCTAACACAAGCTGTTCTTTAGCTCAGCAATTTGCCTTCTGGGGTTTATACAGGCTACTACTTCGTCCTGTAAGAGAAACAGCTCCATTCTTCAAATCCCATCCACTTAATGCCTACCACAAATACTACATAACAATACACACATAGCCGTAAAAAGAGGACAGTAGTTAGCACCATGAATACTTTTCATATATGCCCAAGACTGTTGGCAACAGAACAAAAGTAACAGAAAACAACACTTACGTGGCAGCTTAGTTAAGTATCACTCCACTCCCTTTCACTGTTTCAAGGCACTAAGAAAGGATTCCTGCCCTTTTAAACATTCTGTTCAATCAAACAATCACCTTTAATTGCTAAACTACTTAAATAGGCATTTTAAAACATACAAGAAGTACCTAACACACAAAAATACACTTGGCTGGAGGAGCTTCCAAAGGGGTTTTCAAGCTTACAGGTGTGATAACTGTTTCAGCATCTCCACTTCCCTATTATCTGAGGAGTCATGGAGAACAGCTACAAGATTGAGAATGCCTTCCTTGGTCCTTACAGGATCCCCTGCACCCATAAGAGTGACTTGGTCACAGTACAAAACATAGTAATGACTAAGTTTGGGGGCTTCAGGGGCTGGTAAAGATGGATTTGGGCTATGACACAGGCAACTGAGGCATTGGTGCATATTTCTTCCTGTTGATTTCCTAATGCAGAGGTGAACTCTGACAGGAAAAGGATCAACAGCACATTCAGCTTATGCAGCATGATTTTATTTCAAGGCCCCTGTGGTTAAAAACTATGCCAGCCAACAACATGTTTCCAAACGCCTAATAAAATGGCAGCCTAGCCACCTGCAACCTCTTACAAATAAAAGACACCTATTATAATAGAAGATACCACATAAATTTAGG
>NW_008824338.1:3759476-3762459 GCF_000699105.1 Pygoscelis adeliae
CACTATTAAACATGCACAAAAAGGTACCGATGCTGCATAAAACCAGACTGTACTGACAAATCTCCTCCTTCTATCCATTGGTTTTGGGCAGAAGAAGAAATTCCTGAGGTATCCCTGGCAGGAAAGCTTTGCTTATTTCAGCCTTGCCTCAGCTCTGTGGGAGCCTCTATATAAAAACTGGGATGAAAGCAACGTTCCCTTGAGGGAACAAAGTGGTGGATAATTTTAGTAGCAAGGCTGTTAAATTCTTTAAAAAAACCAAACACACAAATTTGCTTACACAGCCCCTATTAGTGATTCCCCCCCCCTCCCCCCGCATTAGTCATACTGCGTACCCATACAATCACAACTGAGCTCTTACTGATGGGGTGAGACTCTCTGAAGAGATGGAATGAGGGCAACTGTGTATCTTGAGGGCACTGGATAATGTTTGTTTTTCCCTTTTTACAACACTTTCAAACTCATTATCAGTCAAACCACTACACTTAAACACACCCACTTTCACCCACTGGATTCTATAGGTATAATTACCTGCACAACACATTATCTGATATGCAGTCTTAAACAGCAGTTTGAACAAAGACTATTAGGATAATTATATTGTGATCTGGGAAATGTAAATATTTATAACACACTAATTGATGTTTCTGCTTTAACATCAGGTATTAAGGCTTGATATCTCTACCTATGAAATGAAAAGCAAGTTGAAGCCAGTCACCATGATACCTACGTGCAGTCTACTATGAGTAATCTGATAATTTTCAATGGCTGAACTCTAGATTTGCTATCTTCTTTCATTCACAGGATTGTTTCAGTCCCTGTAAACTATCCAAACACTACATGAAGCTCATTACTCTGATTTAGAGTATAATGAGTTGCACATGATAAGTTCATGTTCTACAGCCACTGCCTTGTGAAGCAGTCTGCCAGTCTGAACTTACTGAAGTGAACCTTTTTCCTCTTTCATAGGGGGGAGGGAAGACAAAAGGCAGTATTCAACACAAGTTAGCTAACTAACAGAAAGGAAAAACCTTGTGAAGACAAGACAAGACAATTTGTATCTTTCACAAGAGTTGGCAGGCTGTGATAACTAGGACTGCGTATGTTTTCAACAAAAAAACCCACTTGATGTTACACTAACTGGAAGCCATCTTGTACCACTGGGCATGTCAGGTTACATTACGGAAAACCAAGACAACTGAATTCAAGATCATATACCATTGCAAAAGAGGGCAAAAGAAATTTAAAGACAAATTGCCTATGAAAAGCCCTGCAAACAGCACTCATAAGACATTGCTGAATCACAATATACAGATTTTTCCTCCCACTCCATAAGACACCTGTTGTATGTTCATCAAGCTACATTTTATAGGAGTTTCATGTCTTTCTCCTGCTATTTTCTTAGGATAAGAGCAGTTAAAATACTGTTTTAAAAAAAACACCATACCCAAAAGAGCAAGCAACCAAGAAGTCAGGGTTTGACCAGGGAACCTCACCCCGCCAAAGAAAAACCCTACCACACCAAAAAGAAAAAAAAAACCCAAACAACAAGCAACACAAAACACCCAACCCCTCAACACTTCCAGGTCTCATAAGCTCTCAATCTTAACACACACAAAAATCTACTGTCTGCCATTATTGTGAAACCCAGATATGATCATCCACTGAGCAGACCACTAGTTAATTTCCAGCCTTCAACCTCCCCTTTCTCCCCACTGCCACCCAGAGGGATTAAAAAAAAGTTCAAGGCACAGATGCATCAAGCCAGTCTCAGAAGCCAGGGCAGCCTGCTCACCACTGCTCTTCTTTCTGACACTTAAACTCTCTGAAGCCTGAGGTAAGTTATAACCTCTAGCCTCAGTTTCTCCAGTTATAAGATGGAATAAAACCTTCAGAATTCTTCTTCTTCTGAAAGAACTCATTGATTCTTATAAAAGTCTTTTCTCTTTTAAAATACTTTGTATGACCTCACTGTTATAAGAGCTACTCAGCAACTGTTCAACTATTGGAACAATAAAGAGAAAAGAAAGTTTGGGCTGTGAAAACCACAAGCTGAACAGAGAAGTCACACATGTGCTTTTAGTGCATTATCCTCAACCCTCCTCTTATCCTGTTCTTCAGTTTTATCCAAAACTGCTAACAGCTGAAGATCATTTTCTTGTAGGGGACCCAAAAAAAACCCCCAACAAAAAAACCCTACAAACTTGAGACAGGTCTGGGTCACAGTAATTGTAAAGCAAAATAAACACTGTTTGACTTCTGCCCTTGGATGTGGATTCAAGGCCTTTTAACATAAAAAGAAAGTTTCCCTCAACTTAAGTGCATTTTATACCAAGAATTAGATCAAGTCAACATGTTATTTTAACATATGCTCCTTTCCGGATTGCCAATATTTCATTAAGTTATTTCTGATTTTCTTAGTATTGAGAGGTTCAGGACAACGTAGGTATCTATCTCATGTAGTAACATCAGGAAAGGATATGGCATTTTGCATTTATAGACATGTTTTCCCAGCACAAAACAATAAGGTTCCATTGGGAATTGGGTTCCAAATGTTTCTTTCTTGGGAAGAAAGATCAGGAAAATCAAGGTACAGTTAAAAGCTCCATCCTATTCTGCAAAAACAGTACACCAAAAAATTTCAATGTACCTACCCCTCAAAACACACAATCACATTTTGTATGGACACTTTCAACATTAATCATCTATGTCCAAAGATTTTTTTAAGAACTCATTTAAAAATACAAAATGTAGACAGTGCTAGATCATAGAATATCTCAAGTTGGAAGGGACCCATAAGGATCATCAAGTCCAAGTCCCTACTCCTCGCAAGCCAATGCTGGAATATATGGACACTAACTAAACCCCAAACTCAGTCTCTCCCTAATTTCCTTCAGGAGACTCATCTCTCTGCATTTACTTTTACTTCACTAGGTTTTAATCAGGCTAAAAGAACCAAGAAAATAGAGCCTTCCCCCCCCCC
>NW_008824338.1:3762556-3766558 GCF_000699105.1 Pygoscelis adeliae
ACAGGATTCCCCACCCCCATCCCACCCCCCCCAGTTAAAAAAAAAAAAGTGTTAAGTTGGAAATAGCAGAAATAGCCCATCATGCACACCTCATTGTTTCCCACTGCTGCTCTTGTATTCTCTCTTCCTTCTACCTCTTACTGTCAAAAAAGGACAGAAAATAACCTTGTCTTTACAGAATTTTCTAAGTCTCTCTTCAAAGATATCTCTAAGGCCACACTTGTATATACAAGATAATAAGGGACTGGCAGATTATTTTTACAGCAATATATTAATTTCTTTAAACAACCGATATTTAGTGTATAGACATCCGATATAATTGATTTCTTCTTTCCACCTTCTTGGAAGGAAAAAAGGCCCCTTGCATTAATCAGTAAGATTGAATATAAAATGCTAGAGAATAAGAAGGGAAACCTTCATCTTTTTGACTAATGAGAATCCTGCTGTCAAGAGTACAGATGCACTCAGAATAGCTTGAAATAAGCAATGACTCAACTCACTTCTAAAAGTTGCGGCCATAAAACCACAGTAGTTTCATGAACTTATTCTTCATTCATCCATTGAATTAGGTGCTTCAACTCAAGAAAGAGCAGAACCGTTCAGCCTTTCTAAGCAAACATCCACTTAAATATGTGCTGCAGAAACAGATGGGAGCAGCAGTGGATTATTAAAATTCTTCAGAAAGCAAACTTAAAAAGGCAGGTTCAGCTCTTTTCACCTTTCTCTCCTGGAGTTTGAACAAACATGTCTTTATTCTGGTTTCATATCTCAGTATCTCCCTTTCCAACAAATTGAATTCAGAATTATTATCCATATCTGCCTAAGAGACGATGAATTTTAAATAAGCTAGGTCTAGAAATGAAAAGCAGACATCAGGTCTTTATTTTCCGATCAACTACCCGGACTACTTTGGCTCCTTCAGCTTACCCATCTGTTTACCCATCATATGTGCTGCAAAGACTGTTCACATTCTAGATACTACTTTGATCAAAACAGTAAGACGACACATTCTTCAGCCGCAGAACTGTAGGTGCTGAGAGCAGCCACGGCAATCCTCTCACGTGATGTGGGAGACTTGCTTCTCCAGTCCCCACCTCGACCCTACCCACAGCAGTCCTGGTGAATTACAGGCAGGCAGCTTGAGCCAGCAGCCACGATGCCTACAAGACCCTGAAGCAGGAGGCAGCTCCATCAGGAAACACGCCTCCGCACACATGCTCAGGCACAGAAGGCTTCTCTTGGGGGTGACCTCTTCCCAGTTTCAGCTGTCCCTCTGACATGCGCAGTGCCACACACTGGACCAAGGGATGTTAAGAGCTCCTCAGAAGTGACCAGACAGAAGGTAAGCATTAATTATTTTCCCTCCTGTCAATTAAAACTGAACCTGTGTGCATTCCATGCATAGGAAAATCGAGGAGAACGCTGGGAGTCCTGCCCTGTTCTGACTCAGACTCACTCATCAGAGTAAAAGACACGTGAACATTGAGGCAAGAGTCTCATCATCCACAAACACTTTGAACGCATACACACCAATAAAACAATCAAATACAAGATGTACATTAACAAGTCTTGTTACATTTTTTAATTAAATGAATTTGCATAGTATGACTAAGGATAAAAATTGCACAATCCGTACCACGATGAATAAAAACAAATTAGATCATTCTTAGCCAACACTTTTTATTTACATATAACAGAATGATATTGGATCAGGCCCTACAGCAGAACATATCATGTAACTTCCACCAATGCTCAGTTAAATAAGGAAAGGCAGCAAAGAATGGGGACTTCACAGGGCAGTAGGAAAGAGGAATGCGGTAGAAGACAGAAGTCGTCAATGCTAATTACCCTACTAACTAACAGCCTGGGCAGCGTTGCCACTGCTTCTGTCTGTAAAAAGAGCTTATTTTTTAAATACCTAGTTTGTATACATGTCAAGAGAACCAAGCACTTGTAAAGCACTCAAAATTAAGAGCACTTACTTACCTACTAAGCTTTTTGGTAGAAATGTGAACATACTTCCAAGAAAAGGCACTAAGCTTTTTCATAGAAACATGAACATACTTCAAAGAAAAGGCAATACACCAAGACCAAATTAAAATTTTCTCCATTGTTGTATTACTGACAGTATGTGATGGATGGAATCCTGTGAACTACTTTGTGCTGTGTTAATTACCAGTGCTCTTCTGACATCTTACTTCCCAACGTGTTTCTTAGAAGGTGACCGAGAAGTCTGGACTTTTGGATTCCATTAACTTTAAGGGGAGAACACATTAGAGTTTCAGCCACAGACATGAGAAATATTTGGAGACGTCAGTATTTATCCCTGCTGCCCCCCCAGTTAATCTCACAGCAACTATCAATCTGGAGCATAAATCATGCCATCACTTACATATCTGAAGAATCTCAAAGCCAACAGGAGTCAGGGTTACTAACTCCATCCATTTGAATAAGTGAGGCAGTCTACCCCCCATATATCATCTTAACAAAGTCATTTTCCTTGAACTCTTGACAGACCTCCTACGATACATATTTCCAAAATTTTTCTCCAAAGCCACAAAGGGAATAAATATACCTTCTACTTATTTTAATGAAAGCAAAGATTGATTTTAATGAAAGCAAATATGACTTTACTCCAGAATCAACACTCAGGAACAGCTACAGAATTAAATCTGAACCAGTTTAACAAATGCACCATCTTCTCACAGTCTTTTCCACCTTAAACATGTATAATACTTATGTAGCCTGTTGTGCCACAGTTCCTAGCAGGCCACTGTATTTGTTTAACAAAAGTCACATACAGGGGATCTCCTTCCTAGAGGAAAGGTGGCTGTGCAAAGAGAGTTACAACAACATTAGCAGCACGCTATGGTTGTATTGTGGGTCTAGACTTACGCAGATTTTTTTCAAGTGGAAAAGAAAATATGTTGTTGCAAGGTTACGCAGTATTTACATAATTGAGGCAATTATTGCACTGAACATATTTAATTACCTTTACTACCACAAATATTTTTCAGCTGTAAAGTATTAAACTTGTTTATCTGTGACAGTAATAAACCAGCCATCATACAAATAAAATGCTAGCCATCTCGGGTTACTGCAAATTTACAGTTTTTACAGTTTGAAATAGCACATATGAAAGAACATCCATTTTCAATATGACACCCAAGTAAAATGACAATGTGTACTACTTTAGCTAGATTAGTAGAAGCTCTTTTCCTGTAGAGGAAGCAGCACATAAGCCAGCTGCTGCAGCATCATTTAACAGGCCTGATTTTTTCCAGGAACTCCAGAGGTTTTTTGTGAAAGCGTTTGGTTTTGGGTTTTGTTTTGGCGCAGTTTTTTTAAAATTTATTTATTTTTGTGGTTTGGTTGGTTTTGTGTTTGTTGGGTTTTTGTTCCCCCTCCCCGCCCCTTTTTTTACACTAGCAGTGCTGGGAGTAGGTGGGTGGAGAAAGACAGCCTGACTCACATTACACAATATGCATATAAAAAGGCTTGTGCAAACTTTTCCACAGAGGGATGGCTTCTATAAGGATTTTAACCCTCTCATCCACACTTTTAAGTTTAATTTAGTTGTATCATTTTCATTCTACAAGCTACCGATAAATCAGTGGATCTATGCATTCAGAGCTACAGTACTGACTCAGGAAATTATTAATGTAGGACCAACTAAGTAACTCTAAGATCCGGTGCAGAATTTCGAAGTTTGAATAGGTTTTAATCAGAGAGGGGTGGCAATAGACAAATTACAGATCCTCAATTTATATATTAAAAGGAAATATTCACAATAGGGCTGACGTTTAAATAATTATGGATGTAGAGTACCCTAACAACATACACACCTTCTACACTTGGAGCGTTTGTAAGCTTACACTACCACGGCAACGTAACATTTTGCTTCACATCGCCGTTACCGTCACGACGCCTTGTTCTCCGATAAGCGAGGTTCAAGTTAGGAGCCAGAGCAAAGAGCAACTGCCGAAGCACGGGTAACTCGGG
>NW_008824338.1:3766667-3769147 GCF_000699105.1 Pygoscelis adeliae
CGGCGCGCGGCCGCCCGGCCGCCCCAGCACCGACAGGGGAACCCCAGCGCCCCGTGCCCAGCGGGGCCGGCAGCCCCCCCTTGGAGGGAACGGGATGCGTCTGCGCCGGGCAGAGATAAACCCAGTGTGTGAAAACACTGTATAAATCCTCTCCATCAAAACACTTTATCACAGCTGGGAAGGAGCCGTGGGGAACCGGGTTGCATTTTAAGCTGCCACCTACGGTATTCCTTCCATACCTTTGTGTTTTCCCCTATAACGTATCTATTTGTTAAAAAAATTGATAACACAAGAAGCTAAAACTTGATTTATTCTCAGATAGAGAAAATACCAGGATAAGCAAGCGATAGATGACAAGTCTCACCAGCTGTTACAGACAGAACACCTCAGTGTTTGGCTTTAACAAGCCAGCTAGTGCTGACATCATTTAAAGTGCAGACTCACTTTGCCACAAAAAGAACAAAATAATATTAAACTCACTTAGAAGAGAACACTAACTAGAAGAGTATGCAAAATCATTAAAAGTATTTTTTGCAACAACCCAAGCACATTGCTCTCTCTGGTCTCCCAGCACCTATGCAAACCGCCACCTGCGCACAGAGCTGGCCGAGGCGGCCCAGAGCACACATGTGGGGAAGTCTCCCAGGCAGAGGCATGCCTGTGTTTATGGGTGGGCAGCCATAAAATGAGGTGCCTTAGAAGCGTCTCTGTTTGGTATTCCCCACAAGAGGGCCCCTCTCATCTCAGGAATCACTGAAAAGCCTTTTAGCACTATAAGGTGCTCAAGGAGCTATGATTAAAACATTCTAACTAGTATAAGTTAGCGTACACCCTTAAGCACCGTGCTCATTTTGCCATCTATGCCTTTATGAACAGCAGAGTAAAAAAAACCCTCACCCTGGTAATTAAGCCATTCACCTGAAGAAAGCAAGTTAAGTGCAGCAGACCATCTGCCCAACAATAAAGGGATCCACTTGTAACACTTCCCTGCAAAGTCCTCGTGGTGCTGTTAAAGCTTTCTCCAGGATCAGCTCCGAAAGTCTGTGTATCTAGCCACAGGAGGGGGGGGAACCAACCAACCAAGCACCACAACACACACACAGCTATTTAGCTGGTTTGTTTTGTTTTTTTTAAACAGGAGCAATAAGTCAACCAGTAGGTAATTTCATCAAACCAGGATAGGAGGTTGACCTTCCTCAGGAGACGGATCCAGACACGGGCATTCCGCTTGCGGAGCAGACCGCAGCTGAAGCTACCCACACGGCCCTCCCTGGGCACACACATCTGCTCGCTCATGGACCAAACAGCTGTGAAGCAGCTCCCCGGCACACTATGAGGGTGTTCCTGTTTGTGAACGCCTGGAAAGCAGCCCCTGTGATAACTCAGAGGCCTAAAAGAACCTCAACAGACAACAAACAGCTTCACAGAAGTAGTTTAACTCTGACATTTCACACACGAGGAAGTTTGGAATGAACTTTGACAGCACAAAGCATTTAAACTCAAAATACTCAACAACTCATGCAGGCAGATCCACCTCCTGCCTACAAATATGTCCTAATGAGTAAAAGTTCAACACAGTAACATGAAATGAAACTACAAAGCAAACTCGGAATAAATCTAGGAACGTAAGTCCTTTTAAAACTGTACATATGTAAAATAAGTATCACCTGGCAGCTCATCTCCAGTTTTGGTAAAACAATTAAAAAAAGACTGATAACACAGTTTAAAAAAATAATCACATCAACAACATAAGATAGAGAACTTGAAAAGAATTTGTTAAACGTGGCTTTAAAAATACACTGACGGTCAGTTCTTCCTGTGGAAAGTAAAGTTAATGTGGTTGCAAACTCTGAAACACATAGGATAACAGACGCATATCCTTTCTGAAGCTGAACTTTAGAGTAATAGCTGGAAGTGATTTATAAAAAGGATTTCTGAGCAAAAGCACTATACTTCTAACTTTAATAAAGAAAGGCAGCATTTGGATGGGTCTGCCCACAGTTGTTGCTTGTGACTGCATGCCCACGTTATATAAAATATGTATTAAAAATATTATACTGTGGAAACACAGTTAATCAACCAACAGCCATATGGCCTATTCATATGTTGTTTTGATGAAAAAACCTCACTCTCTGATTCAGAGATAAACTTGGACGTATGTCAGAGAAGTGAAGGACTGGCAAAGGGCGAGTAGAATTGTACTGTGGAGGAGGAAAAAAAAAAAAAAAAGAAAAAAGGAGAGGACTTATGGCTGGAGTCAGACTTTACAGTCCAGCAAGCAGCACTCCCAGTGAACATGCCAGAAAAGCAACCCCTCCACTGCCTGCAAAAGCAAACAGCATCTGCATCTACAACAGTGATACAGCAGTCGATCCGCTTGCGTAAGCCAAAATCTCCTCCCTGCACCCTCCTCGCCCTTAGGACAAAATAAAAGCGTTTTAAAACGCTCTTGCACCATACATCCCTCCTTAGAGGAGATG
>NW_008824338.1:3770298-3772776 GCF_000699105.1 Pygoscelis adeliae
AGCAGCACCTGGTCGATATATCGGTGTTTCCCCAGGGGTATTTTTTTTTTTCCTCAGAGGGGCTCCCGCCGCATTGGCGTAGCTCGTTAGGTGCCGGCACGGAGAGAAACGACAGGGTTTTGGGATGATTACCACTTCCCCGCCGGTGTCTCGACAGTAGGTGGGAGGAGTGGTGGCCACCTCCCAGTGCGCCACATCGTTTGGGAAAGGACTGTACTGCTGTAGTCTCGTTATTACAACACACGCTTTTAAACATCTGCGTACATACCCTAAGCTGTCTGCAATGCCTGGCTTCCAAAAAATGACTCCGTGAAGAGTTGTCAATATATCAGTCCTCTCTGTCAAGGTCATGGTCTTGTTACCTTTCCCATGAGTTCGCCTAAACTTGCTCTAAGCTGCTTTCTGGGGATTATATAAGAGCGTTTCTCTTAAAAGTGTTCTAGGTCTGGATTAAAACGTAATTTCATTTTGCATCTGCTTGCAGGTAGTACCAATCATCAAAACTACAATTGAAGAACAGTGAATGAATCCGGGAACTCACGGTACGCAGCTGTGGCATGCATGCAGGCAAGCAGCTGGAGAGGTGCAGCTCCCTCGGTCTGGCACGCTGGACAAAGCAAACTTCCGCCACCATGCAGAACGTCCTCCTTTCACAAACAGCTAAGTTCAGGGCGTGAGGTCTTCTTCCAGGGGAAGGGAAGATGAATATTTTGTTGCACCAGGAGCCATAGGTGCTCTAAAACAGAAGGAGCTGGGGCTTGGGTGATAAATGTGCCCTGTGGTTTATGGGCAGGAAAGTGTGTGTGCTACAAGAATGGGCTGGGCTCTATGCTGAAAGGTGCAAGAGACTCCAAAACCAGCACTGCTTTGGTCAAGTTTTCACTTCTGCGTTCTGCCTGGCTCTCTTAACGGAGGTGGAAAGGTGTCTCTCAGTCAACCTGATCGCAACAGCACTAGTCAAGGACCAAGAGGCTATCCAAACTCAAAGGGAGTGGTATGTCCTATAGTCAAAAGGTTGCCCTCAGCAAAATCCTGCACTAAAACATAACGTGTCCTTATGACATATTCTCAGATCCCTCGCTTGTGGTCCATGTAGGCATCCACCAGCATATTCAGGGAGCCAGGCTGAGGAGTCCCAGGCTGACCCATCTGATGCACTCTGTCTCGAAATGTTTCTTCACGTTCTGTCCGAGGATATAAAAAGTAATGTGTCTGGCACAATCTGTATGAAGTAGCCTGAAATGGGGATATTACATAAGCTTTTGCGCACAGATCTAGTAAATAGATGGATAAGTTGTGCTTATCAGCACATTCAGACCAATTCATGATCTCTCAAGTAGCATAAGCGTACATGGCCCAGCCTAGGCATGCATCAGACTTGATATAGTCTTACACTGGAGAATACAGGACTGATTGCTAAGCAGCTCTGCAGAAGCCACCTTGCGTCTGGTGAGGTCAGCAGTGAACTACAGGAATTAATTCCCAGCTGGTGCCAGACTAGGTCTCGTGGAGACATTAAAACAATTCCTTGATCATACTCCCTTCTCTTACACATAGCTAGCATTACTGAGCACCCTGAGTCATAGATAATAGAGAACAGGCTACATGCTTTCAAAGTATCAACACACAAATAAAGCAATACAATTACATTCTGGTCTATTCATGCTGCATGAAATCAGAGATCTTCAAACTGGAGTAATGGACTGATACAGGATCATTTTTCACACAAAAAAAATCAAATAAGGGGAGTTCTTTGTCCTAGGGTCACTTTTCCATGGGTAGAGTTTTTTAGTTGCTTTGGATTTTGCAAGTCAACCTCCACCACTGGTCTTCCCAGTGCTTAAAACTACCTTGAAATTGTACTGTTCTCTGCTGTAATAGCAGAAGAAATTGTTAATCATCAGCTATGTTTTTCCTGAAATGTAGTTACATTTTTGGAATGAGTTGAATCTATCTGTGCCCAAACATCAGTGGAACCATCTATCAGAGTAAGAAAAATTAACTAAAATTATTTATAGAATCATAGAATCATTAAGGTTGGAAAAGACCTCTAAAATCATCGAGTCCAACCGTCAACCCAACAACACCATGCCACTAAACCATGTCCCCAAGTGCCTCAACCTACAGTCTTTTAAATACTTCCAGGGATGGTGACTCACCCCCTCCCCGGGCCAGCCTCTTCCAATGTTTAACCACTCTTTCAGTAAAGAAATTTTTCCTCACATCCAATCTAAACCTCCCCTGGCACAACTTGAGGCCATTTCCTCTCGTCCTTTCGCCAGTTACTTGGGAGAAGAGACCAACACCCACCTCGCTACAGCCTCCTTTCAGGTAGTTGTAGAGAGCAATGAGGTCTCCCCTCAGCCTCCTTTTCTCCAGGCTAAACAACCCCAGCTCCCTCAGCCGCTCCTCATCAGACTTGTTCTCCAGACCCCTCACCAGCCTCGTTGCCCTTCTCTGGACACGCTCCAGCACCTC
>NW_008824338.1:3774506-3777109 GCF_000699105.1 Pygoscelis adeliae
CATTTCATGGTCGCTAAGCCCAAGACGGCCTCCGACCACCACATCTCCCACCAGTCCTTCTCTGTTTGTAAACAGCAGGTCGAGCGAGGCACCTCCCCTGGTAGGCTCACTTACCAGCTGTGTCAGGAAGTTGTCTTCCACACACTCCAGGAACCTCCTAGACTGCTTCCTCTCTGCCGTGTTTTATTTCCAGCAGATGTCCGGGAAGTTGAAGTCCCCCACGAGAACAAGGGCCAGCGATAGAGACACCTCTGCCAGCCGCTTGTAGAACACTTCATCGGCCTCTTCATCCTGGTTGAGTGGTCTATAACAGACTCCCAGCAGGATATCTGCCTCGTTGGCCTTCCCCCTCATCCTTACCCATAAACACTCAACCCTATCATCATCACAATCGTTGAGCTCTAGACAATCGAAACACTCCCTAACGTTTAATCTACTGTTCTTTGTTTAGCCTATTTTTTTATACATAATCGTTGGTTTTTAGTCAGCAAAAATTACTACATAGATGTTAGGACAACATGTTTACATTTAGAAGAAAAATATTTAATTTTCTTTGAAAATACTTGCTAGACCTGAAAAATTCAGGGCATAAGCTGTTCACTGATTACCAAGGCTTATGAAGAAAGAAGCAGCTTCTGTCCAGGCAAGTCTGACTCACAACAGAATTTTTTTGCAGCTGCCCCATAAGAATCTGATGATACCCAGCGCTAGAATGCTGGAGTGACAATGAGAGTGGATGGACAGGGAATATCCACCATCTTTTTTCATTATATGTGAGAAAAGACATATTGCATCAACAAAAGCAGAAGAAAACAACAGGCCACAATCACTATTCAGTGCATGGAGGCAGGATGTTCATTTCTCAAGTCAAGTAGAGCACTCAGAGAAGAATTTTGTTTGGCCCTGGACTGTCAGTGCAGGAATTAGACTGACCAGGAAAACCAAGAAAATATTCAATGCTGTGATTATCAAACTCAAATCACAGTAACTTTAATGTGTCAGAAAGGTTCCCTTGATACTCAGTATGATTTTTTTCCTCTTTTTTATTCCAGTATTTTCCAGTTCTACACCTTTATTATTTTAAAAGTCCAAAAATACAGAAAAAAGTAAGTCTCAGGTTCTTTTTATTTGCAACTGTGTATGTCAGAGATAGCTTTAGAACAAGCTAACATTACTGTGGTTCAGGTGTATGCAACTGGTACAGTTCAGTAGTACATAAACAACTCTAAAACAAATGCACCATAGAACTTAAATTACCAAAAATAAACAATATTAAACTATGAAGGGGAGTAGGTAAAAACAGTTACCTTTAGGTCTTGCGCACTAAAAGAAAAATATCTAATTATGACTGAAATTGTGAAGTTCTACTACAGATTATTGAGATATGTTACAAAGAAAAAGAAACTTGAGAAGTTGTTGTCACATTTTGGTTTTGTTCCAGTGATGTACAGTTTTTTCATGAAATTAACATCTAGTTACTTTAACTACAATATTTTATGAGTTTATAATGGGTTTTGGTAGGGTTTTTTTATTTTTGAAAAACTTGCATGTAAAAACATTTAAAGTAAAATAACGTTGCAGGTTCTTTACAGATTCCTTATGGATTATAGGATTAAAAGCAGTCAGGAAGCTGCAGTGTTTTTAACATTGGTAAACAAATACTGGATTAAAGTGCAACAGTCCTTCTGACGGCAAACCTGCTCTGTGCTGAAAGGAAATATTTTCCTCTCTGCAGAGAAGCGAAGAAAAATTTCAGTGTCAGGCATGTTTCTCTCGAAAGTCAGTGATGGCCTTCCAGAGCGTGCATAGCATTCCTCCTCTGTAAAGAAAAATCATAAAGATGCTCAGGTACAAAGATACTTTCTAGCCTGAAAGCATTCCAATTTACGTGCCTTCTGATTTTCTTACTTTTTTTGACCAATGAAATTCAGTGGGAAGGCTGATCAAAGGTGACATTCAACACGCAATACTCAAATAGAGAACAGAGTCCATTTCTGATTACAGTACAAGGGGAATCTTTATACTTTTCAGATGCCTGCTTTCTGGAATTCAGACTTCTGGTCCAAAGGACCTGCATAACCCACAGCAGACTTCCAACGTTATGAAAATGTCAATTATGAAAAAATCTTAACACCTGCCTTTTTTTTAAATTTTTATGTAGTTAGTTATTTTTAAACTGATGGGGCACACACAGAGTGTTTGATAACTTCTATTGTTTCTACTTAACCTTGGTTCTGCAGTGACCCACACACCTGGCGTGATTAGGTGAAATCTAGTATTAGCTGCAGTCCATGAGTAGTATTTCTCAAGTTTGATGATGATGACACACTACAGAAAATTTTGCTATCTCTACCTTTTTAAAAAAAGCAAGACTCTGATCGGATATCCAGTGTTTCCAGGTGTAAGGTAAAAGCTTTACTTTAAAATTTGCCCTTTGCTTTCCTTTAATAGAAAAGCTTATTTTAAAATTTAAACAGCATCAGCTGTTCATCAGGAATGCATCAGTATACAAAGACATACTGGAAAGTGTTACTTATTTTAAATTAATACTGCACAATCCAATAAATAGAGGCTTAGTATCAGTTATTTTCTCTTGTAACAAA
>NW_008824338.1:3777134-3800927 GCF_000699105.1 Pygoscelis adeliae
TGTGAAGCATTACCTCAGTCTCAAACATTTCAGATCATCTCGTGTAACATAGCAGAGAACATCCATTAATGTATAGTCTTCAGCCAAGAACTACAAAAAGAAGTTTAAATGAACATTTTGTTAGAAACATAATCTAACTTTTTAAGTTTCATATACCATCTGCCCTTAAAAATAGAAGTTTAAGTTTAGAAGAAACCTAAAACTGGGCCAAAATGTGGTACATGTAACAGATTAATTCATATTGTTTCTAGAACTACAGTGAAACTACCTAATTTTTATACTGTATACTCTACATTGGCATACCAGGCACAACTTGAAAGGTGTCATGCTTTTACAGCTACTCAAAACTCTTGTCAACTGGCATTTCTATTGTTATCACTGATATCTCAGAGTCACAGGCTTTAATGAACATGAATTAGAGCATAATTAACACTACATTTCACCCATGAGGAAATTAAACACAACAGTTAAGACCTACCTTTTCAAAAGTGGCATCTAAATTTGATGTACTTGAATTTCAAGGAACCTTTGATCTGATCTGTAGGAGTGATAACTACGTGCAGGTTTTCCTAAGTCAGCTGAAATTCTGAGATGCTCAACACCTCTAAAATTATATAATTTGCTGCAGAGCAGACCGATCTACTTCAGGAGATTTCACTTCAACACACTTAGCTAAGGGTGAACATGTACCCTGTATTCAGGGTATAATCAGCAGCTGCTGCAATGTGTAAAGACACTGAAAAATGATGAACCAAAGCAATACTGTCTATTTACCAGGACATTTTATTCCCTTATTCCTAATCAGATATAGGAATTATTAACAATACTATATTTTTTTATGAAGGCCGTCATATTCATGGCTTTTTCCTATCCTCTGAAAACAAATGCATCTCTCAAAATGTGCTAAAGTAATTAAAAAGGTTTGGTATCTTTTTGCATCAAGTCACAAAACAGTACCGCAACTGTGTCAGGGAGCGAACGGAATCATTGCTACCTTGTTTATCGTGGCCTCATCAGCTCCTTGAACGCTCAACCAGTTTATGAGATCAGGGTCTTCGGTCCCTGTGCCAGTGGAATGACGATGACAGACAGACAATCCAGGAATATCTAGAACAAGCATTTTTGAGAAAAGGTTTTGAGTTGCCAAAGCAACCTCTTGTCATTTTTGACTGCTGAAGCACTTTCTTCAGTGAGCTTTCCCTTCAAGCTCAGAATACCAGTACCCCCATAAATAAAGATAAATGTCAATTCCCAAAGCACACACTTAATTGCAGTTTACAGACAGTTATACACCAATTACTCTACTTGGTTAGGGGTACAGTTAAAGTAGTGTGAACATTGATACAGATACATTTTCTGTCCTCCTCGGAAAATGACTTTACTAGTTCAAGGCACATCAATGTCACTGTAACTTTCTGCACTAACGTTGTTGCATCAATTTAACTAAACTGTACAGCGTAACTCATACAATTGGTGCATAGGCAATGCCTTAGACTGAGGATCAGCTGCTTTTGGAAAGCAACATTTCTTTCAAGCACGTTACACGGAAACATCAAACTGCATTAGCACTTCCACCTTCTTCAGGGCAGATACATATCAAACTCAGCTTGCCTCAGTAAGCTTTAAGTTGCATTTACATCTCACCGATTAGATCCTCTTGAACTTTCAGTGTAACAATTGGAACAGTCCGTAATTCAAAGAACACATACTTAAACATACTAGATTATCCTCTTTAGAAATAATATTTATTCTGTAGGATATGAGCCTTGCATGCTTCCATATAATCACAATCAAAAATATTTAAATCATACTGTTCCTTGTACTGTGACTAACAAATTCAGTAATTCGTTTCCACAATGTACATTCTTACTTCAGAGCAAACCCTACCAGAAGCAGCATAATAAAGCATCTTTGCTGAGACTGGCTCAATAAAAAGAACAGGAGTTTAGCTGCCACTGTCTTCATCTGTAGCCAGTATGAAACTTTTCCTTGAAAACTCTTCTCGCTTACCTATTGGCTGTGACCTAAGCCGTAGGTTTCTGATCTCTTGATCTTTTTCTTCTATAGCTTGATGTAAGAGGACTTGAAATTCTCTCTCCTTTTGAACCAACTCCTCCAATAACCTGTGAAGTAACGGGAAGGAAGCACATGTTTTCTTAAGTAGTTTCAAATTTTCAGGAAAGCTAAGATCTTACAACACTTAAACTGGAAAACTCTTGACACAGACAAGGACAGACTTCTTCAGCTTTCATACGAATATCCACTCACTATAGACTTATTATGACCTATATCAAGACGTAAACATTCACTGGTTCCTAAAGCTATAGCTCTTTAAAAAAAAAAACAACCAAAAAAACCCCCCAAAAAGCCCCAAACACACCAGCCTCCATATACACGTCCACCCACTAAACAGGTGGTATGGTACCATAAAATTTCAGTGAAATTTCTACAGCCAGCATTCTGTTTTAAACAAAACTGTGTAACTGAGAAGAACAACTACCAAAGTGTTTCATAAACCAAGGGCTAAACTTTGTGATGTAATCCTTTGTAAGGAAAAATGCCCGTTCACGTTTCTCCAACAGACGTTTGCAAGGGTATGGCAAGGGTGGAACTGTGATGAAAATGTGGTGAAAACACGGTTGCATTTCTTAAATGGGGAAAATGCATTCTCATCCACACAAGGGCTGTCCCTTCCTCACATACTAGGCAACTTTGTGCCTACCCTCCTATGCTATACGAAGAGTGAGAAAAGAGGAGGCAAAATACCTTGTGTCCTCTCCTAAGCAATTACTTTTGAGAATGTCAAGCAGAAACAAATTGGAACCCATGTTTGACTTCCTTCATACCACAAACCCAGAGAGAAACCCAGAGAGATTCAGTGGTCAGCACCTTTCAAACTGATCAAAGGAAAATAATCAGAATACAATGGAAAATTAGTATGTGAAACTGCTGCAATTTGTTATTTTAGAAAAGCGTTTTAGTAAAAAGGAGGACTTGTGAACAATACGTATTCAGGAACTTGGTCAGAGAAATTGTACATGAAGAACACACTCATAAACCTACCACTGCCTTCTGAGTCTTACGAAGTTCTGCCTTGAAAGAATCACAGCACTTTCACCCCTTCCTTGAAGCCTTTGTCAGCCTGAGAACTACGCAATAACTGTTCCATTTTCATATGATTTTGTTTCCTTTTTTTTTTAATTTATTTATACCAGTTGAGCACTGCAGCTTTTTTTCTGGGACACTGAAAGATAGGGACATTCCGGAATTCAGCTAGAAAATGTGCCACAAAAGCACCTTACTGTCTTTGCACGGAAGTAGACTGCATCTCATATGATTGCTTTGTAAAAACATCTAGCCCTACTTTTAGCTTGCATGCAGGCCTACCAGCAGCATAGTTGCATTTCAGTGCTTCCACACCTGAGCTAACAATTCTTAACAAGTCCACCCTGCGTGTGAACAGAGCTGTTTTGTGCCTCTACGCACACCCATAGCTTGGTTAATCTTGGTGCAGATTGATATTCTGTCCAGACAGGTGTGCAGCCACCTTTCAGTTAATTTATTCCTTCTCTATCTATTCTGGTTGAAAAAGGCCTTCAGGGCCAATAAAATTATCAACTATTTTCTCTTGATAACTGCTTGCTGCTTATGCCAATAAAGCTTTAATTAATAAACAACTGTCCATATTATTTACCTCAAAATTTCTGCATGAATGACAGGAGGTGATTATTTAGCCAAAGGCTTTGCATTTGAGAAATTTACAAAATCAAAGGGCTAGAAAACAGTACCTCTACAAATTGATCACTTCTGATGCTACTCCTCATCATAAACTTGGGAAGTAAAGTAAGCCAATCTAAATTATTTATGTATTTATTTAACTGTATCAATAAGGCAATAAAAATATTTCTCAGTGGTCATCACAAGCAAAAAAATGAATTGTAACATAAAGAACTAAAAAATACTGATACTTTATTAAAAACAGTACAGTCTAATGAATTACTCTAATTATGGCAAAATTCTTGGACATGTTTAAGTGCAATTTAACATTTTAATTTAAATTGGAACAGTAACTACAAAGAATGTTCTAACAGCATAACAACAGTCTTATTGAAGATGTTCTCTTTCTATCAAGGTCATATTTTACTGAGGTTAGTAAGAAATCCAATGTCATAAGTCAGATGCTGCAAAAGCTAGAATATCTACTTTAAACAGACTATCTGGTACCTTTTAATGAAAAGAAAACAAAATCATATAGAAAATTGTTTGGATAAAGTAATGGAGACAGAGATTTGTTTCTGACATTTCTTAAACAAACAAAAACCCAAAAGAACCACTTCTCAGGTTTAAAGTGGAATATGTGTATTTCTGGAAAAAAAAAACAACCCAATATCCAAATTTCTGGCTTATTTCTTCTTTTAAACAACACACCTATTTTTCCCATCTTTCTCTGATGAACAAAATTTATTTAATAAAAAGGTAATGCTTGCTGGTAAGCACAGATCCTGCTGCAGTGAATTCTGTGCACAAAACAAATCTGAAGCAGTTTCCTTGTGGAGTTCATGTGTGGCTGTCGACTAGCTTGAGTTCATTCTCCAAGAATAACTATAGAAAAGAACAGCAAGTTCTGCCTTAATGGAAACAAAACATAACACCATTTATCAGCCATACACAACATACAAAGGAGAGAAAAAGCAGAAGCTTGGCAGCAAGCTCGATTTTTTCACACCTTCCTTGAAAGGGCACCTGAAATCAAGACTGTCCTTAACTTGCATCACTATTGTTCTGAAATGAGTAAAACTAATAGATCAGTCACAGCTAAACAATGACCACCATTTAAACAAACAACTTGCAGTACTATGGAATTTTGATACTGTCACTAGTATTCCAGCACATATATTTTAAAAGCAAAACAATACATGCTGTCACAAGTAGGCTGGTGTCTCCTGGTGTCCAGACTTACCTGTTTGTCTCCAATTTTAGCCTGCCCAGCTGGACACTCAGTGATCTGTGAGCAGCCTGGGAGTCATGGGATACTGTAGAGCTGAGTGTGCTTACACCTGAGGTAGCTACTGCATCTTCCATGACAATGCAAGGCTGTTGGATAGTTTGATTCTGAGGCTGTTCATCTTGATCTTCTTCAGCTTCTATATCATCTTGATCTGCTGTATCACTTTCAGATGCAAGACTAAAATGTGGCCTCAATTCTATTAGTAACATTAAAATATAGGCAAAAGAAAAATTATTAAAGATGTTAAACATTAAAACAAAAGCAGACCTAAGTGACTATTTACAGATCATCCTACAGCTTTGGTTAAACCAGACCTGAAATTTCTGTAGCAAGAGAACAGATTATATTTTCTAAGGGTTTAAGACCACTCAGACCATAACAGCATCTTAGTTTATGCTTATTATTATTTAGCCTATCAAATGTTCAAAAGCTCTAAAAAAACAAAACAAAAAACCTGGATGAATAGGATTCCAGATTTGGCTAGCATTTCATGTCAAATTGTGCTGAAGTACTATGTGCAGAAGTACTTTCTTTTGCTTTATTCCATTTGCAGTGGTTTTTAATTTCTTATGTGTCTGACCTGAAATGTTTTATTAAACAAATAACCATTATTTCTCTTATATCCAGCTATTCTTGGTTTTGCTATTCTGGCATATTTAGCATTCTCTCATTATAAGAATACCATATTTACCAAAAAACTGTACCCAAAGAGAGGAAATAACAAACTGACCCCTTTCCCGACAATCAAAAGTGGCACACTTCCCTTCTACTTACCAGAGGGAACACTGCCTATTTTGTAATGATGTACATCCACAAAAAGGCAGACACAAAGCTATACGTGTACTCTGGTTTCTGTTATTCCCTGTTTAAACTACCTACCAGAGCTTACCAGGTATGCAAGGATATGTATGCAAGATCTTACACTCCTACAAAACCTATTATTGCAACAACATCTGTTTGTTAATTCTAACCATTTAATATAAATCTTCCTTCCTTCCTTCCTTCAATTGTGGCTTTTTACTGCTGAGCACTCGCTTTAGTCTCCTCACCAAAACATACTTTTTTTCTGAATCACACTTGTTTTTTGTAGGTTTTTGTCCTTTCCGCTGAAGAACTAACAAGTACATTTCTCTTCTTTATAAAAGGGACAGTCGTTCCTTCATCCATTTCGTCTCTTCATTTCAATGCTACATACCTTTTTCAAGGTTGAACATACTCAGATCAACAGAGCTGTGCTTCCTCTAAATTCAAGAAAGTAGACTTATTATATAGCAGTTACCCAACTATTGCTAGGCAAATACGTCTGAATTTGCTTTGAACTTCTGTATCACGCTAGTAAGAACAGAAGTTCATTTTGCCGTTGTTCACTACCAGGCAGTATACCTATACAATATCTGCTTCGTACCACTCCTAAAACATCCCATAACTTTTAGAAGTGTTAAGGCCAGAGATAAATCTTCACATTATTCATAGGAAAAAAAAAAAAAGAAAGAAAAGAAAAAAAGTCAGACAAAGGCAAGGAGAAGCAATCAGAAGTATGGCAAGGCAATTAGGGAGGGGCAGGTGATCGGTTCCTGAAAGCTACTAGGGCACAGAGGCTTTTGTTTAAGCTTGACCATGTACAATTAATACTGATACTGGAAAAGGAGTCTATTAAGGAGGAATTCTACAGTACTCCTATTATACAGCAGTAAAGTACATGCCTGTTAAAAGTGTTCGGCATTCTAATCAAAAGACAGATTTTCCTTATGACTTGAAAGTAACACAGAAACCCTATTTATGCCTTGCTGGTTGTGCTGGGGATATGGAAAATACCAAGGAGAACAGGAAGAGCTGTAACTTTCGTTGGAATTTTCAGATCCCCTTGTTGATAATTTCAGACTTAACCCACTGCAGAAAACAGGTACATAAGTATTCTGACTTCAGACTTAAAGCATTAAATTGTATGATTTGAAAGTTTCACCATTAATTCCAATGTAGGGAATGATGGAATCACAAGCTTAGAAGTTAAGAAGCAGCAGAGAAACTAACTCTGGAAATAGATAGAGTAATAACAGAACGGGCTACAGTTTCTTATACACAGACTCCTTCCCTCAGCTAAGTCACACATTCTACTTCCACAACATTCAAAATACAATATTCAAACTGCAGGCACTGCAGCTTTTTTTGTTTGTTTGTTTTTGGGTTTTTTTTTGTTTGCTTTAGACAGCTTCTGACCAGGAGCCAGAGAGACTTTTGAGTGCTCCAAAAAGCACATTGTTAATCTGCACTTTGTAAAACACCTTCCAAAATTGGCATCCTGGCAAGCTGTCTGTCCTTTGGATTTCAAGAGGCAGCATCGTGCACCTCAAAAAAATTGGGCCCCAGAGCACCTTAGCCTACTACAGCTCACTGTGTTGCAGAATTGTTTAGATGATGCATCTTGGAAAGGTACTTTCCAAAGTAACTTAGACAATACACTGATTAGTTTTTGAGTTGCAAAACAGACAGTGAACAGGAAAAAGGCCACCGCTAGTTTCAAAATCTTAAGTGAAGCATCATAATCACAGCTCTAAAGCACGTTTAAAGAGATCAGCCAATAAATATTTGCCGAGTATTAAGAAATGACTCACCTGGGACCAGAATAGTAATAGCAGTCTGCACAGCTTTTCTGATTATGCTATCCAATGCAAACATCCAATGTGGCTTGATGTTATGATTTCGGAGAACTTTATTGACCTAGCAACAGAGAAGTCAGTTCAGATATTATATCCCCCCCAAATTTGAAACTGTAATATATGTCAGCATTATATAAAGTGTTTGAACTTACAGATGCTGTATCAAAGCAGGTGATTAAAACTATTTCATGTTGTCATTAAATGAAGGAAACAGCAACATTGCCAACTTCCACCATTTTATTACAAGTTATGCAGTATTTTGTATTTTTTAATCAAGTACTAGTTCTTGTGTTGTGATTTTTGATGACTGCAATACTGAAGTTTATTGAACCTTCATGGGTGTGGAGGGAAACTTAAAAAGAATGTGAGCAAGAAAAATACCAAGGACTATATTATGAAAGACTTGTAACTTAAGCTAATTAATCTTGGGGTTTTTTTGGCATCATTTTCACTGCTTGCTCTGAGCAATACTTAACTAATTTAAAGTACAATGGTAGGAAATATCAAAGAACTAATGTAATGGTGCTCCTTCTTGGTTCAGAAAATAGTTAATTAACATTAGTTTAAACAGTCAGGGGACTTCATTTGTATGCTGTGCCATTTTCTCTTTCCTTCTACTTTTTACTTCGTACAATGAGACAGTTTTCTACACTGGGTTGCTCCTAATTCCCTACAGGCCTGCTTTCAAACCGCTTTTAGCCATATTCCCAGGTGCCCCATGGATGCTCCATGCCACTTGCAAGAATGTCTCTACCTTGGGGGAATTGTTTTCCAACTCCCAAATGACAGAGAAGCAGCAGGTGGGGTGATAGTGCTACAATGAAATGCCTAACCACAGTAAGCGGCAATAGTGCAAAACAGGCATGGTGCTGTTTTCCAGGCACAGAAGCAGTCCAAAGCAACAGGCTCTGTAGGAGTAGAACTCAAGAAGTTGCAGGAAGATACAAACGTAACTGTATTTAGAAAATTATGAAGGTACTCAAAGCCTTATAAAAAAAAGTAGCAACTACAGCTTACTAAAAAACGTGGTAAGGAGATAGTTCACTCAGGTCTTCCTAAAAAAGAGAGTAGTTTAATTCTCTCACATTGTGATAACCTCTCTGTAAAAAATGACTGAAGTTACACAAATTATGCCTTCAGAAGGTATTTAAGAGTTAATAAATGTTATTAATCATATTATTATCACTGCCCCAAAGCAACAGTACTCAGCAATGCAGTAATTTATGTAGGTACCTGTACTGGGTTTGGCTGGGATGGAGTTAATTTTCTTCACAGCAGCCCATATGGTGCTATGTTTCAGACTAGTGACTAAAAGAGCCTTGATAACACACTCATGTTTTACCTATTGCTGAGCAAAGCTTACACATTGTCAAGGCCTTCTCTGTTTCTTACACTGCCCCACCAGCGAGTAGGCTGGGGTGCACTAAAGGCTGGACGGGGACACAGCCAGGACAGCGGACTTGAACTGACTGAAGAGATATTCCCTTCCGTATAATATCATGCTTAGCAATAAAAATAGAGGGGTAGTTTTTCCAAAGGAGCCATTGCTCAGGGACTGGCTGGGCATGAGTCCACTGGTGGTGAGTGACTGCTTTTGCATCACTTGTGGGGTTTGGTTGTTTGTTCCCCCCCCCCCTTCACTTATTAAACTATCTTTATTTTGACCCACAAGTTTTCTCCCTTTTTGCCCTTCTGATTCCCTCCCCCATCCTGCTGGGAGGGAGTGAACAAGCGACTGGGTAGGGGCTTTCCTGTACCTGCCAGCCAGGGTCAACCCACCACAGTACCTAGATCTCCTCAGTTCTGTTGCCAACGGCCACAAGATGGCACTTGGACACTGTGCTTGGACTTGGAGAGCTGTCAGCAGCGCCAGGGGAGCCTGCCCTGTGCCTGACACCTGGCAGCAGCTGCCTAAGGGCCCCAAAGGCTTGCCCATGGCCTTCCGAGGCAGCACAACTCCTGTTTGCAAGCACTTTGCACCTTCCCGTACTGACACCTACCAAGACATTGACATATGTTTAGCTAAGTGCAGCCTATTTAGTTACTGAAGAAGCATGATGTAACTTGTGTCAAGAACACAACAATCCACAGTAATATGATTTAGCTATTTAGATTACAGCACAAAACTGCTTTTTCTTGGTTGCTCCAGTGAGGATATTGTGATTATTAAACCTTGTTACCTGAGATAACATTATTAAGTCCTGAGAACAAGGGAACTACTTTCCCTCACTTTTAGCAATATCCCAGTCTCTGCAGTATGTGAGGCCTTGATACTGATCTGGATTTCAGTGTTCTACTATAGAAATCTAATGTATGTCCAAAAAATTAAGACTGGGCGCTTATAAAGCAAAGTTTTTCTTTGAACTTTCTGTGGGTTATCCCAGTTAAATAATAGATAGATAGTAATGAGAGAGACATTTATCAGTTAAAAACCAGCAACTTGTAATGATGAAGCTAACAGAAGAGGGTAAAATTTTTATTGAAAAGAACATGACTCAGGCAATTACCACCAACCAACTGATGCCCAGCAACATCTCCATCAGAAAACTAACCCAAATATTTGTTCTTTTCCCCGCTCAATTTTTTTCTTGACCTTGTATGTTGTTTTTTTTTTTTTTTCTTCCAAGTGTCAAAACATTAAAAGTATGAGGGTAAGTAGAGAGCTGAAGTGTACTCAAAGTGAAGACTCAAAGAGAAAACTTTGATTTGTGGAAACCTCTCTTTTACAGATTCATTTCACACATTAGGGTGGGGTGGTTTTTTTTTGTAAACAGCATCTAATTCTTGTCAGTGTAGTCTATGCAACAAAAGGTTTACATGCTATGCAATCCTTCCTGACAGCTCTCTTACTTGTCAGAGTGCCCCAGGTTTAAATGTTAATAGAATCATCCACCTCAAATGCCTACTTGGAATGTCATTTCATTTTTACTACATGACTTCAGTCTGGACAAGTGATGCCCAGCACAGCTGCACCCTCCCATGTTGGTTATTCAGCTTAATCATTAAGCCTAATTGCTTGTGAACTAACATTTAAATACATAGCTTAAGAAGAAAAAACATTTGCTTTTGGTAAACTAGCTATTTAAAAGGTATCCATGTGTGTGTTTGATTGCTCACTATAGGAAATCATATATTTTGCATTAATTATTGACAGAAAAGTAACCTATTTTTCTTCCTTCTTATTCTGCTTATTATAAATTGAAATGAAAGTGTCTAGTTTGGCAGAAATCTGATGCTAACCAAAAATACTAGAATAAAAACTCAATACGATATTATAAGGTAGACAGACTACTATTGGGGTACAGAGTGGTTTAAATGTACTAGTTTATAAGAGAGGTCAAGTTCAAGAGATCTGCATTTATGTAGGATAAGCCTGACATACAGCGTTGGTCTTATTTAGCAGAAAACCCTCCAAAATGAGGTGTTTTTTTTTAAAAAAAGGCTTTACTGCTTTAGTATTATGACATAACGTTTACACAACTATGCTGAACCTTCTAGATCTTTAATCAGCAAAATTTCAACAGTTGTGTTCAGAGTCTGTGTCCTGCCAAAGGATCACACGGCAACCCAACCAAGTCACGGCTGTAGGCTGGGTTTTTTTTATTACAGGTTCAAAGCCCTCAAATATTATTGTTTCAGTAACTCTGGATGGAAGCTAATGAAGTTCTGTTTGCTTCTGGCTTCTAGCTTTTTTTTTTTTGCAGTTTTGGCACACAAAGTTCTTAGTAAAAATGACAACTTACAGCATCCTGAAAACCAAACAGCACGAGCTGCACTTGACTGATACCATGGCTGTCAAAGTCTAACTCCAGTTTCAGTTTTGAAAGAGTGGTTGCGATGATTTTACGATCAGTGGACCGTACAAACTCTCTGAGGCTGGAAACGAGCGTTGTGATATGTTCCCATTTTAGCTTGGGTTCTTCAGCTCCCTGGTAGAAGAGAGAGAGGAAAAGGAATAGCTTTGATAGACATCTTTTGAAACATACACCCAGAGGGACTTTAGCCAATAACATCAGTTGGCAATACGGATTTTCAGAAACTCTACTGCTACAGTTAAGGGAAAGGTGCAGCTGCAGGTCAGATAATGGTAGCAGCATAACTACAGCAGCACAGAGTTCTACTGCTGAGCTCCCTGCTAATGCAGATTACTGGACAAGCAAGTGGCTGGTTTTGTTTTTTATCAGTTGCTTGAAGTATATGTGCACACTATAGTCTGTATGTCTCACTGTACAGGAGTGAAAAGATATGAATAAATATGATGTGCACTGAATACTACAAATTACTCCTAGTTGCAAACAAACATGTACTTTGCAGTGCCTCTAATTTCAGAGTGCCTCTGAGAGACAACATGCGAACTCCCACAGTAGTATTTAAAAGAAGTGATTAGTCAAAGTTACATAGAAGGCTCAGAAAAAGACTAGTTCTTTCCTACATAATTTCCCTTGATATGGAACTTTTACACTTACCTATCCTTAGAGCAGGTCTACAAGTCTGTACCTTTCTATTATAAATATTCATATGCCTATTTTTAAAAGCTTTTGTGTCTTTGCATGAGCTACCAAAGTAGCAAAAAGCTCAAAAGCATTCATCAGAATAACCACCATAAGTAACTAGGAAGTAGAGAACTGTACTTACTCTCTAAAGTAAAGTTATGTCAACTGAATACAAATTTCAGTTCCAAATCTTAATTAAGCCAGAGATAGAAAACCATACTAGTTTTTCAACACGAAGTATTAGATGCTTGTTCTGAAGGAAGTGATTATTTATATAGACTAAAGATATCTAACATTGATTTCCATAACAGAAGGACATACGGTGTTTGGTTCTGTTGTATTTGCCAGTTTTATGCCATGAATGTTACAGCTGGCCAGACATCAAGAACTCTGTTTGCCAATAACACTGAGGTTTTAACTATAGTTAATTAATTTTGATCTCAGAGAGAGAGAGAGAGAGAGAGACTTTTAAAAAAAAAAAGCTCTAGAGCAGTCAAACATTCCACTGACTAAAGTACCCATCTCTGAGATAAAAGACACTAGCCTCTGATCCTGATCCGCTTTGGTTTGGATGATTGGCTATACTGAAGTGGATCCCTCACTCTGTCCTGCAGTAGCTGATCTCCTTTTTGTGTAAACAATTAAAAAGCCATTAGGGCAGATAGGTGGACACACAACGCCCTGCAGCCCTGGATGAGAAGATCCAAGTCCATCCCCAGGCATGCTGGGGACAGGTCAACCAGTATGGCTTCCTAATAAGGAACAGTGACCTATTTTGGGAGGGTCACTCTCCTCCCCCTAGCTGCACACCCAATGACTTTGTTGAAATTGTTCTTATGAAAACCTTTTTGTGAAGGGAAAAGCGCTGTCAAAGCCTAAATCCTGATGAGGCCTAACAAACGAGTCAGGCTTGCATCTATTGGTAACTTGCATTTAAGCAGGACATAACAAGAAGCCAACTCAACTTCCCCTTAACTGCAGTTACTACCACTTTCTGGTGGTTTGAGTAAGTTTCCTACTCTTTGACCACGGTCCCTCTCTCAAGGGAGAAAACGGTGTTTGGGAGTCAAAGTTCTGCATCCTCTTGAAGGGCAGATAGTCCCATGCACGTATGCTTTGAACTCTTTGGCTCTACAACTCCGTGTCTCTGCTCCTATCTTGGGCTGTTCCAGCCCCAGGCTGAGGAAGGCATGAAACACCAAGCACCCTCTCTGGATCTTGTGATTGAGTTTCAGCCTCTCACAATCACTGATTATTCCTTTCATATACATGCTAACAACTGAATCTGTTATAGCAACACTCTAGCAAAGCACAGATCACAGGCATTTCTCTCACTGCCTTCTATTTTAACACTTTCTATAGTTACCAGGACAACTGTGGGTTCCTCCCTCACCCACCAAGAGTTAGCAGCTCTTTTTATTGGTATGGCAGCAATTTCCAATTACATTAACTGTAGTACATGCATAAGAATCATATTGACTTGCATCAGTTTCTAAACAGTACACAAGTTCTAAACAGAAGATGAGTTGTCACATTCTATACAAATATGGTTTAGACCAGCAATACTTAACCTTGAGAATGAAGTGAGTCAATTAACTAACACACACATTACAAACAAGAACAAAAAATCATGTCATCCAATTACGGTGTTGCAACATTGAGCAGTGTGGTCAAGACCTGTAATTCATTCAGTGTCATCCTGAACTAATACATCATCATGAATCAACCCCACAAAGGAATGCCAAAAGGTCATTCTGCAATTATTTTGTTGTTTGCTGTAGCTCCCACTGTTACTCCATCTTCCCTTCCCTCCATATGTGCTCCCAACTGCTGTGAAGAACAGCTGCAATTTATTTTCTCCCTAGTCCCCTCTTTCCCCTTTTATGGCTGTTGGCTAGAAGGCAATAGTGTACCAGTCAGTCCCATTTTTTCTACGCAATAACCTAACATAAGGCCAGAGCAGGCCAAAAGACCTAAACCTCCCTCCATCAAACCAGTCAGTCAGAAGACAGAACTCTAAAAGGGTGGCAAAGTAATCATCTCCTAGGGATGATCTATCTTACATGAGTTGACCTGACAGCCTCAGTTAGTCCCATTTGAAAATCACTGGCAAAATATAGTATCATGAAAACATGTTTTTCTGTTGTCTGGCCAGCACTAGTATCCAGGTATACATATGCCTTTTCTGTTGTTTCTAAATATTATATGTCATGCAGCATAAACAATTTTAAAGCCTATTTTTAATAGCCCAAATAAAACAATAAACTGTGAAAGCTTACATGGTGTATGCTTTTTAGTTTAATCAAACTTTATTTTTTAATTGCTTTACTATGTGTCATTTCAAAAGTTCCAGGTAATTGCAGGTAAGTCTTCAAATTGCATAAAATTTCTGCTGCCTTCTGAAATTACTTTACCTGAGCCAAAGCTTCCATCAAGTTCCTCACCACCTTCTCTTGGTCCTCAGTTAATATTCTGTGAAGGGTGGCTCTCCTTTCGCTATCCTTCTTCAGCATGAAAAACCCAGAATCTTTCTCTTCAGGTGACGGAGGTGCACTGTGATCCTCAAAATTTTCATCTGGGATGCTGAATGAAAGGCACTCAGTGAAAAGAAACTTTATAAAAACCACCCCAATGCACACATTCCTAATCTACTGTGTAACATAAATGCCAGATAGCTCTTTACCTCAGAAAAAGGGACCGGATTCCCTTCCCATCTTTTTCTCCACAGGATTTGGCTCTTGTTTTGAAAGAGAATGGATCAATTTTTAATTCTGTATCAGGTGAGACAGAACCATATTCACTGCTGCTACTTGTATCTTCCACCAGAACAGGGACAGGTAAGGATATACTCCGAAGATACTCTATTCGTATAGGAATATTCAGAAATTAGAGTGTAATAGTGCCATCACAGTTCTGAAGTGAAAATGTTATTCTTTCAGAGGAAACAAAGACAGACTCCAGTCTTCCCACACACCAATAGAAAGTATTAAAACAAAATTGACAAAAAACTCCTAAAGCTTATTCTTCTGGAATAGAGTTATCTTGCAGTTATGTTTTTATTCAAAAGCCTCCTGAGATACGGAAATGCTGGGCTTTTTGCAAGTTCACTTACAGAACTTCACCACTGGAGTGAACGTGCATCTCGTATCACGAGTACATGCTTTCAGCAGTAGCAAAATGTTTCTACAGGGTAAGTCATCCAAGCACCTTCCAAGATCTTAATTTTATGTGTGTGTATAAATATATATATTTATATATACAATATATAAGTATATATACTATAACACATAAGATACATTTCTTTATCAGATTGTTTTGTACAAGTTTAATTAGTTCATAGTCTTTGATTAATAATAAACATGCATGTTAAGTCAGAACTTTTATTTTTTAAATCCAGAGCACACATTGCTGCTGCAAGAAACTATTCATACCTATTTCACACGTCCACATTTCAAAATGTACTTTGATAGCAACTCAGCATGAAGGTAACTATGTGTAGTTAGTGGTCCCTCCCCACCCCCAGTTCATTTCCTGAAAGAGATGACTATCCTGTACCTAGGCCTGACAAGGGGTCTCAAATGCGCTCCGCTTTTTTCAATTATAGAATTTAGCCTAATAAAAATCTATGTTATCTTTCTCTACAAACCTTGGCTCTATTGCTACTATAAAACAGCCATTTGGTTTCCTGTTCAGGTTTCCACTAAATGGCCCTAAAACAACAATGCAGCTCTTCAAACCTGTATTACCCACATGCCTAGACAATTAAGCCATAGTCTGGTAGGATTACAAATAGTAGTTTAAATTTGCACAATGAATTAGAGGTTTCTAACAGAGAAAGGTCACTTATTTTCATAATTGTGTCCACTTCTCTTTGCAGCATTTTAGTGTGACAAATCATACCAGAATAAGTGATAACCATAGTATCTACACAGTTATGTTTTGATAGAGAAGTATGTTAAAACTCACCATTTGTGCTAGCTGAAAGCACTGTGGGAGAAAAGCAAAGAAAAAAGAAAGTTAAATGTGCTGAAATTAACTGAGAAAATAAGCATAGTCTAAAGGATAACTCTCTCCCCATTTTTATGGGTTATCTGGACTCCTGCCTGCAATCTCTAGAAGTGTAATTTACTGCAATTTAAAGTTAATTTTAACCTGGGGGGTGGAAACTACGTTAGAAGTGCTCATCCAATGTCATCTCCTTTACCTGGTATTTTTATTTCTTTTAGGTATCATGCTAAAAATATACAGAGGATATTTTCAGATGTATGTATGCACACACATAGAACATGTCATTCATACTCTCAAAACTCCTTTGTTACTTTCCATAATTTAGAACACTACAGGAAATGAGTATGTGAAACAAAAATAATGCAGTGCATGCACATTTGCTATGGTAAAAAGATTATTTTGCTCATGTAGAAAAGCCCGCTGAGGCGCAATAGCATGTTCTAACGTTGCACAAAATGTACTCCATGCAAACATTCTTTGAGTGAAAATACATGCAAATAAAAAAACCCAAACCACAAACACAAAAGCTGCACAAAACCATAAAGAGACTTTTAGAAACCTTATATTAGAAATATTTTTATAATTCACCTCTGTGACAACATGGTAACAGAATTCTGCTACAACAGTGTTTCTGCAGCAAGCTGCTAGAACAGAAGGTTACAACTGAATGTTCACCTGGGATGGAGATCTGCTGTGTTCATCTTAAAGACAGCAGTTTCAGGAAACAGTATCATCGACAAGAGAAAAATTCCAGATTGAGGTTAGCAACACTTACCTGAGAGCTTTGATGGGGACTTCCTTTTTTTGCTTGAAACCTTCAAGAATTCATCTATAAGTAGCTCATGAGCAAAAGCTCGTTTATCAGGATCTGGTTCAAAGCAACGCAATATGAAAGCCTTGGCTTCTGCAGACATGGATTCAGGAATCTCTGGGTGTATTTTAAACATTCCCACCTGAGACAAATAAAGGGAGAAACAATGGTCTACACTGTTCTTTTCCCAAACACTAAGTAGCATTAAAAAAGCGTTTAGATAATAAAAGCGGTATATTGTTCTCAAGTTTTGAATTTATCTTTCTGTAAACTAGTTTATTAATTCAGAGAGAAAAAAAACTATTACAAACTTTATAAAGAATGACATTAAAAACCCCACAATTGCAAGTAGAGGCTCTCGCAAAGCAGAAAACTGCTGCTTTTCTCAGGTTTTTTGGGGGGGTTGGTTTTGTTTTTTTTTTTTTAAAACCCAGGCTGCTGAATAGCTGCTATTGCTCCATTACCCTCCTCAAAACTACACAGCACTCCCACTCAAGTTGAATCAGCTCATTCTTCGTAACATCCTCACTAACCAAGCATTTCCTTTATCTTTTCCTGCAATCTCTAATTCTAGGTTCTCCAAAACAGTCATAAGATTTCCTGTGTTTACAAATACTGATCTGAGTTGTACAAGGAAGATGTCTGACCTTAAACATAGCTGCTTGTGGTTCTCCCAGTTCATAAAATGGGGGCTTCCCTGTAGCCATCTCAATGATTGTGCATCCCAAAGACCAGATGTCTGCAGCCTTCCCATAGCCACGTGGTCCTTTGTCTATGATTTCTGGTGCCATATACTGAAGGGTACCTGTTTAAAACATACTCATTTTTTTATTTAGGTGCACTAATGATGCAAATAGATAGCTAAAGGATAAGAGGAAAAAAAATCACTGGGGAGTAAGCAATATTGGGACAGTTAAGAAAAATACTCTTTTATTACTCAAAATTCAAAAATTTCCATATGCATTCTACATAAATCTCAAAATACTATTAAAAAATATTACTTGTGCTAAAAGCATCTGATATCATCTACTGATCTGATGATACCGCTTTTCAAAGTCAATGACAATTATTAAGAGGTTTCAATGAGCTTTGGATCAGACATAATTTTCATTTACGGTATTATAGATTAAGATTAAAGTAAGGAAGATCACTCTGAATTGCAACCAGAGAGGAAAAGGAAGTGAAACCTGAAATCTGAACCTAAAACAGCAGGTGATGTGAACACTGTTTCTGAAGGAAGGGAATCTACCCGATACATCATTCTGCATTCTGTTCCGTTTAGAGCAGACATGGAAGAGCAGAGGATGGAATTATAACAACAGTGACTTCTCATTTTGTATAATTATTTAATGCAGTGCAACTGCATGATTTAACATCCAAATCAAATTATCAAGCAGAACGAGGATCAAGTTAACGGCAGGCTTTGTAGGGTAAGCAATTCTGGAGATGAAGCCAGGATGTCTAAGCCAGTCATGAAAGAAAAAAAAAAGTTAGCCTTCAATCAGCAAGATGAAAAAGCCACGCACACAGAAGAGACAGACTCAAATACAACATAGGAAAGACACAGCTCTTCTGTGGTAGAGGACTTTCCTGTCTCAAGTGGAACTCCGAAACAGCATTCTCTTTGAACAGTGCATACAAGTACAGCATATAGCTTAAGATTAGGTATACAAAAAATTATTCTTGCAGCGACCTTTTATATTGATTCAAAGTCGATGAAAGTTCAGCAGCTGTGCATTCTGACCCGACATGCACAGTTTGAGGGAGGAAAGAGTCTCCCCTCTGGGAACATACCAGTGAAAGTTTCAGTACATGGGTTGATTCCTGCAAGTCTCTTTGAAGTTCCAAAGTCCGAAATCTTTAACACTCCACTATATGTGTTGATAAGCACGTTATCACCCTGAGGAACAGAACATTCAGAGCAATTATTTTTCTCTGCTGACTCTTCATCTAAGACTTCTTGCATAGCTGTTTCTACAACGCACTCTTTAGTAACAATTACTTCCTAAGGCTCTTAAGAGGGGAGATGAAAGAGGAATCAATAGTGTTCCTGCTTTATGTAATCCCATTATCAGAAACTTCATCTCAAAGTGAACTTCCCCTACTACAGGAATTCAGTTAAAGAATACTAAGAGAGGGGAAAAAGGCTTGCCTTTTTTTTTTTTTTTGGAAGGGAACTTTTTCATCTGCAATCTCCTTGGAAAAGAACCTGCTAATATCCCATCCACAATCTTCTTCTAATAAGCTTTTCTGAAAGTTCGATCATGTCATTGAAAACAGAAATAAAAATATCCACTTTATCACATCCTAAGTGGCTATATGTCAATTCTGCTAAAACAAAAAAAAACCCCCAAACATATTTTGTTGGTGCAAATTCAAATCAACAATGGTTCACTTACCTAACCGACAGTTCAGAATAGCAGAGAGGGTATGTGACAATGAAGAACTTTTGGGAAAAAAGTTTTTAAATTACAGGATAAATAAATGGTTATGCAGTTACGTAACACTCTCAGACTTAATTCTCTGCAAATTCTTACCTTTATGTCTCGATGCACTATTTGATTATCGTGGAGGTATTTCAATCCTTCAAGAATCTGCTTGGTGTAAAAGCCAATTGTCTGCTCATTATTTTTTAATGGTCCCCATTTTGATCGTAGAAGAGCAGAAAGGCTGCCTATAATTTTGGAGAGCAAAAAAGTGAGAGTACACATCTAATTAAATTCTGCCTTCTCCCCCAAAGGGAAAAAAAAAAGTAACAACAAACATCAATCCCAAACTAAGTGTAGGCACCTCTTTCATAACCAAAGGCCTCTCCAGACGAATGCTCACTTGCATCATCACCAGCCTGAGTAATTAAAAAGAGAGTCTCAGTATCTCCACTGGCCCAAGCTGCAGCAGAGAAGCATTGCTTCCTCAAGCAGGAAGATCAGAACCCATTTAATCAATGTGCTCACCTCTCTCCTATGCCTGGAGAGAAGTCGCCCCAGAGGAATGTTATAAGAAAGTGAAAAAGGGTGGATGTGCATATGCATGTCTTTGTACATACACCAACTCCACAGTTTCTCGAAAAGCTAAGCTCAAGAAGTGGGATTTTTGTTGTGTCTGGCTGTTGTGAGTTCTTTGCTCTCAAACAGAAGCAACAATCGCCTTTCTCTTGTGTTAGGTACCTGAGGAGGGCTCAGCCGTCTAAGACTAGCTACAGTCTTTCTAGTAGGATGACCACAGATCATCTCTGATCGGCAGGTAAAAGGAGCTCGCCTGCCACAGCAGTGATCTGAGCTGTATCTGTAGCACATCCTATCTAAATACTGAATGAGAGGACTCAAGCACTTTGGAGACAGAGCTTTCCCCATTAATTTAGGAAAGAGATGTTAGAGAATATTGCATTTGCATGAAATACATCTTGTTGCAGTACTACAGGTTTTTATACTTTTAAAATGTTAAAAAACAAACCAACCAACCACCAAACCAGTCTCCCCCACAACTTACCACCTGGCACCTGTTCCATGAATATCTTAATGAAGCCATTCTCACTAAGAGAACCTAAATACTGGACAATGTTCTTATGTTTGAGATGCTTATGCAAAGCTATTTCTTCATGCAGAGGTTGGGAGTACCTGGAAAAAAAAACCAGTTTATTCAATATTGACCTTCGGGAAGAAAGCCTTGCGTTTACTGTAGTAGCTGAAGTTCTATTTTAGGTCCCATGAAACACGTTTACGCTGAAAATCACTATGTGTTAGATGCATTTAACAACAGTGGTTGTGACCACCGCATACTAAAAAATTATGTAATTCTATATAAATACACATAACAAAAAATATATAATATTGTGTATACATACACACACAAAATGTTTTAAGTACACATAGATAGACTGAGCAAAACAAAATTTGTGGAAAATGAACTCCTCTCCAGCCTAACTCGAAGAGAATAAACAGTTGGGCAAGCGGTTGGATTCAGACTAGTGCCAAAGTGAACTAGTAAACCATAAAGTTAGTGTACAATTAAAATCACCTCAATAATGAAAAAAAATCGCCATTTAAATTTTAACTAATTAAAGCAGGAGTCTTATCTGAAAGCAAGAGTGGATAGCTATCAGAGTAAGAAAACAGGAATCATTTCATGGGGAGATATTTAGAAGAACTGATCAAGACAATTTCATCAAGTGTAATTTAGCCCAAGGTAAAATGTTTTTGAGAGATGTAAGCTTTGCAGCAGTCTTTTTGCCAAGAAGGTTTCTGGAGTCCAGATCCTTCTCCGGTGTGGAACACCACCAGAGCTCAGCAGCTGATGTGCTCCCTGGGGCAGCCCTAATGCTCTTCTTCCAACCATGGGTGAGTTGGAAGCAGGTCAGCTGCCAGATTCTGAATCTGGTGGCTATTTTCACTAAAGCACTAACATCTGCGGTCAGACTTTCAGGGTAGCTGAAATAGATGAAGGACACAGACCTCCTTCTGTCAGTCCAGATGCAAGAAGGAGCTGCAGAGTCTTAAGCAAATGGAAGACGTATTCAGACGCTTATACTGAGGGAGTACTAAACATAACTGCAAACTCAACCTTGCAGCTACTTGCCACCAAAAGGAATAGTTTTTCTTCCACCTCACCTTCAGCAGGTTGCCCTCAGCATAGACTTCGCACCAACACTGGAACATTCTCATCCCCTAATGAACTGGCAGAAAACTTTTATTTTATTTATTTACTGGGAGGAGGGGTAGCTTCCTGCTGCCTCAAGTCCAGGAGTTAGATCTCCCTGGAGCCAGCGGAGCGCCAGTGCCAGGAATGCAATCAAAGCACGAATGCAGCTGAAGTTGTTAGGGGAAGAGCGCCTGTGAGCTCCACTCCCTTTTGGGGCAGGTAGTTATCAGCTCACCCTAACAGCAGCATCAAGCTACAAGTGGAGGCTGAACTCTTAAAAAAGTGGAGGGAAAAGAAGAAAAGAAAAAAAAAAAAAAAGAGTGGGCATCTGAAAATCCCTCTGGAAAACAACTGTTGCAGAAAACAAGGGAAGCATTTGGTTAATGAAAAGTGTGATTGTGCAACTCTGAGTCTATTTACTCAAAACTAATTTGAGTTTTGGCTTGCCTCTCCACGCATGACTATAAAGATTCTGACTACACTGTTAGTCATTCAGAAATGCATTATCAGAGATTATATTCCTGAGTTCTATTAATGGGATATTCATTCAGAGCAGCAACAGCAAGACCATTATAATTCTTCCCCTGCACTTTTAAACTGCACAGTTAATTGAGTCTTGAGCAACTAAAATAATTTAGCAAGTAAAATAAAGCCATAAGAAAATTCTGCAGTGGGCTGAAACATTTATTATTTTAGAACTTAGTCATTAGGAGACTTTAAATGGTACAAAGAAAGAAAACTTCTAAATCCTAAAAAGCTAGACCTTATTATCTACCTAATATGATTTTACTTTAACTTGGAAAGTTGATATGGCTACTGGTACTATTTTGTAGTACTGGAAATGCATTTGAGGGCAACAGCATTGCAGGAATGTTTCCTTTTCTTTCAGAATGTGTCTTCATAGTCTAACATTTCCTGTTCCTTCCATAGTCTAACAATTCCACAAGTAAATTATTCAATAGCTTATATTTAACATATAGCAGTATTGAAGACTCACTGCTTTTTGTACAGAAATCATTGCATTTCTGGCCATGCTCTGACTCAGAACTTAATTATTTCTTACAAATCCAAAAAGATGGTCATTTTTACTTTGAAAATGGCAAGAATTAACTTCAGAGATTAATCCTTTTCTTTCTATAGATTTCTTCCAAAGTGCTAAAAGATCAGGTTATAATTAATTAGAAATGAATTAATAAATTTTTCTTCCTTCGCCATTAAAAGAATAATACTTGAAATTTGTCCCGGAAGCCTGTAAATATTTTTGAAAGTCTAGATAAAAGACTAGCAGCTTCTTAATAATCTCTTTTCCAGTATGCTTTGCACATTGAACCTGAAACCTTTTCCATTGAAAATTCTTTTAAAATGTGTATTGGAGAAGAGAAATCTGGATCCCCCCCCCTTTAAAGTAGTTACTGCTCTATTCAGGCTTTCTATTAACCATAGTTGTCACAAACAACAAATTTCTTCTTAGCACATACAAAACTTGCAACTCTATTTTGAGTCACGAGATTGTTTTATGTAATGAGGCCATACTTTCTGAGAAATTGTAACACACCTTGAAGTTAAATTTACAATAACAATATAGAGGATGGAAGGATTCCCCTTTCCATAGTCTAAAATACTATGAGTATGGAAAAATTATTAGACCACACACATACCCATACTGAACAGCCGATATATACATGGATTCAAAAAGATTTGAAAAGTCGAAGAAAAGAACAACTAAGTGAGGACAGAATAACCGAAGGAAGGCCCACAAGAGAGACCCATGAAAAAGAAACTGAGCTAGGACACCAGGTGGCGATACTGCCCTTCCAGTCTGTACATTGCACAAAGAAAACTTTATGAGTTATCACACTGTGTCCTCTCAACACCTAGGCTCCAATACAATTTAAATAACAGTACTTGATGCTGAATAGGTTGTAAAGAATAATGCTCCTTTTCCACAAATGGTGGTTTTACCCCCAGGGACATACATTCTAGATAAAAGTGAGAAGAATAACAGCCACTGCGGTGGGTTAGAATAGCCTCTTGTATTTACTGTTTTGAATACCAGCACTCTTCTTAAGACGATTGCTACGTAGGGACAGGTAAAACCAGCTTCCTTCCTGATATTAGTTGTAGACTGAACACTGCACAAACAAGGATACAGTTATTTCCTCCTATAGAGGAAATGCA
>NW_008824338.1:3800971-3804208 GCF_000699105.1 Pygoscelis adeliae
GATCATAGTAGTAAACCAAAAAAGCCAAATGGGCAAAAGATGACAAGAAACTTGGAAATATGGATTCCATTTCCGACTGAAGTAATGGACAAAAATTCACCAGTTGGTACACTCGATATTTTATCTACATTCATTTAGTATGCGATTCCGCCTGCTACCAAGCAGTGTTGTGTCTTTATCAGAAGAGCTTCTTTCATAAAAAATATTTCTTTAACCATCAGGAAAGGAGGCATTTATCTTTCTGTTACCAACCATGGCAATGATTTTATTTCCTACTTTCCATAGCTCTCCTGAACATAAGCCTGAGTTACAGTCTTTGTTAATATTTTTACAGCCTGTCTGAGAGGCACTTTAAAGATCCAGGCACTCAAGTCACCTGTTAAGAAGCAGCTTGTACAACACTTGACTACAAAAACCAAAGGCTAATGTAGGATTTAAGAATAAGAACAACTTGACAGATTAATACAGTCAGTTTCATTTGAAAAATCTTATCTTTAGACTTGCTATCACTTTTATCATTATATTTATGGAAATCTATGTATTCAAAATAGGATACACTGCAAGCCTGCAGATATACAAGTACTAAGGACATCAAATGTCTGGTCTTTACATGGCAACCTTTATAAATGAGAGAGAGAAATACATAGAGAGAGAGCGCAATACATATATAAAGAGACTCTGTATTAAGAAAATGCGGACAAAAAGATCATTCCACATGATTTATTCTAATGTTAAGTGGCTTTATAATATATGATGCACAACAGGAAAGGAAAATGTCTTTATCAACAATTCAGGCTCAGAATTTTAAAGGACTCCGCAAATCATGAATTTCAATAGTTCTTTTATAAGGATATGCCTGAGCATGTCTAAGTAGACAGGGCTTATCACTAGTGTTTGAGTGAGATTCTGTGCTTCAGCAATATTTCTTTTGGAAAGAAAAAGTATTATAAACTACTAGTACCAAAACCAGTAAACACCTAAATTCTCAGTTGTGATCATACTCTATTCCGCAACTTGGAAATGCCTAGTTACAAAGATAGGGAACACCATTGTATACCACAGACAGGTAATTTATTGGCAGCTTTGTAGAAGAGGTAGGTACTCCTTGACCAGCAAACTGGTTGATCACGTTACTGATGAAATTATGTAATGCACAAAATTTGGAACCAGCCACAGTTACTATACCTGCTGTCTCTCTCTGGGATTTCTTTAATAGCAATTCTGACTTGATTGCTCAAATCTCGTCCTGCATATACAATGCCGTAAGTTCCTTTCCCCAGAATGACTCGCTCGCCATTTTCATCATATTCATAATCATACTGCAAAGCAAACAACAACATGAAATGAAACAGAGGGATAAGATTTATTCCATCTGACACTGTGTTCACAACTAAGGCATCTAGGAAGCTAGCTGCCTTCTGCAGACTACGGAGAAGGAAAGAAAAACACTTCAAGAAGACAATTCGGATACCATGCAGACATGCCTGTATTTCTCCACTGACTGTACAGGAAGCACTGGCTTCTAAGGTAGCCATTTCAGGTAAGTGCATAAAGCTAAGCTAGCCTTTACCTGTTCTGTGTAGTTACGCTTGCATGTCTTAACAGCATCTGCAATTCTGCTGGCAGGTGCTGTAAAAACAAGAGAAGACGACAGAGGGCACTCTGCGCCAAACTGAGAACTTCGGCTCCCATACAGACATAGACAGCAAGGCAGGATACACTTAATTTGTTCCAGATGCTCTTCTGACTTGCCCACATCTTCCAAAACCAGCACAACCTCAATTTTGCCAGTGCCAGGTCAGCCAGCAGAATGTGACAATGGAGGTTAGTCAGTATTGCAGTGTGTTAAGCGTGGTTTCGGCTGAATTTGAATTTCGAAGAGTTTAAGGCCAGTCCAGAAACAGTCATTAGATAGATTATCTGATCTGTCTTCTTGTGTAACACAGACATGTAATTTCACACGCTCACTCCCATGCTAAGCCCAGTAGCTCATGCCTAGATAAAGTATTTTTTCTTTTCCTCCAAATAAAGACTGCTATCTCTTTAATAAAAGAGAGACTCCACTACTTCTTTTAGTACTTTGTTTCAACAATTAATTACTCTCACGGTGAAATCACGCCCCTTAATTCGAATTTCTTTGGTGTCACTGTATTTCATTTCGCTTTTCTTCAATAGATTAAAGAGACCATCAGCACACAGTAATTTTCCCTGTAAAAATACTTACCCACTGTAATCAGTCACCCACTGCTTTTCTTTTTGCTAAAATAAACAAATTAGGCACCCTAAGGTTCTCATTATAGGGTATTTTTCTATCCCACAAGTCACTCTAGTGCCTTCTGTTTGTCCCATCTCTGATTTCAGATGTGTTATAAAATGCCAACATCAAAACTGGGACACAGGGGTGTATTCATTATCCAGTACTGACTCTCTCAGTTAGTTCTGGATGCCTCTAGAGCTTCAGGACACAGATTTTCATGCGATAGGACATGGGCTTAGGTATTCTATCCTGTTCCCTGCCACCTAAAAGAAAGCCTCAACACCTTAAGTACTGCACTGCACCCAATGGCCCTGTACTCACTTTTCAACTACGTATACGTTCAGATAAAAACCCAAGGTGAGAATACAGTGTGTAGGGCATACCCAGGCAAGCTATAACTTAGCTAATGGGTGGCAGCAAAAGTAGGGCATCCTGAGCTTCCGTGTGAGTTAGTGGGCTAAGGGTATAAACAGACTCCCAGCAGCACCAACATCATCACCTGATTTGAATTTGCTCTTCATTGCCATGCTTGCCTACAGATGGTAACTAGCCAGGACAAGATTTTCCCTACTACAATTATATCCTTACTTGTTGTGCAGACGACCTGCCAACAATGTAAGTGTACGTGATTCCAGTGATGCATGAAACAGACAACAAACAGTCTTCAAAATGTAAAGAGATGGTAATGCTGCCTGACTATGATTACACTCTGAAATAACTGTTACAAGAGTCACTCTAATAAGCACTATTGGAGAATTCCAGAGTTGAGTACCTTCTCAAGAGAGTATGCTAACTGAAATACAAGAGATTTAGCTATGCTGGTTACAAAAACTACATGAGAATGATTAAAAAGAATCATTAATTTATAAACAGTAGGGGATAAAATTTTGTAAACAATAACTTGTCTAACTCCTTCCAGAGAAGGGATGAGTAATTTACTCCCTTCAGTAAAATGCTACACAAGAAGCCCAAAATTCTTA
>NW_008824338.1:3804311-3828408 GCF_000699105.1 Pygoscelis adeliae
CAGAATACAAAAAGAGCACGAAAGGGGGGGGGGGGGGGGGGGGAAGGAAAAGCAAATACACACTTGAGACAGTATAGGGATAAAGAGAACACTTCTCTCGGAAGTAATGAATGAACCAAAATAGAACTTAAGTATAGCAAGTATAAACTCAGTGTAAAAGTTTGTTTGTCAGCAAAAAGGAAATATTTTTGTTTACATGGAGAATTAACAGTCAAAATCTCCAGTTCTCCTCCTTCTTTTATGTACTCTTTTTACATGTGCAAGACATCCGTGATGTTTGAAATTATTAATGGAATTTATATTTCAAAATCTATGTATCAGGTGAAATTCTCATCCTAAACCACCATTTCTTCATGTCCAATAAAAGCACTGAAGCATCACGAGGAGTGCCTAGAAATCTTGCCTACATTTGGAGGAGTTTTTGCAGTGCAGGAAGGTTAGCTTCAAGTTTTTGCTTGAATGAAAAGGGGGTCTATTTTACAACTTCCCATTAAAAAAATATACTATTACATATGACTTCTACCCCTTTGAAGTAGTACTAAGTACTAATACCATGTCATGCTAAGGTATTGCTTACTTGTCTTCTAAGAAATGCTCAGATACGAAGAGGAATGAACACAGTAAAAGAACCTATATGAACTAGAATGGATCAGAGGACAAGCTAGGGATTGGGCTGGGAGGTGGCCACAGCCATTAATACGGAGTACCGCTGTGATTTTTGTTAAAGTTGCAGCCATTTTAGCACAAAAAGACATGAGATTTCCTCTGGGAATGCCTTCTGGATCAATTCAAGACCACAGCCCTCAAGCTTATGGAGCAGAAACACAGCTTAGAGAATCTGAGACACCCCTAATTTTGTGCAACAAACCCTTGCCAAGTTTCCTGTAGGGATACTGGTACAATCTTATTTATGTAAACACAATGCTAATGTAAAGGAAGTCAAGTGTGCTTCTTCATGATCGTCAATAAAATTTTAGTTACAGTAAAAGAGAAATCTTGACTAGACCTTGTTGTTACTCCACATGTTCCCACTTCAGAAAGTCCATTTTAAGTTTAGGATGCTTTGTTGGATTGGGGGCAACAAGCACTTGTAGTAAGCCTTAATATGATAAGTATTAGAAAAATCATCCCACAAAGTGTGTAAAAAAAAAAATTAAATTTGTAATCATATTTGTTTCTGATGTTTGTCTGAGCTTGCACTTAGACCCTTCAAACCTCATACACCCCCAGGGCACTACAGTACTAAGCTTTCACATGAAAGATGAGGATCCTCAGATCAACTTTCACCATATTTCTGAAACAGTCAGTCCCTCTTGTGCATGCAGACACCATCTACCCCATCACAGGCCGGGTTTTTTTGGAAATAACAAGCGTGACGCACCTTCTGCAGTGAAGTTCTGTGCAGAAATAGATTTGAAAGTCATCTGAGTTGTGCAGCACATATAGGAAACAGCACCGTTCTTCAAACTTCGAAATGCTGAAAGAACAGCCAAGCAGAACATGTTATTGGAAAGATGCATTTGGACTTCTACCAGCTATGTCAAACCATACAGATCAACCCATTTAATATGGGAAAGCACCAGATTAAACCCAAGCAGCCATAGTTTTTCCTTATTGTAAAATTACACTCTTGTATCCTCCAAAGTTCACATTCTGCTGTTTGCTATGATTCAGCTTGCCCCCTAGTCCACACATTGCCCAAGAAAGAGTACGAGCAAAGACGTTAATAGGATTATTTCCATTGCCTTGAGTCATTTTTGCCTTCAGTGCATTTAGGTAAGGCCCTTAATTTCCATTCCTGCAATCAGGATGAAACATCCTTTCAGGATCATATTAGAAAGCTGGACTTTGAACTCAAATCATGAGTTCTTCCCGCTTTAGAAATCAGCCACAGCTCAATCCTGAATACAAAAATTTCTGATTGGTTCCTTGTGAATTGGTCCATTGACAGTAAGTTGGAAAAACATTTTAAAATTAAGTCAGCATCAAAGAATGAGGTGAATGACTTTACCACCCTTGCCCACCCACGCCTTTCTTCAGTTTAGGTTTTATCTGCTATAGCAGGAGAACAAAGGTAATGAAAAAGTAGGTATGCCATTTTCTTATGGATGCATAGCTGTCTCAACAAAAGAGCAGAAGAGGTGCAAACTCTGGTACCGTTGCCAGTTTTCTACCCCAAGTAGGCTGCAGCTCTTGCAAAGGTATTCATTCACCAGAATTGTTTTATGTGCATGTCATTACTGTGCTCCTTATAGAAAATATCAAACGTTAGTTGAAATAGCTCTTTCTGTAACTTTGTCACATGTTGAGTGCCAGGTGTCAAGCTGATGCAGTATAATTGATTGTTACTATATGAGAAAAGGAAAAAAAAAAAAGATGGCTAGAGGTCTTACAAGGGAATATAATACAGTATTTGAGAAACCAAGACAAATTAAGTCTCCTTAGATTATTCTTAAGGACTGGACAAATCCACAGTCCTCGTGAAATCAATCTATTTTAGCTGGATCAACATAGCCATCATGTTTTTAATTAATTTATAGCAAAATAAAGCGGAACAGTATTCTATGTTGTGCCAAAGGATCGATGATTTGATTAACATAAGTTTTTCTTTAAATATCAGGAAATACTTGTAATTTTCAACCTTTAATAGCTGTCTAAGGTTGTCTGATCCTTGCTTCCTTTTATGATTCCTCTATTGTAGAGCCCTGTAACTTTTGATAAACAAATGGCTCTTTAGACAAGCTGGGGGGCCTGCCTTTCATAAAGCAACTTATGAGAAAAGCGAGCTTCATTAGAATAATATTTGTCTTTGAGTGTGGCGAGCCATTTATTTTTACATTAGGAAAAATTTGTAAGTGCCAACTAATGTACACATCTAGGAAGACAGTCACTGTCCCCAGTTTATAAACTAGCTTTTAATTCAAGTTTTTCAAGCATATAGGTAAATTCTCCAGATATGGAGTAACTGATATTAAGAGAATTACTTGTTCATTTCAACTTCCATGTGAGTTTAAACACTTTACTGATTAAAATGTCAGTTTAAACCTGTGTCGTGGTTTAACCTCAGTCAGCAACTCAGCACCACGCTGCCACTCACTCCCCCCACCCCCGGTGGGATGGGGGAGAGAATTGGAAGAGCACAAGTGAGAAAAACTCGTGGGTTGAGATAAAAACAGTTTAATAATTGAAATAAAATGATAATAATAATAATATGATGATAATAATAATACACAAAGCAAGTGATGCACAGTACAATTGCTCACCACCCGCCGACCGATGCCCAGCCAGTCCCCGAGCAGCGGCCCCCCCCGGCCAGCTTCCCCCAGTTTATGCACTGAGCATGACGTCACATGGTATGGAATGTCCCTTTGGCCAGTTTGGCTGTGCCCCCTCCCAGCTTCTTGTGCCCCTCCAGCCTTCTCAGTCGGTAGAGCATGGGAAACTAAAAAGTCCTTGGCTAGTGTAAGCATTACCTAGCAACAACTAAAACATCGGTGTGTTATCAACTTTGTTCCCATCCTAAATCCAAAACACAGCACAGTACCAGCTACTAGGAAGGAAATTAACTCTATCCCTGCCGAAACCAGGACAACCTGACATGCACAGGTGCCACTGACTAACACAGCAGTGAATAAAAGGGAAAGAATGTGGAGTGTACACAGAGGGCAGGCAAATTCATAAATATTTAAGGCCTTTAAGTGAGTGTTTACATTGCTTATATGTTGCTTTCTTCCCTGAAAAAAAGTTGTTAAAGTGAAAAAAGTAAGACTAAAAAATACCAAGTTATAAAAAGAGCTAGGATAATTTGCTCAGGAAATGCCTCATTCTGACAGTTCCCGAGCACACATAGTACCCACCGACTTCTAAGACAGCAGAATTGGGGCTGAATTTGGGAAACTCCAAAGACAAACAGGGAAGCACGATGCAGCGTGGCCTTGTGCCCAGCTCGTGTGCATCCAGAACTCCACTTAGTCAATGAGAAATACTGCAAATGCTGTAACTACTGCTTACTAATACTTCCAGATGAAGCAGCAGATAAAACAGTTGAGCATTGGCAGCAACCACAGAAAAGCAGCTCCGTGGAACCTTTGTCTGTTTTCTAGAAGTGTAGCAGTATAGACGCCTCCTACTGTCCTAATTAAGTAGTCTGATGAGATTCCAAGCTCCAAGAACTTGGGATGGAAGACAAACATCCTTGTTGTCAATTCTTAAGCTATGAAGAAAACTGGATGCAGATCTGAATCCAACTTTTTCACTGTTTCTAACACTACATTCATCAGCATGACCTCTGAGGCACTCTCCTACAGAAACACCACAAGTAGCAGTTATTTCATAATCCAGGGCTTGTCCCGAACACTGAGAAAAAGCCACCCTGTAGACTAGCAACTTCAGTCTGCTACTTTATTTTTTATTTTTAAATTAGAAAAATAAAGATAGTATCTTCTTGCTCATATGATGTCAGCTCTGCAGAACACTACGGACTTTTCTGGATAACCTAAGATGCAAAGCGCCTTGGGGTAGCAGCCATGTTCCAAAAGCTCTGATGAAACCTTTAAGTACTTTTAGTACTTAAAGTACTCTTAGTACTTAAAGGTAAAGCACTTAAAAGTAAAATAATTTTAAGTACTTTTTACTTTACCTTAACAGTACTTTTCGGCCTGATTCAATAATAAACATGTGTGTAAGAGGTCAAGAAGGCATATGACAATTTACATCAGCACACGAACTGCTAATCAATGAGTTTGTTAAGCTAAACCCAACTACTATGACTCCCTGCATACAGAGCGTGATTTAGCACTGTGCTGCTCAGAGAGCTCTATGTACTTTCCAAGTCCCTTTGCAATTCTTGAGAGCTGAACTCTATTATGCATGAAATAAGACATTGATTACACCAGCTGATACACAGCACACAGAAGTAGTGACCCCTCAGTGACTTCCTTGAAGTATTTACCAAAAACATTAGCCCTTTCAGTGCTAGATGTCTCTTCAGACCTGCCGTCTCCTTATGTAATGCAGTAAATATTTATGGAGGCCTTTGTTGAAAAAGCCTCCAAGATGTACAAAGACCTGCCTTGTACATTAAGGCTGCACCTCTAAAGCTGGCTTTCACTAGTCTAGAAAGGCTGAGAATCCTCATAAAGCTAGGAACTCCCCCTTCCTAGACTGCTTTAAGTCTAGGAGCTTCGAAGGAGCCAAAAATAGTCTGGATACAAAAATAGATTAGAAGCAGGCCTGGTTCTGAAGGCCGTCCCACCCCAAAGAATACCTGCCTTCATAAAACTAGGAAAAAACCTGAAAAACACTGACAAATTAAGTGATCAGAAACTTGCATATATTTGGAAGGGGAAAAAAAAAAAGAAAAAAAGAAAAGAGAAAAGGCTTATTCAGTTTTACACTTGCATAAGATAAAGATTTCCCCCTGCAGATCCTCATGGAGGCAGCCAGAGAGTTTTCTAAGAATTCACAGTGACTCTTGGCTCACTGTAAAGTCTTCCAAGTTGTTTTAGACATCTGTCCAGATGAACAGATTGGAAATTTAATTGACAAATTAAACGAAAATTGACAGTTTAAACAACAAATGCAGGAGGGTACACCAGAAATGGTACTGACCCCAGCATGGTTTAATAAGGGGGGGTGGGGAGTGTATTCAATATTTATGTACAATAAATAAATACTGGGTTTTTTTTCTTTTTTTAGAAGCACACAAAACCATACTGTAACCAAAACCCAAACCAGACTGAACTAAGCATATCATTTTTGCCTAAAATAAGCTGAATCCCACAGGACTGAATTTCTGCACCTATTGACAGTTTGTTTTCTTAAGTTACTTTTTGGAAGGGAAAAGAATCATCCATCTGTGCAAAAACATACTGCAGACATAGCAACAGCTTTGTGTGTATGGAACAGTTATTATTAGAACAGAGCAATGACTATTTTAAAGAAATGTAAGATTTCTGGACTACTTTTTTTTTTTTTTTTTTAAATTACACTAAAAGCAAACACCGAAGTGGAAAGTTGCAGGATGCCAAAGTATAGATAAATCCTAGGGAAAAAAATGAGACTAAGACGAAGAATTGATCCAAAGAGGTCACAGCAGTGATAGAACACTACCTTTCTTACTATCAGAAGATACAAATTGCAAGGCTGGACCCTGCCAAACAGGATTCACACTACATTCAACCTGGGCTAGCGGAGCAGACTCACTAGCTCAGATTCGGCTGTTCTCTACTGACAATATGGCACACAATCCAGACTAAACCCCCCTCCAGTAAAGAATTCTTCCTAGAAGAAGTCCCCCTAGTAGACAAAGCATTTTGCTGAAACCAACTAAAGAGATGGCAAAGTATCCTCCTTTGTCATTATCTCACAAGTGCCGTCCCAAAGAGGGAAGAGTACTGAAGAAAAGAAAGGTGGCCTCGAACGTATAACATCGTCCTCTTCTAATGCAGTCAAGCCAGTCTTGCACGTGCCATTCCTGATCCTGTGATTTATTAATCCATGTTAACCTACTCCACACGAATCTTTGGGAGGTTTGGGGTTGTTTTTTCTTTCTCTCGCTCCCCCCCCCTTCTTTTTTCTTTTTTTCCTCCTTCTTCTTTCTTTTTTTCCTCCTTCTTCTCCTATTGACTCCCTTTTCTGTGCTCTCAAACAATCTTCAAGTTTTTACTTTGTGGTCTAACCACCACTCTGCGTCGACGGAGTCCTCTCCTTACGGGCCTTCTCTGAAACAGTTTTGCTGCCGTACCCATAAACAGACACAGAAACAAAAAAAACCCCAAACGTACACACTCACACCACAACCCAACAACAGGTAAGCAATTGCGATACTGCAAGACACCCTGATCCTAGCAGTTTCTCATATCCTCCCGCTCTGCATCCACATGTTACTTCCTGGCTTACGTATTCTGTGCACCAAACAGCTTCTGGCTGTGACAGAACTCAGGTAAGATGACATGAAACATTGGCAGTTATTTTAATTCAATCTTAATTAGTATAATGTGACTACCAACTTTTAGAAAATACTAGTTTTTTTTATTTAACGGGCTATGTTTGCTAATTTTTACATAATGAACCCTGCAAGCAGTCATTTCTGCATCTGGAATAAAGACTCCCGGGGCTTCACTTAGAGCAGGGCACCTGTGAAAGTACCTGCAATACTCTACTCCAATTCTGTGTCCGTTACTCCACCGAGGTCCACAGCAGCAACTTAACACAATACTCGTTCAATTACTCTTTTCGTTTCAAAACGTGAAAGGGAAAAAACTTACCTTACTCCCCTGATAGAAGCAGCACTGAAGTTCCATTCGTGGATACCTTTCTGTAACACGCAGAAGAAAATAAATAAATAAAACATTCCTTTTTATGAATGAAGTGCCAGTAGGCATATCTTCTAGCCTGGAACTCAAGAGGTGGAAAGAGAAACACTTGAATTGTAACAGCCTATTACCTTTCAACAGTTATTCTTCAGGGCATGTTTTTTTTCACCCAAAACCAAAGGGACAGAAGCTCTAGATAGAAGGTTTGGGTTGTTTGTTTCTTCACTGTTTATTCTGCAAACACAACGTACTATTTTAGAAAGTATGCAAAAGAGCAGCTCAGAAGGGCTGCCGGTATAGCCTGGTCTGGGTGCTGAACTTGGGGTCACGTGCGACCCTCTGGAAAGCGGGGAGAAAAAGAATCCACCTCCGAGAATAACAAGAGCCTGCTCTGCATGCTCAATGCCCTAGCCTGTGCTAGACCAGGCAGAGCGCGCTACAAGCGGGAAGTCTGACGCTGGAAAGCAAAGTGGGAAATTCTTGGAAAGCAGAAGGAATTGCCCAGGGAAGGAGCAAATCTGAAGGCCAAATGTCCAAAGAAACAGAAAAGAGACTATTTCCCTAAGGATCCAGAAGAGAGCAGTAAGAATGCACCAAAACCCCTCAGAGCTGCCGGAGTAATAAACAAGGCTGGAAGAAAGACGACACCCTACGAAAACACAAAGGGCCAGGCCTCACTTATTTTCAGATCTTTAAAATTTACATCTGTCACATTCAGCAGAACTAAGTTCTCTCTGTAGCCAGTCATATTGCTCTACATTAATATTCTAATAAAAACTTTACTGTAGGAAACAGAAGCCTTTTGTATCTTCTCATGAAAACATTCTCCTTTCAGAAAAAGGTAGAACTATACCACCTCAAAGTCCTGGCAACCTTGGGGTCCCACCACAATGAGCAACCTATTTGAAGAAACTCTGCTTTCTAGAGCTGAACGTAATCTGGCATTTTAGTGACCTGAGCAATGAAAAGGCACAGAGACATTTCTTGCCAAGAGGTAATTTATAGCATAAGGGCATAGTGTCAAACACAAACATAACCAAATGTATTCCAAAAGATGACGTGAAAGCGCGTAGCTTACAAAATATTTCATGAATAGTGACATACAGAAGTCAGAACAGATACACTGCCAAAATAGTTGCACAATGTGCAGCAAAGGATAGAGGAAATTATTCTCGCAGCTGTAACAGCTTTCTTTAAGGCTTCCTACATCAATTTTGTCCTCTGCAATTCTTCCTTCCTGCTCAAATCACATTGAAGATTGTGATGCTAATATAAAATGCCTAACACAACATACCAAAAATACAAGCAAACATCTTTCTTGAAGTACAAGCTTCACACTATTATAATTGTAAAGTACAAAGCAGTAACTCCAATATCTCTTCAATGCTAAATGAGGGGAAGGGTTTCTCCAGTTGGGTACAAGGACAGGAGAATAGTCTGATATTAAGAAAAGGTGGGATTGCATCTTGAAGTGGAGGTACCAACAGATGCTAGTGTGAAGTGTCTGTGAAACTACTATTCGAGTTGCCTGGTTCTCTTGCACGAAGGGAGATCACCAACTCAATCTCTCTGCTAATAAGGAGGGTGTGTCTGCACTGTCTTTTACTCCTCCCTCCATATAGAAACTCTACCACTTTCCAATTTTCGGTGCTTGGAAACTCTCTTTGGAGCTCAGCTATTGGTACTTGTCCAAGTCCCACTATTGGGAATAATCTAAAATCTAAATAAGTTAAAATATATGTCCTGACAGGCAGAAATGCTCAAGAAACATTACAAGCATAAGTATTGTGGGTTTTACCTGTCATCTACATGCAACTAATCTCTCACAGATTCATACATCTTTCATTTACCACACGATATTCTCAGGCAATGAAATAATATAAAAGTTATGTCCCTCATGATCTTGCCAAGTTTTGAATACATTGGAGTAAACATATCAGGCACGTTATCCAAATTCAGCGTCTGTTCTTTGGTTAGGCAAAAAACCACCAACCACCCAAAACAAAACTCAAAATGGATTCAGAAGCCAACGCGAAACAGAGACAGGCTGTTCCATTTCAAACTTGCAACAGTACTGCTGCATTCCTCTAACCCCACACGGAAAGGGCTGCTAAAATTAGGGAACTGCAAGGCAAAGGTAACGTGCGTTCTACAAAATATAACGCTATCTGATTTTTATAGGCATTTGTTTGTGTTAAACTTGGTATTATTAAAGGCATAAATATTAAGATATGCTGCTAAAAAAGCCATGGAAAAGGAAGAGGCCACATTATTTATCCTGGTATTGACTGTCATTTGCTGATTTATTACAAAATTGCTGGCTGCAGGCTCCACTGAGTCCCGGTTTGGATTTGAAATGGAAATTCAGTTTCTTTGTGCATGAAAGGAAGTTCATACACTTCATAACTCACAATTCTTATCCTTCGAGCACTGACTGAATTTTGGAAAAATAAGTAAAACCATTAATTTATGAGCCAAAATGAACTGAAATCTAAAGCGTGAGCTGGTAAAGCTCTGACAGACCTACGGCAGGCAGATTGAAATTGCATAGTTGAAGCAGTTTCCAAACCCAGCTGTCTAACCTGCCCTTGCAGTAGGGATAGGTGGTCTTTGCTTGTTAATCGGCCCCTAAAATGCCTGTTTGCACCCTAGTAAGGACCAAAGTAAGAGTCTTCCTCTTCGCAGTGGGCTGACAGATAATATATCAATTTCCTTCACAAAATCTCTTATCAAAGACAAATATTATACTGGTTATATTCAACCGAAAAGGAAGCTGGCGTCTCCAAATTTGTCTAGTCCCTTTTCTCCCTGTAAGGTCACTGATGGATTCTAAGGACTTTGACAAACTTGCAAAAACAGACTGTGATTGTGCAGCTGAAGAGGTAACTACCAAATTGCCCATTGCATTCTTTTGATGGGTATTATGGCTCTCAGGGCAAGGATGCCTGTGCTGAGGATCAATCAGATCCCGGGCGACTGAATAAGCTCACCACAGTAAGGATTCTGGCCAGAGCAAAAGTACTAGGGAGTGCATTTAAAACTGACCTTGTCTAATGCTACTGATTAACACTAGGGCAGCAAAAATAGGAAAACACTAACCGCAGAAAATACAGAGATACACTCCCCAAATCAGGAAGGAGGGGGAAAAGAAAAAAAAGAAAAAAGTATAACATAATGTAAAGAAACTTTAAAAATGGAACAACATAATTACAGTAACGGAAAACACTACAAAGCAAATGTTACAAACTCTGCAAAGCCAAAATAGCTATCCACTGAACACCGAACAGGTACAGACTAATACATCCAAATCCTTCTCCCAGTCACAGGACAACTGGGCAGTCAAGTGACAGAGCTATGAAAAAGGCCGTTGATGAAAGTATAAAGCAAAATATCCCAGTAGCTAGAAGATACATGAATGCACCATGAAATGCCATTTGTGGAATGAGTGCACATGCTCAAGTAAGGTTAACTCAAACTGGAACATAAAAAGTCATGGCAATGAGATGCCATGTAGGGTCAGTACACCAAGCCTACTTGTTTTGCTAAAAACAAAACAAAACAAAACCAAACAAACCAAAACCCCACCAAAAAAGCCCACTAAGAGATATCAGGATTCTTCTTAAAAATACTGTAAGGTAAACATCAGAGAGAGAAAGGAACCACTTAACATAAACACTGTGTTAGCAAAATAAATAAGTATGAAATGGCAACAAATTCAGACTAGAAGCCTTAAAGTAACGCTCTTCTCCTTCACCAGCAGTATTCCAATCTAGGCTCTTCTAGAGGTGCAGTGGCATGCTCAAACCACTTTCCAGCACAAATGGTCATCTGTGAAACCTACATTAGTATTCAGACGGAGCGTGATCACTTTATGCGAAACATTATATGTCAAGAGTGTCTGCAACAGAGGTGGACAGGACTCAATAGTCCAGAAAAATTCCTTATAGTCCTATGTTCCTTCTTATACTATAGATAAGCCACTTAATAGAATGGAAAGCATTGTTTGGAGGTGAACTACATACACACAAAAAAAGCCTACAAAAAACCAAACAAACAAAAAAATGCATGTACAAGTAGTTTCTAAATAGACTTAAGTTCTGAATACAGAAATACTTTCCGAACAGATATTTTACAATAGCAAGGTTTACTTTGCAGTACTGACAAATCGTTATTTACTGTGTGTTAAATTTTGGTTTTGTCCAAGAATTGCATAAATTTGTTTTTTATATTATTCTCAGAGGCTGAGCCTACTTGGAGAAACATCAGTCAGATTAAACCACAAATAAACAGAAATTCATTGGTCTAGGCAAACATTTCAGGCTGTACTCTGAATATGCTGTTTCAGCCACTGTCCATTTACATTTACTCGTGAACTCCCAACAGAAATTCTAAGCAGTAGGGCCTCACATATTCTGCATGCAAAAATGTTTCTCCTTTAACAGGCTACAAGTACGAAAGCTGAAGGATGAATTACCTGAAAAATAGGTCTTCACTGTCCTATCCTGCAGGCAAACAAAATGCTGCCACAGAAGAATGAACAGCGCTAGTTCTTACAAATTGCACCATCTCCAGTGTTGTGCCTCCAGCTGACTCAGCCTCCATTCACTCTTCATGTACTCCCCGCATGTTTCCGTGCTCCCGTCCTTCTCTGAGGTTCTACGATGTCCTTCCTGTCTTCACTCTGACCAACATTTTGCTTCCTAAGCATCCCAGAATGCAATAACCATTCTAGGTTTTCCTCTCCCCTTGCATCTCCAGATTTTCTAAGCTCTTTCCAAATACGTCTGGCTATCTCACACCTTGACATAAGGACTTCCCAGCTTTTTCAATTTCTAGACCTCTGAGCATATCTATCCTTCTGCCAAATACTTCTTCGGCTTTTGATTGATTCCGCTCCTATTTTAAGACACCAGTCTCTATTACTTTCATATTAAAGGAGTATTTACCACAGCTGACAAGCAATACTGCAAGTACAGGAAGAAGACAGTTCTGCTTGTGTAAATAATTTTATGCTACATTGTTTGTTTGATGACAGTATATTGTAAATTACTTATGAAATCTTAAGCAACAGACTTGTGCATTATACACTGGTTTAAAACAACCTGAAAGAAGATGCAAGTTATTTTAAAAAATGATGGAGACAAAAGATCCATTAAACAACAGGACAAACTTAAAGAAAAAATTAAGAATGCCATATTAAAAAAAATAAATTAAAAAATGCATGGCAACATATGTCCACAGCATCTTCCAGTGTTACTAAAACACTTTTCTCCTTTGCAGAATCCATCGTTAGATGCAACTGTTTACATGTTATATGCCTTATGTACCATGCATACTTTCAAATTGTGAAAAAAGTTACAACCACAGACAACACCATGGTATACCTTGTCGTCAGGTAGCACATGCCAGATAGATACAGTCTTCTCCTCGGCTTCACTGTTGATGGAGAGATATGAGGGCTGATAGATTTTTGTTGGTTCTAATATTAAAACCTTGTAGAAAAAATAATTTTTAAGAATTAGTACAAAACACGTAGAACTTTAAAAAGTATTAAAATCTGTTAAAACTATTTCTGTCACCGTACCATAACAGGAAAAACAGGGGAAACAGAATGAAAGGTAAAATTTTAGGTACTGGGCTAGTTTAGTATGGCTGACAGTAACTTAAGATTAAAAAATTAAAAAAAGCCAATTTTAATTTAGTTTTTTATGTAAGGCTATTATGTGTCAATTGGTAGCACATATCAGCTTCCAAATGACTTCTCTGACAACTATCAGAGTTTGAAATCTTTCTGTCACAATTCATTCTCTTGCAATGCCATTCAAGAACATCCATCTCCCACGTGGACAGGATTCATGGTATACCTTTGGCATCTTTTCACACAAGCGCATTTGGGTAAATCAGAAAAATACATCAGAGCTAGACTGAACTGCTTTTGATTTAGACTATTGTGAACTGTAGCCACCAGATCAAATTATTTTCTCAAAAGCAACAAGCACCACTGCAAGAGGCTGACAGCTAAAGATTATAGAAAGTTTCCTGGAATAAGTGAAACAAAAACTAGAACCATCATGTAAAAGAGATGGGATGCAATGCAGCGAGATTTAGTCTAACAGAACCACTCAGTAAATGAAGCCAGACACTCTGCCACTTTAATAGTGTTCTGCCAGAATTACTTCCAGATCTTTAAAGCTTCCAGCATGCTTTAAAAGGAGAAAGCCAACAAAGTTTGGCTATTTGAAGAAGTGTGGTTTCTCATTAGAACTATTTATTTATTTTAGATTTTCAGTGGTTAAAATCTGATGTCTAAAACACCAAATCAATATTGCCTGTGTTGAAGGTATTCTCATTCTTCAGAACGTAAATATTGTTATTAATTCAAGAAAAAGATACTCTCTTCCACTGCAGCAGGCACAGGAAGATTTCTAGCTCTTAGTGTTTAGCTGAAAGACATTTATAAAAAAGTTAAAGATGGTTAACAAATTATAATCTCCTTCCTTTCTTCTGCCCTTCTCTCTCCCATAAAAGCTCCAATCTAACATCATCTTCAAAATATCCAAGATACAGGATTTCTCATTTGAAAATTTTTGGAGTTCAAAGAATTGCTTTAGGAAGTAATGATTGACTGGGGCAATTTGGTCTACATCCATTTAAAAAAAAAATAAATACATAAACACCTAAGCAGAAAGTCTTGGAAAGAGCCATGGCTTAGAGTCAAATCTAAGCCATGCCCCCTCCTACAGAATCAATGAGGACAGAGATACACTGGCAGAAGAGCAAGGCCAAATTTTGAAAAGTATCTAGGCATTTAACTCCGTAAGCGATGACCAGTGGGATTTCAAATGTGTCGCTTGGCATCTCCAGACACATATAATTTCTGAAGTCTGGTTTAGATCATTTCACAAACTGGGGTCTTTAGCCTATAGCAAGTCACCCACAAGCTGGCTCATTTCTTCCTCTAAAGGCCGAGAAGAGGTTGATGACACTGATGCTACCAGATAAGAAAGTAACTGACAGCTAAGCTAGTACCGATGAACAGTGAATTCCTTAAGTGCAAGCTCTGAGAACAATTCACAATAAGGAAATCTGCAAAAAACTTCTTTTAGAATAAATTATTTGCAAGAATCTGGGAGAAGGGAGGGAAAAGCAAGTTACTGTGTTTCATTTTGTTGACTTGTTGAACGGTGTGATTTTCCTTCTGAATGGGCACAAATAGAATTTTTGTATTATGAGAGATCATAATATTAATAAAAATCCAAACCATTTGACTTGGACAGTTTTAGAAGTCAGAGTCTATTTTAAGTATCTAATTGCTCCGTTTCATCATCAAAAATCTAAAAAGAACGCGGCCTTGTCTTTTACAAAAAACAGAGGATTCAAAATATATTTTGCTTCCCTGCAAAACTTTACGGCCCATTCTCCTCGGAGAAGGAGAACCAGACTCCCTAGAGAGTCTCATGTTGCCTTCACTTCGCTGCCTCAAGCTGTTTGCTGTTCAACACTAGAGTCTTCCTTATGGTTTATTATCCCATCTACACACAGAAGCCAAAAGAACTGTACAAAACAACCAGTATGCACTTCAAGTATCTGGGAGGCAATAGCAACTGCTATTTCAAACAAAAAGCTGTATTTGCTCACGGCTAGCTAAAATAAAGCCAAGACATTATTTCCCTTACATATACAGTTAATATGTCCAGGGAACAAAGATCTTTTTACAGTATACTTTCAGGACGTTGTACAACACCAGGATGTCTAATAAAAATTTTCAGCAAAATGTTTGTGGAAGAAATCAGAAAAGTATATCTATACTTATAGTGCAACATTGTTGAAATACATTGCCTAGTAGCTGGAACAATAGATTTCTGACTGCTTGGGCTGATTTTTAACCTCTAACAGAGCACAGGCTTGATTGGCAGTAGGGTGTGCAAAGCCTGCTGAGCTAGAAAGAGACTGAAATTAAGTATCTTTTCTTCAAAACATAATGTAGTTGATATAGTATCACCTGGAAAACACTGCAAAGGTTTGCTTTAGAAGTATACCCATTAGTAGCAAGCACTAAATAGCAAAGTTCTATCTTGACTTTTTTCCTCATTACTTTCATATGGAACACACTGTAGCCACGTGCAATCAATTAAAACCAATCTAATATGCAGGCCAAATACATTTCTTCTGGACAAGCAGTTTATTGTCTGGCAACCTGAAAACAAGCAGTGTTTTGTGTCCATTTCCTTCATGTCACAACTTACTAAAAAAAAAAAAAAACAACAAAAAACCACCCACCAAAAAAACCCCCACAACAAAACAACCACTTACTGGAAATCGAACTACAGTCACATCTGTCTTTGTGGCTTCAACAAGGAAGTCCATCCAGAAGTCCACAAGTTCCTGTTTGGCCGTATGTTGTTCTGGAGTCAGTTTCTTAAAATGCTGATATATCAAAACAGTCTCTACAATAGACTTCAGGTACCTGTGATCATCCAAGCATACACAGATAGTAAATTTAATACAGTTTGTAAATACTAATGTGTCTGCCTTTAATCACAGCTGAAGCATTCACCATTGCAACAGCAAGGCAGCCAGTAAGATTTTGGTTCTCTAGGACTGCTTTTAATAATAGCAACTCCCCATTTAGAACTGAAAACGTAGCTGCTACATTAGTAATCTGAAATACAAATGAGTTCTGGGACGCTCCTTCCTGCATTTATTCCTGATGCCATATACTGTCTCTCATCTTAAACCACGAAAGCTTCATGAAATAGCTAAATCCTCTACCTATGGACCAAACTGAGCCTATGTCAAACTTGTTTCAGTAGTGATCAAACTCAAATAAAAACTCAGCGGAAAAGTCCACTAGTTTAACTTTCTACACTGTTCTGTCTTCTGTATTGAATCTGCATTGGCAGCTGTTTAACACCGATTTCTAAAACATGACACTTCTGGAATTGATTATCCTACGAAGATGACAACAGTTACGCTAAGCAGCCTCTTGGCATTGCTAGGGAAGGACAACAGCAGTGCTGAATGTCTCCCCTAAATGCAGATCATCCTTCTCTCTGCTGTTCTACTTTCTGGGGCTGGTTTATGGGGCTCCTCATAACATTGCTTTCTCTTGGCATTTTTGAAAAAAGTTGTAAAAATAATCTTATGCAATTTTTATGAATACTACTGCAATCAGATACGCATGCCTAAAGAGGATTTATCACAGCTACCACCTTATCACAATTAGACTATTCATGGTAATTTTGTTTTCAGGCTTATGACAAGAAGGTATAACATAAACTCAGAGTGTCTTTTGGGAACAGTTCCATAGCTGTGCGTTTTCCAATCATCCTTCTTAGGCCATGGGGATATCTGGCTTAAGGCACCATATCTACTCCCCTTTGCACCAAGTGGGTTCTGCTGAACAGCAGGCAATGGACTGGGAAGGAATTGCTCACAGGAGAAATCCTTCCTGAAGCACAAATGAGTGTGCTGTACTTTCAGAGTTTGATCCACAGACTTAAACCCCAAAGGCACTGGTACATAAAATCCTGACAACCACACATTCATAAACTCCAGAAAACTCTACCAGGAGACTTCCAGAGAGCGCTATCCAGCTTCTCAGCAAAACATGCACATAGTAAAAATGGAAAACTTGCAGATAAATACACTATAAACAGCATTTATGAAATATTTGGTCAGAAAATTAGAGCTCTCAATTTTGACAGTTTCCTATGTTATGTTGATATAGAAGTTTAGCATTTCCATATTTTAGCACGCATACATACATTCCCCTCTGATCAGCTTTCAGAGACAGACTTTCTAGCCTTTATAAAAAGACAAAAATACATAGGCTGCGACTTATACTCTTTCAGTTGGCAAAGTGACAACTTTTTTAGTCAGAAGGGAGTTTTGGTTCTCCCCAGCTAACGGGATCCCAGCCCTTGATGAGGAGGTGACTGGTCCTTACTTGCTGCCTACATCCAAAGCAGAACAGGTGCCAGGAGCCTGCTGTCAGAGCACACAACTCTTGGCCTTCGCGTAACAGATGTCTGCAGGGTTGTCTTTAACCCTAGATTTATAACCTTTCTGTTAATTGGACTTTAATCTGCGTTCTTCTCAATCATAATGAGATGCAACTTGTACCATACAGCTCATTCATGTTCAAGTTCCTAGAACAGCTGGTATGTGCAATAACCATCACAGCATTCCAAGGCATATCCATGCCTCTCTAGCCAAGCTGACTGCATTCCCAAAAATTTTCAGGCAGTTATGACTAAACTCACATGCCACTACCACTTCTCTTCAGCAATGTAACTGCTGAAGTATGGTGCCTACAAGCAACTCCTCCTTTCCTTCTTGCCCTCAGAAGAGCCTGCAGCCAATGGTGAATCTGCCCTTCTCAGACATCAAATTAAAGACTCGTATCAAATCTACCCCTGAATAAGACCAAAAGGGGAAGAGAGTCCCTTGTCTGGGTAAAAGTGCAGTGAAACAACACACAGACAGCAAAATCTGTTAAAAAAACAAAACCAATCTCCTGTCAGCTAAATACGATGCTGAATTGGAAAGGTGAAGGAGTCCAATGTTTTACTACATAGCAATGTATGTGATCTCATTTATCACCTTACCATGCTGGTGCCTTTAGCTTAAACAGCTTTTCTGAAGCCTGGATCACTCTTATATGGTCATTAGCCAACATACTGGCCCCCAGGAAAGATCCCACTTCCCAATAGCTCTGCAGTTTCTCCAAGCTCCCCTTTTTACCAAGCAGGCTGCTGATCTTTACTCCTGTAGTAAAAAGAATAATAGGTCACAGGAACATATTAATGCAGTTTTAAAATAACCACTTCCCTGATTGGAATCAATCAATTAATTGCTTAAATTACTGTAGCCTCTCCATTTTAATGAAGTAAGATGGAAATCATACTTACCAGTTAATGTTACATGCCTTCCAAACACCCTAAGTGGTAGCAGATTTTTTTTTTCCCCTCCCCCTCTTCCTAAAGGCTTCTCAAGAAAGGAACTTTAAGACATCGCTGTCAGGACAAGGCCACAGTCGGATTACCTATGTTCTTGCATGGACCTCATCTGTAAAGGTAAATTGGGGCCTTAGGCTACACAACATAGCTGTAAAAACTTAACAGATGCTGAATAAGGCACCTATTATGTTTTTTTCTGCTTTGTTTTTTTGACTTACAAGCCCCAAGCCCCAAACTTACCTTTATAGACAAGGTCCCATGCAGAAGGAACAGATGATCCACTGGGCTTCTTCCAGCAGTGATGTTCTTTTAATTGCCGCAAGTCCTACCCCAATGAAAGACATCTATTAATATTCATAAGTCCCTCAGCAACTCAAGACTATGGAGAGCCTCAGGTTTTATTTTGAATTGCTAAGTTTTCCGAGAACTACATATTTCCCTGTGGCATTCAGGATGATTTTTAGTTCATATTAGCTGCTACGTATTTATAGCTAACATGAGATACGCTACACCGTCCCCTGCAAATAAAACAATTTGCGGCTTACAAGACAAGCCTCTTCACCACCATAGTCTTTTATTCACTTTTCCCACACTGCCCCACTATGACAGTTTCCCTCCCACATCACCTTCCGTTGTCCTTGATATTAAGTCTGAGTATTCACAAGAAATTTCAATGCAACTGTTGATCTTTATTTTTTCCTTAACCTTCCTTAAGTAGCTAGCAGACTAAACTTCATGCTGGAAGCAGCAATAAATCTAACCAAAATGGATATCATTACATCAGCTACATTTCAGCCTACAAAATTTATCTTGTTTTCGCATGTTGTTCACATTATTATGTTATCAACATCAGACAATAAGTGTTTTTAAAATGTGAAATTGTATCCAAGTGGTCTATAGCCTATTTCACGTCTGTATTTCACACTTTGTGCTCTCTTGCTAACAAGAAATGTCATCCTTGAGTAACATACAGAACAAAATAATACTTAAATCATATAAAACCATTATTTGTTAGCTTCTTGGGAAAGAAGTTTGTTTAGTTATTCCTGAAGAGGAGAAAACACAGTAGATTTTACAAAATATCTCAGATCTACCTGAGACATGATGCAGTGTACATCAACTCCACAACGTACAGCAGTGTGTATCAGCTCTGCAAGGCTTTAAGCCAGGGTGCTATATACATGCACACTGTCAAGAGACCGCTTGAGGATGTACACCTACACTTGTCAGTGTAGGACAGGAAGGGGGAATTTGTGTTAAATGTGTTCAACTTCAGTTGGGTTCTAGAAACCAAAGCCTACACGCTATCCACACAACACAGTAAACAGAAAAAATTAATCTCCCCCAGGACCCTAGACTAACACTACTCAGCAATATCCTCAAAGGCTGAAGGGCTCTGCTAGAATGTCTAAAACATTTGCATGCACATGACAGCAACGTACAAGAGCAGATAGACACACATTAACTTCCACAGGCTTTGAATGTGACCTCATCACGAGGGAAGTAAGGAATTGGTATCACAGGGATACATGAATCGTTTCAGATGGGTATACCTTTGCTGGGAGGAAGGGGAAAGGGAGCAGTTTAGCTGTGCAGAGGGCCTTTGCTGAGTACTGGGCAAGGGCGCTCACAGTTGCGGTGACCACTGACAAGCTATCACAAGCTATTTGTCACAGCAAGCAGCAGCACTGGTCTCCAGTTCACAGGCTTACATACTCTGCCATGCTTCGCTGCACCTGCAGGAACCCACCCATCACAACCCTCCAGCGCTCCAGACATGAGAACAGAGCCAAAGCAAGGTACAAACCGAGTGTGTGGTTTTGATGAAAAGTGCAGCTCACATGGGGAGGGATTAGGATTACCGGCACGGCAGGGAGAAGTGCTTGTTAGGAGGGTAAGACTGGTGATAGCAAGGATTTTGAGTCCCAGCTCACGGAATAAGGGAGAGCTATAGGAAGATGGTGGGAGAAAGGATGGATGCGTAGCAGAAATGATATCTGAGGACACCAAGTTTGGGAATCATTATTGTTATGTAGTCTGGACGAACTGGAAGTTTTATCCAGGTATTCTGTGAAGTGGATCCTATTACCTTAGAGAAAACAACATCAGTCTCTCATCAAATTCTTCTGTGAAAGATGAGGTACTCAGTGCTAAAACTCACTCTAGTTTGCTGAGTGAGTTTTCCTCTAAAAGCTCATCTTACAAACTTACTTATCCCTGAAAGGCAAGTTGGAAAAGACATGAGCAATAGGTTCAAAAGACTGTAACTCTAATTCATAGAGATGGGTTTGGTCTTGGGGGGGGGAGGGGGGGGACACGACACACGACGACAAAACCTTTCTATGCAAACATGCAAAGTGAACACCTTCATGAATTCCACTCTGAGTTTGTGGTCTCCTTGTATTTCTCTTCCCTAGTTTATTTTGATTTCACCATCTTTAAAAGTTTTTTGAGAGTATAAGAAAATCCAGGCAATGTCAAGACATCCTCTCCTTCCATCATAAACTTGGCATTCACAGGGGGGGAGGAAAAAAAAAAAGCAGCAGCTGAACTCCAGTATATTTTATAAAAAATACTTTGCCTTAAAAATAAATAAAATAGAGGAACCATTAATGCCAGAAAAGCCATTGTTTCTATAATTCCAAGAATATACCCACAGCTTGTGAAGAAAATAAGACACAGTCAGTAGATATTACCAGTTACATACTACTATGAAGGCTTTATAAATAAACTGCTTTCCTTGCTCAAATATTGACAGAACAATTCGTATTACAAGATCCTGTGTGTGTCAAAGTTGCGCAGCCTGCAGAGATCATTACTGTCAGTGCAAAGCACTGCATTTCCATTTTGGTCTCAAAGTTCTCCAATTTTGTACGGTTAAGAAAGCAATACTATTTAGAAAATAATGCTATTTAGAAAATGGAGGATTTTCATTAATGCTTCACATGATCATTTAGTTGCGAACTATTATCTGACAAGTAGAGGTAGGAACTTTCAGAAGGCAAGTTTTCTGATCTGATTAAGGTTGGTAAAAATTCTCTTGGATACTGGACTTATTCTTAGTTTTACCAGAATTATTACATTATTGCCAATGTAATGAGATATGCATCTTCTAATTACAGCCTCATGCACCCTCTGAAGCGCTGTTAGGGACCATATCCTTCCTTAGTCTTTCCCAAGCTACCAATATCATTTCCATATAACCTGGACTGAACTTCAACCAGCTTGCTCTGGTCTCTCTCCTCATCTCCCACCAGAAGACAGACTTCATCTAATTTCTGTGTGCTATAGATAATGCTGCGGGTGGACACCAAACTGAAAGTACTGCCAGGCAAATCTAACCACTGCTAATGAATGGTCTTGTACATACAGATCTCAACAAGAGGTGACAACAAAAGAATGACACACATATAAGAGATTCTCAGGACAGGGAAAAAAATAAATCAAAACATTTTTCTAACCTTTGTGGTTTTGCTTATTTTTGTTTAAAACATTAACCTTAGGCCAAGACAAAGAAAATACTGAATTATCCTCAGAATCTAGTACAACTCAAGCCAGCTGACAAACCTCATTTTACAAAGACAAATGTAAGGTCTTGCACCTGGGAAAACATAATCCAGGAGTGCAGCACAGGCTGGATCTACCCGGCTGGGGAGCAGCTCTGTGGAAAGCGACCTCGGGGTCCTGGTAGACAACAAGCTCAATATGAGTGAACAGTGTGCTGCTGTGGCAAAGAAAGCCAACAGCAGGCTGGGTTGCATCAACAAGGGCATCACCAGCAGAGACACAGAAGTCATTATCCCACTCTACTCAGTGCTTGTCAAGCCACACCTGGAATACTGTGTTCAGTTTTGGTCCCCGCTATGCAAGAAAGATGCGGACAGGCTGGAGAGGGTCCAGAGAAGGGCCACAAAGATCATCAAAGGACTGGGAAGCCTGCCGTATGAAGAAAGGCTGAGAGAACTGGGTTTGTTCAGCCTTGAGAAAAAAAGGCTTAGGGGAGACCTTACCATCATGTTCCAGTATTTAAAGGGTGGCTACAAAGAAGATGGAGACTCCCTTTTTACAAGGAGTCACATGGAAAAGATGAGGGGTAATGGGTGCAAGTTACTCCTGGGGAGATTCCGATTAGTCACTAGAGGAAAATTTTTCACAATGAGAACAGTCAGCCATTGGAATAATCTCCCCAGGGAAGTGGTGGATTCCCCAACATTGGACACTTTTAAGATTCGGCTGGACAGGGTGTTGGGCCATCTTCTCTAGACCATACTTTTGCCATGAAAGTTTGGACCGGGTGATCCTTGAGGTCCCTCTTCCAACCTGGTATGCTATGATTCTATGAACAGTGACCACAGTCTTATCAGCAAGAGATCAATGACCACATAGGGTCTATATTATATATGTATTTGAAAACTTGTTTGAAAATAGCTAAGTCATTCTGAGGCTTAAAGTATTTTGACAATATTTCCCGTAACAGAATAAGAAAGATTGACAGTAGTAGATAACAGGAGGGGCTGCTATATCAAGGGTTTTCAGCAGACACCAAGTACATGTTTATATAAAGAGAGGCACACCAACCGCTCAAAAAAACCCAACCAACCTTCCACCAAATAGCTACTGGATATTTCTCCACTAAATCACTCATCAGCCGTGGACGGAACCTTAAGTAATAAGGAACGTTAATTTCTGTAACATTCTCCATACAAACAATAGGGAAAACAACACTAGACAGACTCACGAGAAGATGATACCAAACATCTGATCCCTACAAATAACACCCAGATTTCATCCGTACAATTAATTTGTCCAAATCTAGTTGGCTGTAGCCTGTGAGCAATTCAGAAGTTTCTTTGAAATGGAAGGATTCAAATTAAACTACACAATAAATATAGCCCAGCTTCGCTAAACTATCTGATTTAAAATTAGGCCAGCTGAGTGAATATTTGCAAATGCTATGTAGAAAGTAAAACATATATTTTTACCTCCTACACTGGCACAAGAATTCAAATTTCAGTGTAGGAGATAAAAGTATTCTATCCGACCCAAAAAGCAAAATCTCACCCACTCACGGAAGGGCAAATGCAGTAGTTGGGGCAACTCTTCTGCAGCCTACCACATCCAAATGAACACCTTCATTCATACCAGAGAATTTCAATTTCACTTCCATTATCTATGTGAAAGTAACCATCTCACTCTGACCTTCACACTCAAAAAACTTCTCTATCTAGAAAATAACTTCCAGACATACAGTGCACACCTAACTTCTAAACTAAAGCAGTGGCTCATTACAGATGCATTCAGTGGAGTGAAAAACATTGTTTCTTTCTCACTTGACAGCCTCCTCAGGAGACAGAAGGATAAAAAAAAAGACTTTACAATAAGTCAAGAATTATACAGATTCATGGAGAAGAATGCCAGCTGCAAAGGATATAGAGAGATATATATATATATATTTTACAACCCCCACCACCATCTCCCATACCTTCCCTGAAAGTATTACTGACTAATCTTGGCTTTGCACTCTCCTCAAATCCAGCAAAATCACAAAACGGACACCTTAATTCTTCCTTCTTAAGCAAAAATTTTTTTACAGCAAGGGTGGTGAGACATTGGACCAGGTTGCCCAGGGAAGTTGTGAAGTGTTGGAAGTTGCCCATTGTTGGAAGTGTTCAGGATCAGGTTGAGCAACCTGATCCTAGTGAAAGATGTCACTGCCCATGGCAGGGGGATTGGACTAGATGGTCTTTAAAAGGTCCCTTCCAACCCGAACAACTCTTGATTCTATGATTCTATGAATACAGACATTCTGGAAACCTCACA
>NW_008824338.1:3828418-3838946 GCF_000699105.1 Pygoscelis adeliae
ACATTCTTCTCTCAGCCCATCCCAAGCTCAAGTAAAGCGCGTTTTCCCCACTCTTAGAATAGACTTTTTGTTCCTATTCCCTACAGTTCTACAGAGGTGTGCGTGTGTTTTAAAGAATGTTAGCAGCAACTGGATGCCCCCTTCAGGTGTTCCTGTTTCACACAAATGATGCCATTGCAAAGAAGGGCTGTCAGTTTTCTCTAAGCTCTGGTAACCAGTGAAGACCTTGAAACTGGAACCAGGTCTTCATGACAGCATTCACCTGCAGTCAGGTGGGATCCATGGTGGCGGGGGAGACCAACTTAAATATTCACATGCTCACTATGAAAGCATTCGTATACAACCATCAAATTTTTCCCTTATGACAGTGGGTGGCGTCATACTTTCACTAGAATGCAATTTCACTGTGAATTTGCAAGCTATAATTACCAACTTTCCGCAGCTCAAAAGAAGTATCAAAGCAATGTCCAGCTGCCAGGAGGAGTACTGCATAATTAATTCCTGACTGTAATGTTGGCTCTGACTCAAACGCCTTCTTGAACCTAGAAAAAACAAACATACAAGTTTACTTTCCAAATAATGTGATCTAATAGGGACATAATTATACTTTTAAGTACTTTAAGTGCTTATCTTCTCTTTACACGGCAAGAATCCATGGAAGCAAAAGGATTTTACTGTTTTCCACACATGCTTTGTGGTTATTTTTAGGAGTCTGTTATTTATACATCCTCCTCCCATTTCCTTTCCCCTCACACAGCAAGCACAGACCCTACTCATCCATCCCAGTAAAGTTTAGTATCTTACTAGATTTCCAATTTTCTTTGAGATGAAAGAAAAAATAATACTATCAGCTTGTAAAAGACTTGTTTCGCAGTTATATTTATTAATAAGCTCATTAATTTACTCTTAAATATATGAATTTTCACTGACTTGAAACCTTAGATTCTATTGTGGATCTGCTACAGTGACTTAAAAGCATATCAAAACGCCTAAGCACAAAAGCAAGTGATACAAGAACATACTTAGCATTTAGCTACGATTTCAGCTACTCCAAATTTTATTCTTCACTGGTGTCTCATTGACATTGTCCTTATGAGTCTATTCACATAAAAAAGGACTATACCAGATTTTAGTCTCCTTGAGAGGAAGTGAGCAAGCAAGAGGAACGGCAGTGGTATTCGCCTAGCCTAAATCTTGTCTTAAAAGAAGTCGAGGGGCTTCACACGAACACAGCACACACTATCCTCATGCTAGCAATGCAAGTTGCGGTGACAACAGTGACAGCAGATCTAACGGTGCTTTAAACTTGTTCTACAGAATAAGAACGTGTTTGGCTGCATATATACACACACACCCCCCACCACCACCCCCCGTAAGGAGGAGGCAAACAAGACTATCATATGTGAGTTAAGGAGCACAAGAGATTCAGTCAACAACTCCGCTACAGTAAAAGCAATGGACTTTAAAATTACTTTCAAAAGGATGGGAAAAATCCAGAGAAACAAATGGATTATATAAAAAAAAATTAAGCAGGTCGTGAGATTAACACACAAGGAAGGAAAGAAAAATAATTTATGCGAAACCTAAGGATTTGGCTTCCAGACCACTCTGACATGTAAGCAAAGCTAAGGCATTTTGATCCTAGCAGGCCAAAAATATAGCTGGTTTTAATTTTTTTTTATTAATTATTTTGTTTGCTGTTTTTATGCTCTAATGGTTCAGGATTTTGCATCCTTTAACATAAGCTCTGCTTTCCAAAACTGCAAATCAGGCTCCTCTTCAATCTGCTACATATATACACTTTCTATACTCCAGTTGCCCACCTCCAAAGAACTTAATCATTAGACAAGAGTCTAGTCCTCTAAGAAAAGCATGATGAGCAGAGAAGACTCAATTCTTTTCTTTCATCATCTGCCTTTCCTCTTGTACTGTGAGTTACAACAAAGCAAGGAAGAAAGTACGTACAAAACATATTTGCTCACTTAAAAAAACCAAACCATCCCACAACAAAAAAACAAACCCCATAAAAACCCGCCAACCAAACAGGACGACACTCTCGTCAATTCTAAGAATACATAGCTAGAAGAGGCCCGTTGGCTGGCGTTATCTGTCTGGAGACATAGCGATGTTGGGAACTGGACTCCCTTTTTTGCCCTAGAGATCTTTCATGCTGTAATCCTCACGCAGTATCAGGGAAAGGAGAGAGCAAAGATTGACAGAAGAAGAAAAAAAAACCTTGAAAATAAGTATTTTTGTTCCCATACAAGAGACACTCTACTTTCACTTTTTTGTTTTGCCCCAAAATGCCTAATTTCTGGCATGACTATCAAAATTTCTCTAGTTCTTGGACAGATGCATACAAAACTTCAAAATTTAAAGATCAAATAAGCATCTCTCATGCCTATCAACAGGTGGGCACATTTGTGCTGTAAACAACGTTAATCATACAGGCAAAGGAGATGGAGACGAGCTTAAGTTTGCAAAATAGTTACTGCTTGCAGAAGCATTGGTGAAACAGCCCGTAGAAAACCTTTCTTGAATATGTTACCACAGAGGCACCACTAGCGTTGCTGATGCGCTCACTTTTGGGCAGTGATGAGTCCACTGGAGCTGGCTGGAACGGGCTGTGTCTGACATAGGGCAGCTCCTTTTCTCTTGTCAGAGGCCACCCCCGCAGTCCCCTGCTGCCAGGACCTTGCCACCTACCCTCAGTAGACCAGAAGGGACATCCTGGGAATATTTGTTCCTGGGTTCTGCCTTTTCTTTCCAAATTGCTTCCAAATCTCCCTTTCCCACAGCAGAAATTCATTTTTCTAGCCATCTTTACATGCTACTCACACCAAGAAATATTAGTATCTGGGACCTCTGTAGTCCTATTTACGTCTCCTAAATCGTTATAATCAAAAGTGTAATTTTATATTTGGTGCCATCCTGTGCTGACATTCTTAAACCTGCCTTATATCCGCATAGCCTGGAGAGCAAAAATTTACAGACAAAAAATAAAAATAACGTGTAATGATTAATTTTGAATAGATGAAAATATTCATGGTTTCCCAAACAACTCACAAGTCACGTCTGTTGACTGAACTGATTTAAATTCAACTGGTGCAATTGCTGTACATTGTCATGCCCCAAATATCACTGCAGGAACCCGCGCAACATCGTAGAAAGGTGGTAAGATTTAAAAGTCTGCCTATAAAATTAGCTGATGCGATTACAAATGCCATCAAGAAACCGAAAGGTGACGTTCGGGAAAATGTTGCAGTGCAGACACTGAATTAGGGAGGTAGCAGTGAAAAGATTTGGATAAAGACTTGATAGCTTTGGTACGTCTGATTTACACTGTCAGTATGCAACAAGAAAGTGACAGTTGATAATTAATCTTTCATCTCTTCTCTCATATTTATATGAAAGATGTCTTTTATTCTGCTTTTTAATTGTCAGGAAAGCACACTGCCTGCCTATTTCTCTTCTTTTTTTCTTTTTTTGTTGGAATAGACCAAAGTACCTTGACATCACTAGTTGTTACAAAACCAATGCTTCGGTTCTGCTGCCAAATTCTCATACATCTTAAGCAATTCACTATACTTCTCCTACATCCTCCTTTCTCTAAGACTGAGATAATAACCTTTATCTCAACATCGAGTAATACTATCATGGAGGCATTGTTCCTGCACGCACCTTCCCCCGTCGTGGCCTGCTGTAGCACTAGAGTAGGTCTGCTCCTTCCCAAGAGCCTTCCACTGAGTTACGAGTCAAGCCTTCAGCCACGTCAAGCATGCTGTATGACTAACACTAGAACTCAAATCAATATCCAGCATAAAGCACGAACCAAAAGCAACTGGCCCATCCAGTACAGCTTCCAGCCGAACTCCAGCTTGACTGACAGAGATCACCTTGTTCTATGGCAGCAGGCGCACGGAGCAGTCTGTGTTGGGTCTTACTTGCCAGAGACTTCAGGGATTATCTCAGGGCTGGCCGGTCAGCATCCTACCCTGCTGCAGGAGCTGCCAGCCTGCTGCCCCTTCCCAAGCTGGTATGCCTGACTGCAATCACTTCCCCTCAAATGTGTGACTATCATGATTGCCAAGATGGCTACATGAAATATCCTAGAAGTAAATACAACTATTATACAATACAATCGTTCTTAGTTCAATTATGTTTGAAAATCTCAAAGTTTAGCTGTTCATAAGGCACTATGAATGAGGAAAAAGCAAGATGTACAATAGCAAAAGTAATTTCTATTTATTCTATTTAGCCTGTGATAATGTCTAGTATTTGTACACAGGACTACAGTTTTCTTTTTATATTAGTTCATGACATGAGCAAAATATGTTTTTTTTTTTTAAAAACAGAATCTTGAAAGTTTGGTACGAGCTTTGCCTTAGAGGAAATAAAATTTTTCTTTAATCCAAAATTATGAAAGGGCGGGGGGTGGGGGGATGACGGCAATATGCTGCATTCCTGTTATTTCAACATCTTTAAAAATCCAGTAAGCATTGCAAAACTGTAAAGCATGACCAGCAATTATAAACTGTACTTGTATTCTGAGGCCATAAATGGTAAACAATTATATCTTATCTTTTACCAGAGACAGTTCTAGTCTGAAGTTTACTGAAAACAAATGACAAAGGGAGAAGAAAGCTTTCCATTCTAAGCATTTACTTCAACAGGCAGCTGATGAGCACAAGACCAGAACTAGAATTTGATGTGCAGGATACATAAAACACAGATTGTCTGTTTCCTCATCTGAATCATAATGGAGAAAAGCAGCTCATCCTGACAGAAGTCTAGGATGGCGTCCAGTGCCTCCATTTTTTAACCTATTCCACATAACAGTGTTTTAGTGCATTTCAAAAGCAATAAAAAACATGATACTTGCCTCTAAAATTAAGATAAGAATTTCTCTAGCCTAACGTGTGCTTCTTGGACTATCGATGGTACTATAGTCCACTGTAATATGCATCTACTATATGGTGATGATGGAGTGATAAAACTTTTGCCAGCGTGAGTTTGGAACAGTCATATTGCTTGTGAGCATGGAAGCCAAGAAAAACCACAGAACGGTACATCCTAAGCATCAGTGCAGAGTTAAACCTCAGCACCTTTAAGCCTAGCTAGCTGCTCTCTATCAGATTGCAGATATGCCAATTGATTCATGCCTGATTATTGTCTGGCCCAGATTCCTAAGAATGACGTAGTGAATAGGAGACTTCACATTTGGGAAAAAGGAGGAAAATACACTCTGATGAGAGCTACCTAAACTCCCAGGTCCCTGAGGCACTTCAAGAACTTCGCAGAACCAGATCTGTGAACAACATAAGCCTCTCATTCTTAACAAATAAGTGAAGAAAATTAGGAGATTCAGGCATCCTCATTAAGGATGCCAAATATTTGTAATGAAAAACAGTTGAAATATATTCTTGTTTAAGGAATATTTTCCCAAAGCTAACAAAAGGACCTAGACCAGAAAAACAGTACTCACCAGAATGTCCCTTTGTCCCTGCTTTCTGTATCTAAGAACCCAGATTCCAAAAACATGTCCTTGTAAATTCGACCAACCAGGCAGTACATATCTGAAGCTACTTGGTCTTCCTGTTCTACCAGGGGAATCATAATTTCTAGAGCTTTCTGTCTGTCTCCGGGCAGATTTCGCCTATTAAAAAATAAAAATATTGATTAAAAAAGCCAATAAAGTCAACAAGAAATACTTTTTCATGACCATGTTTGTATATATACGTATGACTTCATCCATGTAAAATGTGCTTCTAGACACAATGGACAAATGGACACAATCCCCCCCCTTCCTTTTTTTTTTTTCCCTCCTTCCTTTTCTCAATGTTATGGGACACCTTTATAAAAGCCCCTAAACATGTTTTCTCTCTCTCATGAAGCATCAGCTACAGCAAAGCACTGACAACAGCAACAAGAGCCTCAAGAGCAATTCTTAGAAAGATGATGTGTTACTTTCTTACAAAATAGATACTTCTTTCATAGTAATTCATGCTTTAAAGGAAAAAGATTCCATCCTGTGTTTGTGATTTTTTTTTTTTAATATACATTTTGAATGTGAAGCAAAGAAAACAAAAAGCAAAAACCAGACTGAGTTCCCATGATAAGGAAGGTTAGGAAGTGAAGCCAATAAGGTAATATTAACAAAAGTACTTCAGACAAATAAACCACATAATTGCAAGCATTAGACACTTCCTGGTGACTCACAGTTTGGATACATACATCATTCAGTATCAAGAGTTTACAATTTTTTATGTATTTGTGTACTGAACAATGACTGCTTTCTCAGCAAAAGTGACATGAGTGACAATGACTCCTTTCTTCAGTGATTTGGGGAGAGTATTATATTCTTTTGGAGAAATTGCAAGTAATATTTGAGTGGCTACAATTTGAATTGGGGAGGAATATATAAAAGTGGTTTTGTATCTGTCTTGCAAGCTTTGCACTGAAGAAGCTTGCAAGAGAAGGCTACCTCAGAACGAAAGAAAAAAAAAAAACAACCCAAAACCCATATCAAAAGCCACAGCCATCTTAAAGCAGATACTACTTGATCAGAGCTCTCAGCTCACGTACGCAGCTCCAGAAGGGAGTGATGTGGAAGAAAAAGTTTAAATCAAGCAGAATGGGTAACAGAGGAAGAATGAGTACTTGCATCATAACAAAAATAAAGAAGACCAAAAGCACTTGTTGGAGCAGACAGTACAAACCGCTCTCCTGAGCAAAAAACAAGGAGTGTGCAAGTCTACGTGCTGGGCCAACCTCTACTGATGTCTCAGCCTGATGAGAAAGACAAATGAAACCCAGTGCCATTTCTTCCCAACCTTCAGACCAGTCAAATTCTAAAAAATTAGGAAAGGTCCCCTCAGACTACAGAGCTGCAGGAGGCTCCCCAAGTACTTCTAGAGTGGCACAGCAAGGCTGGTATACTCATTTGAGGTGGACAAGTGCTCCCGATCCCAGGCCCCAGGGAGAGAAATCAAGTGCTCCTGGCGGAACAAGTAACAGTCTCCTTCAGGTCTGTGTTATTCTGGTTCCCCTGCCAACTGATCGCTTGCCCAGTTGTTGAAGGTTTGCTTCCTTTTGTTTTCTCTTCTCATATCGACCACTCAAGTAAAGTAACAAGGGTAAGTCTGCACCTTCTTTATGTTTTTCGGCTTTCATCACAGAAGGGCAATTTTCAGAATGGAGTTTCAGGTGGATAACTCTTCCACATCTTGTATCAACTATGACTAATCCAGATCAAACCAATAGCTAGCTGAACTTAACTAGGAAAAAACCAGTAAGGCACAACAGTGTTTTGTAATATGAGCCTTTTACACTTTGCTGGTCACTACTTGCAGAGGTCCCTACTTTTCCTTCTGCTTACTCTTCCATCATCAATGCCCTTGCACACTTTGTTGATTTAGGTCAGACTAATCCTGACTAATTTGGCAGCTCCATCCTTCCGTACTAGTGACCTGGATTAGAAGCAAGAGGGACAGCTTCTTCCACAGCAAACATTCAGATTTGCAGAGTATTCCAGACCTGCCTTTGCCCAGGAAACCTCCTCTATATTCCCAATAAGGAGAAAGCTACAATTAGCCCCAGTAATTCCTTCTTGGCATACACCAAAGCATGAACATTTTCATGGCTGTCATGGATTCCAGTTGAATGTACAATCTGGAGAAGGGCGGGAGAGGAAAATTTGATCTGAACTCCTTTGGAGGTACTGTGTAGACCTTTTGTATGACAGATACCCTCAAAGGCTACATTACAGTCACATCTATAAAAACAGACCTTTCAGTCTGCAAGAAGTCCCAACAGAACCAATGAAGTACAAGGATCTGCCTGAAAAGATTATACTGCAGTTTTGCAGGTTTTTTTAGTGCCCCAGTGAACTAGTCAAGTCCTGTTTTCAAAGGCAACTTTGTTTTAGAAAATGGTGACCTTGAGGTCTAAACAACTTGTTAAAACTCCAAGGTACACCTAGTGACCTTTGTGAAGGCTATGTAGAAGTGGTAGATACATGCTGGATTATTTCATCTGCAAAGCTCCACATATTTATGGCAAAGCAGGAACAAAAACGGCACAATATTTATACCTTCATATACCTGGTATAAAGGAACAAGAAAGGATCTGGACATTTTATTCAGACAAAACAATGCCAGATAGCTGGTTTTCATTTTTCTTTTGGGTTTTTTTGTTTCAAAAACAGCTTTATTTTTTTAACTAATTACTTGTAACATATTTTGACATTATTTTGACATGATATGCAGTTTTGAGGCTCCTCTGTGAACCTGAATTACAGTATTCAAATCTGAGAAGCAGAAAGATCTGTAGACATTTTCTATATTTGAGAATTTCAATGCCTGCTGATACCTGGTCTACTCCTCTAAACGTCAATAGCAAAATGTTCATTGTGATAACAGCAAGGGAGCAGAAAACCTCTGTAATTTCCTCAGAAAAACTCCCCTTTTAGTGCCTTGCCCAATTGCCAGTATCCTAGGAAAAAAATCTAGGCTTGGCTCTCATTTAACCCAAGAAAGTAGTGTGTGCTGCTCCATGTGGCAAATTTTGTGCATGTTATCAGAGAACATGAAAATGAGTTTATTATTATAATATAACAAAATCTTCTGATGGACATTTGATGAAAGTTCTCCTCCTGTCTCCTGACACTACCGGAACTCAGACTTGAATGAGATGATGTCTAAGCACAAATGCTGCAGCACCGCCACTCATACAGCAATGTTAAAAGTGTATTTTACAGAGGTAGAATACTGCTAGGTATTTATTTGCTCTGATTTAGGTACTCAAACGAAAAAATGATGCCAACTTACGGAAAGACAAATCAAACACTCACACTGAAGGAAAAGGAATGGAACTTGACAGTACAGGAAAAAAAGAAAGCTTAGACTGATCACAAAGCTCAGAGTCCCCAAAGTGGCTTCAGTGAAAGCCCTAGACCTGCATATGAAGATTCCAGTAGGGAACTTCACCTGGGATTACCAACCCCGTGCGAAGCTTGCAGTTCTGATTTACTGCTCAACAGTGGAAGGAAGGGTAGATTCTTACCTGTTCAGCGCAAACGCATAATGAAACCTCACATGGTGGTGGGAAGCCAAGTCAAAAGTAGGCAGTTTTTCTAAAGTTTTCACCAGTTTCACAATGGAATCATAATCCTTCCAAAAGAAGGGAATAATGAAGTTTTAGGTGGCTGTACTGAGGTGTACCTATATAAACTCCTCTTTGAACTAAGCACCTCTTATTTCATACTAAGAAGTATTTTCAGTTCATTTTAAGTTTTATGGATTTCAGTTTCTTCAGTCTCAAACTGTAAATAGCCTGGCACTCATCAGAAATGTGAATATGCACAGTATTTAGCAGGGAAACGCACTTTGGTCTCCTGTACTGCTTCAATGTGGACCTGTGGAAATTTTAGTACATCTATTTCATGATTAAAGTTAACTTCAGGGACTGAACACATATCAGAGTTCATGTTATACAGACATTACAATGCTAACTGCATCTGAATTAAGGCATCCCAAAACTATGAAGTAGGCATGAGCCACAAAAACAAAATAGAAGAATCTTTCAATACCACAGTTTTTAAAGTAGCTTACTCTCTGAGATATTTAAAAACCAATCAAACAAAACCAAAACCAAACCACTTCAAAATGTTTAAGGAGCAACAGTTGAAATTATGTATAACAAAGTAAGCAATTACTAGCACCATTCCAGAAGCTGAAATGCATATGAACATGTTATGTTTCCATGAGAAATGTCACAAGCATGGTGACAAAGAATACATACAAATATCAATAGCAGAATCTACCATAGTCTTTAAGTAGGACACACTACTGGCTGTTCATCACATAGTAATTCTGAGATGGAGAAGAGTTATTGTACGTTGTGTGCTTTTTAGGTGCTGTTATAAAATAACAACACTTTTCCGCTATGTAAAGGCACACTATAAACAGTGTAACTACAAAATAAAGTAAAAAGCATCAGTGAAGACACTGTAAAAAGATTTTTACTAGTGTGCATTATTCATATAGTTTGTTAGCAAATCTGTGCAAAACACACGAAAAATTTCACTGGGAATGTAATTTAATTTACTGTGTTTTAGATGATCTTAGAACATAGGATTCATACCTGGATGTCTCTGTAGGACAGCAGCAAGTTTATTACAATGTCAGCAGACAAGACTTCAACATTATCCACTCGCTGTCGAATCCTTGCCAACTCTGCCGCAAGCTCTTTGCCTGTGTAGAGGGTACGGGCCTTCCTGATGTCATTCAGAATGGATTCCCGGAAATACTGGCTGGAGAGGAACAACTTCACATCAGCAGTTTGGGACAGGTCCCTTGCATTTGTTTTTCTGGCCCTGAAGCTCTCCCACAACGTATATGTGGAACATTTACTGATAGAGCAGTGTCAATAGAGAGATTTGGTCAAGCTAAACAATTAATTATCAATTTGTCTCAACTGAAGGCAAAACATCGCATCACCCTGAAGCAAGAGTCTGACATTTATATTG
>NW_008824338.1:3838970-3839186 GCF_000699105.1 Pygoscelis adeliae
CAAAAAGACAACTCACCTTGAACTGGCCTGTGCCACCTTCAAGAGCTGAATAAATCGATCCACCAGAGGTAAGCATATAGGCCCAAGCAGCGACTCAAAACTGGGCTGCATCAGTTCTGTTAGTCCCTTCATAAAACTGCTATCACAGCAGTACACCTTGTTATGTGGAGTTATCATATAAGGAACAAATATTTATTTACCAGTGCACATCTGTAG
>NW_008824338.1:3839238-3844929 GCF_000699105.1 Pygoscelis adeliae
AGCAATATTTAGGGCAGTTATGGTTTGACACGCCTAAGCATAACACAACTGCATATACTACCTGCAGAATTTCACCTGTTAAAGTCAAAGGGAGATCTGCTGCTTACTTCAGCAAGAGCAAGATTTTACCTATGAAGCCTAGGATTACATAAATTGAATTTTCATCTCAAATATGATATACACCTGAAATGTATTCTTTCAGATTTCTGAACTGCTTCCTGTAAGATGAGTCTTTTTAGAAGCATCACGTTGACCTTAAATTGTCAGGACATTTAGGTTCAATAGTGAAACTGTAAATTTACTCAAATACTTTAGCATAACAAAGACAAATGAAATTCCCTGCTATGTAGCAAACCTCCCTGGCCAGTGGGACTTAAAACCATGCATATTTCAGAATAATCACTTATGGAATGTCTTAGCATTGCCAAACTGTATTAATTTCTATATATCAATGTACGACAGATACTTCGCAAAAAAACATAGTTTATCTTCCAGGAAAGAGGGAGATAAGATGTCTGGTGCCTGTGGTATGTGTGTGAGTACAGATTTACACACATAGAAAGCTTGCTGAACCTCATGAGGTTTAACAAGGCCAAGTGCAAGGTCCTGCACCTGGGTCGGGGCAACCCCCGGTATCAATACAGGCTGGGGGATGAAGGCATTGAGAGCAGCCCTGCCGAGAAGGACTTGGGGGTACTGGGGGGTGAAAAGCTGGCCATGAGCCAGCAATGTGCGCTTGCAGCCCAGAAGGCCAATCGTATCCTGGGCTGCATCAAAAGAAGCGTGGCCAGCAGGTCGAGGGAGGGGATTCTGCCCCTCTACTCTGCTCTGGTGAGACCCCACCTGGAGTACTGCGTCCAGCTCTGGAGCCCTCAGCATAAGAAAGACAGGGACCTGTTGGAGCGGGTCCAGAGGAGGGCCACGAAAATGATCAGAGGGATGGAACACCTCTCCTGTGAAGAAAGGCTGAGAGGGTTGGGGTTGTTCAGCCTAGAGAAGAGAAGGCTCCGGGGAGACCTTACTGCAGCCTCTCAGTACTTAAAGGGGGCTTATAAAAAAGATGGCGGCAAACTTTTTAGCAGGGCCTGTTGCGACAGAACAAGGGGGAATGGCTTTAAACTAAAGGGGGGCAGATTTAGACTAGATAGAAGGAAGAAATTGTTTATGCTGAGGGTGGTGAAGCACTGGCACAGGTTGCCCACCAGAGAGGTGGTGGATGCCCCATCCCTGGAACCATTCAAGGTCAGGTTGGACGGGGCTCTGAGCCACCTGATCTAGTTGAAGATGTCCCTGCCCACGGCAGGGGGGTTGGACTAGATGACCTTTAAAGGTGCCTTCCAACCCAAACTATTCTATGGTTCTATGATTTGTGGTTCCAAAGGGTCTTAACTATGAGACAGCACACTATCAAAATCAGGAGGCGTTCTGCCATTTGGCTGTCAAAGCTCAGACTCCGCTACTGAAGCGGCCAGCAGCCCAGCAAGAAAAGCCCTAAAGAAGCAATTCTTGAGACCCATGATTTTGGTACCCCTAAATTACTTCCAAGGTTAATTCCTTTCTGGTCAGCTGCTTCTGGTCTCCCAGAAGTTAATACAGCAATGCGGACATCACCAAGCTGAGCTCCATGCACTGAGAGAGCAGTGACTGAATAGTTTTCAAATGCACAATACCAGCTGTGTGCTTAAAACATTTATTTTAACATGCATTATTAGATTTTAAAAGCATGGAAGGATCGAGGTACTCTAGTCTGTATAAATGTATGTGTACAGATATGTCAGTAAACATGTTTTGAGTACAGATCAGAGATTGGCTATGAAGAGTACAGGAATTATTATTTTTTTTTTTTTAATTACACCTATTATGCTATGAAACTGTAAGACCTCGCTACAAAGGCAATCCCATCCCCACTTCTGAGGGATCTTGACAAACTCTGTAAAATTTAAAATTAATTGATGCAGGCATTTACATGAGGTCCACTGAGCTCAACTAACCCAGAACTTGGTTGGAGATTACTGCATACACAGATTTGCACAAGGATGAATTTAGTCTTCCTCCCCCAACAACCGCAAACTATTACAGCCGAATAGCTAGGACACATTTTTCTGTGCATGAGTGTAGCAATTCCAAAGGAAACTTGAGAACTGGGAAATGTATGACAATATTTTTAATAAGCAATTAAGGAGTGTGCTGCTGGAACCCAAACTGCTTGCCTTTACAATGGAGAACTGAATGGACACTTCTGCTCAAGAATATGCTAGCACGTAAGGCAATCACACACTTTCAAGAGTGAACAGATGAACCTTTGGCCCTGCTAAAACCTAATAAGCCCCACAGTCAAAAACAGAGAGGAAATTATGAATTTGCTGGAATTGGTTTCAGCAATTACAGGACAAGGGTGGGCAGTGACTGGCACAGGAGCCACTATTAAGACTATTCTCCAACTTTCCTTTTTTAAATAAAGGAGAAAAAGTTGGGAAGTCAGAGCCAAGAGAAAGGGTGAAGTAGCTACAGATATCCTGGGGCAAGCACTTTACTTCCAAATGTTTATTCAGTGCATTAAAAATAAATTCAAGACTGCTTGCAGGAAGGCCTTCTCAGACCTCTGGCACGCTGTTTCCAAAGCTCAGGTCTTAATTAAAGATCAACTCTGAAAAAGGATGTTTCCAGCTTTTGAAATCCACAGAACCCAAAGTTTATCCTGGCATAATGATCAGGCCACCTACAGAGACAGCACTAGAGTCTTCATAAGTATTCCTACATGCAGGAAAACTACTCTTCCTTCAGAAGCCAAGTGCTTGAGCCCATTACTAAGCAAGAAAGAGCTCTTACAAACTGATCCCAAGTGCACCTTCTGTAGGAAGTAGGCATCTATTTCAGTGGAACAAGAGAGCCAGCAAAAATTAGTTTACATGCGTTTTTCCTGTTACCTGAGGGGAAAAAAAAAGCTGGTTATATTATAGAGCCTGCTATAGAAAACATGCAGACCCAGTAGCCTTCAGAAGCAGTGGACAAGGAAGAACTTAACACTAAAAGGCGGGAGAAACCGCTACGTGGGAAGAAAACAGAAGAAAACAAAATCAATTCACAGTTGTTCAGAGGGACCCCAGGGTTCTCAGCAAATTGTCTCAAGGCAGAATCTCACCTTGATCCTTGGTGGCAAGTAGTGTGAGAACACAAGTGGCTTTTCCCTCAGCCAGGGCATTAATTTGGTTAACTTAACCTAGACAGTTATGTTTTGTGGGAAACACTGTATCTCTGAAACCTCTCAAATTTGGCTGAAATTCATCAGACAGGCAAAACAGGCAAATACAGAAAGAGGGTGGAGGATGAAAAAAAAAAAAGTACAAGCTCTTAAGTTTCATTTCCTTAGGAAACAGGCTTTAAAAAAAAAATAGAAAAACCCCACATGCAATAAAGTTAAGAAATACAAGAAATAGTGACCTAAATTTCACTTTCCTAGCTAAAGAGTACATTAGATATTTAACAGCTGAACCTAACAAAGGCAGGCATGCAATAGTTCTGGTGGAAAAAAAAAAGAATCAAAAGTTATATATTATTTACTAAAGGTAGTGGTGGAAGAAAGATAAGATAACAGTGACGGCAAGACTGCTCTTGTATAAAATAGTCCACGGTCTCCCACTATGGAGAAACATATTTTGTCACCATTACAAATTCTAACAACAAAGAGCCCAACCCCGACTGCATTTGGGCAACGACTGGGACGGGAGCCTGAGAGGACCAGGCTGTGGGGGCAGCAGCTGAGGAGCCGCTCCAATGTCAGACAGCTCTAAACCTTCTTCCCCAAAGCAAAGTGCATTACTTGCTTCTTTCCTCATTCCCAGGCTATGCAACCTCCATCTCAGCCGCTTTTACTTCCTTTCTCACCTTTCTTTGTCAAAATATAAGCTACACTAACTTAGGCCAGAAAGGATCAGGTGGTCTTTCTGACACACGCTTCCTATCTGCTCACACATTGCTTTGCATTTTGACTTAGCGCACATTATTCCACTTGAAAGTTTAAACATATTCCACTTATCCTATTAAACTCTGCCCTGTAACACTCCATCCTAACTCTGATCTCACAAACTTGGATATTCTTTCCTAAGCCTAATTAACTTCACTCTAGATTCTAAGTTTGCTGAGCACCCAAGACAAAATTGTTGTTTTCCTTTGATCCATTCCTCTGACTTGCCACACCATGCACAATGAAAATAAGAGAATCAAGCCATTTGAGAAAAACACGCAATTTTTGAAGGAGTAACACCTTAAATCCAATTGCAATATTCTCAGTTACATCAACATCCTTTAAAAAACGTGAGTAACGTAAAGGGCCTTCAAAAGTGGGTGAGAATAAACACTACCAATCAACAACAGGTGCTAGAAGTCTCATTTTCCAACCCTCTTTCTTTATAAATCCCTCATTATTTACGGTTCAAAAGCTCAAATTACACTAATGAAAGTTATAAAGTGATTGCAGGTCACCTGAGTTGTAAACTGAAAGGCATTACTGAAAACATCAGGGGCTGGGACAGGCCATGAGTGTGCACACAGATAGTTACTATGGTTCAGCCTGATGCACAAGAACTCAGGACATTAGATAAGGTAAACTTGGCCTGAGCTCTCAGATCAGCTGAACTAGTTATATCTAGGAGATACAAACATACATATCTTTGAAGGCTTTGGGCCAGGACACTCGGTACCTTGCAACATCAGGCCACCTTCTGAAAGACTATCTGTGTCATAGCTCATTTCATCAAATCGCTCAGACTAATCAGAAGTACTGGCTGGAGCCGGCTACACACGCACAAATGCTTACCAAACTGATGAAATCTGTAATTAATTTTTGCAAATGTTTTACTTGGTTTATATTTTTCTAATATCCCTTCCTCATTTACTGTGCAAAATTAAACAATTCCAGAGTGTGTGTAATTTCAGTTTAAACGCACCTACGGAATTTAAGACTATGCTGCTCCTACCTAGACCTACTGGTCACTGGAACTTGATATCCTTTCTCAGCTTCTGAAAAGAAATTAATATAGCAACTTTGTATTTAAGAGATAATAAAAATGCATAGCATATAGTTATATTTTAATGATCACAATAAGAATATAAAACAGCCCTTCTTTCAATATCTCTCTCTAATACAGAACTGTTGCTTGTGAAAGGGGCAGCCTTTTGGAAATTCAATTTGGAGACCATGTCTTATTAGAGAGAACATCATGCAATAAGGTAAACGCTGTTCTTTCCCCCACAAATGCATCTGACACAGTACAGAAGATTTTTCTCTGAAAGTTGTACACATAAAGAAGACATGGTGCTATACAAATGAGCATTTGTGTTCTGCCCAATTAATTCCCAGATCTTGAATTCTACTTCAAAAGGAGGGAGAAAATCTGCAAAATCCCAGGGAATCAATGGTGCGCGGTCTTCTTGATTCCCTGAGGCTCTTCACTAACATTGCTCTATTGGAATCACTTAACAGTCAAATATCCACAAACAGAAGAAAGCTGCCTTCAAAGACAAGAAGTTTGGGGGGATTTTTGTTTTCTTTGACACAAAACCATGACGCTTTACTCGTGGACGGAAGAATCTAGCAGAATCCCATTTACTCACCTAAGCTTCAGGTCAGCACCCAAGGTAACCTTTTTTTTAACACAGAAAATCAGCTGAGGTAATAAAAATAGCCAGTAT
>NW_008824338.1:3844981-3854350 GCF_000699105.1 Pygoscelis adeliae
GTAATTAAAATCAGCTTTTTTGCATTTCTCCTACTAGTTCTTTTGAGAAATATCTGCTCTTATTTCAATTCTTCTGCTGAGATTTTTCTTCTCTGACTGCACATGGCATTATATGTAGCAGATGGCAAAATCCTAAACCAAATTATTAAATCTATTCCCTCCATCCCCCAAACACTCAGTAAATCAACATGTGCTGATGTTTTAATGAATACAGACTCAGTTTGGGTTCACTTCAAATCCCACTCACATGAACGACAGCCTTGATATTGATTTGAAAAGGAACATAAGTAAGCCTCACACCTCAAACAAACTGAAGCACAGAGACTGGGTCTACTCTTTTAAATACTTCCCATTTTCTTTGGGAATATATTCTTTCTTTATATGCCCAGTAATAACATTCTGTTGCAACCATGCCACATGCTAAATGCTTGTTAAAAACCAGCATACACTCTACACGGTCCTTTCATCATATTCACATAGGAAAAAAGTTCTAACTTTTTCCTAGGAAAGTATGTGCCAAATATATTAGTCAAAGAATTCAAAAAATGAAAGAATGGGCAAGAGTGATGTATCATAAATAACAATAAATAGCACAGTTGTCATTATCAACGAAATATTTACTGAAGGTTACTACGTAGCATTTTTACACACTTGGATACCAAAAATCAAACTGCCCCCAAATAATTTGTGAGCTGGATGAGGAGTATTAAAAATATTTCCCCCTATTTCCACAGTGAAAGAGACCAATAGCTAAAGACATCCTATGGGATCTACAGTCTTCTAGCAGTACCTTTACAGAGGCTCCAAGCTTGCAGACGCCTCTGGCGTGCCTCATCCAGGGTCACTCATTCTCCCGCTCCCACTGAAGGAGCAGGGTACCGAACTGTCTCCCAAACCACACTTTAAACAGGAGGCAGTTAGGAAGGGCTGTGGAAAACCAGTAAAAATTACAATCTCTGATCCCCCTGACTGTCAGAAAAGGAAGACTCTAAAAGAGTCCCCAGCCATGTAACATTAACCCGGTTGCTTAATCGCTACTGCCTGCGAGTCGGCTGCCCAGCAGAACGGTTCCCACTGCCTCCCGATGGCCCTTCCGACCAGGCCAGCAGCTGTACCGCGGCCTCACGCCCCGGGCAGCTCCCGAGGCTGCCTATCACACCCAGCCGGTGCAAGCAAGCAGCCTGAACTGAAAGGTGAGCACTGTGTCGAGGTGTTACTTACTGCAATCGGCTGCAAACCGCGCCTATAATGCCTGCACATTAAGCTTCCTCAGATTCAGCAAGAAGTGAAATTAAAAAGAGTTGATTAAATGGCCCTTTGGAACCTGACCTGCAGCTTTTCTCTGAAGTCAGTAAGATTCAAACTGGGGAGAACTAGGATGACATAAAAATTGGTGAGCTAAAACAAGCACAGTACAGCCATATACTGTAACCTTTATACCAACATCTCCTTGTGACCGAAACTTTACTAGTAATTTCTAGAATGCCTCTGCTGCTTGGTTGACCTCAAAAATCAGATAACAGCAAAAACTAAACTTAAGCTTTCAAATATTGAAGTAACTGCATCCTGTCGAAGTATCACTCCCTGTAAAAAATATATTGGTATTACTGCAACATTTGGAAAAGGTCTAAATAAATAGCTATAAAACCACATATAACAGGAAATGAGTCTATGTTATCTTTCACTGCTCTGCCCTGACAGGCTCCAGGCAGCTTATCCTAGCTATGCAACATTGTATCGACTATTATTAGGAAGCACAAAAATCCAGTCAGAACAGGGAACAAAACAGTTGGTAATGGATTTTTTTTTTTTTCCTCCCCACTAGTTTTAGGGATACAAGGTTCAGGAAAAGCAAACACAAGGCATTTCAGTTAGACAGATATATAGATACACACACACACACTTGTTTTGTAGCCTTTTTAATCCCCTGGTGCCAGGGATACCATTGTCTTGTTACGGCTGATGTTTGCATGCTATTAAAAAACATGTTCTAGAACAGCAGGACTAAACTCCTGGTTTATTCATATGTGAATTTCATTTTTTCATATTTGCAACCTCACATAATCATTCATACGACTATTTTTGGTAAGGGTGGGCATCACAGTCACAGCCTCTCAAGAACAGCACCTTTGTCATACCCATTTATCCAAGAGTCTTACGATTTATGAATATACATGATTTTCATGAAGCAGGCATTATATTCAATAGTTAGGCATGCACCAACATTGTGAAAAGTCTACTTCCAGGTAATTTGGCTGACATCATGCCAAAAAACGAGGAAAAAGGAGGAAAAAAACACACAGTTGCAGAGTCGCTAAGCCAGTTTTACTGACTTCCCTGTTCTAATCCCTGGGAAAATACTTCCTCCCAGAAAAGATGTTATGTGGGTGTGCTTGAAAACATCTGAGACTCTCAAGGAACACATTCTTTTTGTGGCATACACTGAAACATTTCTAAATGTGACAAATTACAGGTTCACAGCCACCTATCCAAATCTAAATGGAAACCAGAACAATCCTTTCTCAAACAGATGAAGGCCAAGTTATGATACCTCTCCTTGAGCTTCAGGGACTGTCATTTAAAAATAGGACACGACAACAACATCTCCCCTTTATTCTACTGTACAAGTCATCTCCTGCTGGTTTCCTGCTAGCAGAGCTCTTCCCCCTATCCTCCCAGGGACATTACATTTGTCAGACATCATTTTCCCCAGATCCTGGGCCACCAGAACAAAAATACAGAATGTAGTACATTCATTTACAAGAAAGGCCTTACTGTTCTCTCTTGTTTTGCGTAAAGGCCTAACTGATCATTTACCACACTTGCATTAGAGAAAGGTGAGAGATTTTTAGTCTAACACGTCATTCACAGCATTCTGTGGGTCTCTGAAAAGCACTTTTTGGTTAAGAGTTATACAGAAACGCTATATGGAACCATCTGATTCTTTTTTTTTTTAAAAAAAAAAAAAAGTAACTTAAAATGCAGCGTTAGGGCCAAAGCTTGCACTGGTTTTTAAGTCACCTTTAGAAACTCTATCAGCTATAGTAGGTAACTGCATCTTTTTCAAAGAATCATGTTTCATACTGGCAGAAGTCAGTACTTAAACCATGAATTTCCCTGTTAAATAAAAAAGTAAAACCAAGAATACTGCAGTTTTTATGGCAGTTTTAACACTGTGGGAAACAAAACCTGACCAATTTCTAAAATTAAATATTTCATTTGCCCCTTAGAAAAGTTTATTCAAATATATGGAATTGTACAGCATACACACAGCACCTCAAGATATCTGCACACCACTGACTAACCGCTATAAAATTATATCTTAGCATATATGGCTACCAGTAAGTCCCAAAGTGAAGCCAAGAACAACTCAACGTGCCAGATAATATATTCTGACATGACTGGCCCTGCTGCTCCGGAACAAACCACATTGAGAAAGCAGTGTTCTCACAGCCACAGGTCTGCCTCCCTTGAACTTGGGAGTGAAAAAGGGAAGGGGGGTTTGCAAGGCCAACCTCAGAAACCAGAAGGACGCCAAGGTGCAGAAACCTACAGTTTAATGACTGGCAGTCACAGACAGACTACCGGGACCTGCACTGCACTAAGACTAACAGGCTCCAGGACGCAACTTCCAGAAATACACACACACACTCTCTCTTTATAAATATATATATATTTTCATAGCTGTAGCCATGGGTTTCTAAAATGAGCATCAGTTTCCAAATAACTCTGCTTTTCAATAGAGCATTTTTTAAAAACACTAAAGAACACTGTACAGAAAAAGGCAACAGGAAAAAAACCCCAAAATGACAGATGTAAATGGTGTGTGAAAAAACATGACAGACAAGTAAAGGCAGCAAGGAAAATACCACTGATAGATGGAGGCAAGGTAAGAACTGAGCCTGGTACCTAGCAACAAAGTGATATACACAGATTTGCTGCTAGGATTTCCAGAATTCTGCATCTAACTCTGTAAAATACAGTAGGAGAGTGTTAAATGATTCAAGCGGAAAACAAAGACAAACAACATGAAACGGAACAGAAGAAGTTCGGAATGCCTAGATTTCAACTGGCACCCAGAAATCATACTTACATTATTCTTCTGGCAAATAATTTCCTGGAATAAAAAAAAAAGATGAAAAAAATAATGTTGATATCACTGAACAACTACTAGGAAAGGTATCTGATGAGTATGACTTGCTAATATTAACGTTCACAGACACATGACAGGAAAAGGCTAGTTGGTAGATGTTTTCTATGCCTGTCAAATCAATATAAATCAAGTATTGTCCCAGGAAAGACAAAACAACTATAGAACCAAGTAGATACTTACCTCCTATATATACACAGGAGCATATGCAGTGTGCGCATCTGTATATACATGCACACATGTACATACCTCTCCCTATATAAATTTTCCAAAAGGGATGCTGTCCAAAAGTTGACTATTAATACACATCTACTCATATCTGAGAAGTTAAATAGAGTAAGCAACATTTTGCTGCCGGCAGAAGAAACTGTGAAGAACAGCAAAAGCAGCTTTTCTATGAGGTTTTAAAATATTCCAAAACTGGTCGAAATTCACATTGTTCTAGTAAGTCTGATGCAAAGAATGCATCTTCACATGTTAAAGGTAAGGTTTCAGAGAACAAGAAGCCAGAGTTCACATGGATGGGATGAGCTGGTTCTTGCACACTGATCTGAGTGGTACAGCCCAAATGTGAACCACTTGTGGACAGTGACCTTGCTTTCAGGAAGATTTGTCAGCAAGTTCTAATCCCAGCAACCAATAACCCTGCCAGATTTATCAGAAAGCTACACTACGCCTCTGCCACTGGGACCGCTGAGCAACTTCACCTACACCACAGCATGAAAAACAAACACAGCATCAAACCAAGGCGCCTCGTATTTTCCACGTGGCGTAAGTCAGGCTTCCATAAAACTGCTCTTCCCCCTGTTGAGGGGGCATGTTTCACATACAACTGATGCTAGCTTTGGAAGTGGGGGACAGAAATATGTTTATATACATAAACATACAAACCTATACAGTTACATATATAGAACCATAGGATGGTTTGGGGTGGAAGGGACCTTTAAAGGTCATCTAGTCAACCCCCCCAGCATGAGCAGGGACATCTTCAACTAGATCAGGTTGCTCAAAGCCCCGTCCAACCTGACCTGAATGTTCACAAAAAGCAATATTCCACCAGCAAAAGTTTACCTACATTGCTTGGTACCCCAGTTAAATCATGTGCCGCAGTTTTGTGTTTCCTGCATTTCCATGATAATTTTCAGTTTTTGAATTCACCACCTTGTATACAAGATGAAAACTGCACACACGTTCCTGCATTGCTTCTACTCTACCTGCTGGCTGTAACAAATACAGGAACAAACATGGCCTCAAAAGATACCCAGGCATGCCTACAAATACTTTTTTCAGGCAGTCACTAAATAATATGGAAAAAGTCTTGCTCTCTGACGACTATCCTGCAAACAGCCAAAAGCAGAAACATGGGCTCAGCTCAAAGCTAAAGGAAGCTGAACAGAGTCTTTCAGTGGGCACTGTACCGGTGGCAACTGGGACATCCAAGTCTCCCTGTGCAGAATTGGGCTTCCACTGACGTCAGTGGGAACTCTGCACGTGACCCGTTTGCAAAGTCCAGCTCCTAAACTAGTGAAAAGTTCTCCCAAGTGCCCAAGGAAGCCCGGTGCCTCACTCCAAGTGATTTTCAGTGGGAGTTGGGTATTTGGCTCCTTACCCAGTACAATGAAATTCTGCTCTGCTTATACTGTAGATCATTGTACTTGCATAATTGAATTCAATCCACAGAGAGGCCTTTTGTCATTAGCAGTTTTATTTTTAGGGCTTTCATCTGTATGCTCTTTGTGTTGCAAAAAGAAAGGAAGTAATTGGATTGCAACCAGTCCAGTTGGCCAGGAAAATCTGGAAGGAAGAAACTGAGTTCGTCAAGGTATGCCCCTCCCATTAGAGGGCCAAGCTGCAAATAATGGGACAGAATCAAAAACAAGCATCCTGCACTAGCCAGAAGCAGTGGAAGCAAACCCTTCATGAGAGGCAGCAGTGCCCAGATTGCAGGCTGACTCACCAAGCTACTTACTAAAATGCTTCTTTTCAGCAATGCCTAGAATGGAAGCGCAGTAGCATAAAACGCCTCCTGATCAGAGCCAATGAATCTGCCATCCAAGTTGTCTGCCCTTCCCCATCCCCACAGAAGTTACTAAACCTTTAGTAGAGTTAGCACGAGGAAGCAAGCATCAGCTCCTTGGCTGACACAATTCACAGCCCCATAGATTATCTTAAACCACCATATTGCCTTAAGCCAACCTACTGTACTGTGAACTGTCCCCCTTGAGGATCAGGCACGATCTTTGTTTTTACTAACTCTGCTATGCTGCTGGTAATCTCCAGCACAGCAATCCTGCAGGTACCTGATGTAAACAGCTGTAACTCAGCAAGACATACAGAGGCCATCTGGGACCCCATCAGGTTTGGCCAGAAAACTGCTACTTTACACAGGAGCTAAAACTTAAGGATTATTTTGCTGTCCCCTACACACCACCATTCTCACCCAATTGTTATTACTTTAACAATTTACCCCAAACACCAGTAATGCCCTTGAATGACAAATCCATGCATTTTAACTATTAATAATCTAAAACCATTAATTTCTCATCTGAAATTTGTCAGACTTCTGTTTCCATAAAGAGCCATTTAACACCTAGGTATTTAACAGACAGTGATAAAGTCATCTAAATCTTTCTCTTGGGAAAACTAAACTGAGTTTTTCAGCATTTCACTGTGGCCATGTTTTCCAGGCCTCAGAATATTTTTGCTATTCTTTTGTGAACCACAAGTGGTGTCTGTATTTCCTGTGGAAACCGGGAACCCATTTCGAGAGCTGGACCAACTGTGACTTCCCCCCAACACACGCCGTTCTTCCATTCAAAGCTACCTTCAGCGACTGCAGAGACTCTGCGTTTGTATCACAGTAGAGGATAATGTTGTTAGCCATGCTGAAGCTCTCCCTGACTCCCAGGTGGTAGAACAGGGAAGGCTGACGGAAGGCATCACTCATCTCTACGACAGCAATATCTGCAGAGAGAAATGAAAAATTGTCAGTGCCACACATTTCTGACAGCCGAATACTTCTATGCCATGTCTTTTCACACAATTTGCTTTGATAAGACTACCCAATTTTAAGTAGGAAATAAGAGATCTGGAGGGATTTCCCCATATTAGCTGTTAGGTCTGAATTTTGAATGTAGTCAGCAGGATGTGGTTTAATTTTCTCTCCTTTCTTCCTTCCTCCCCCCCCCTTTTTTTTTCTTCTTTAAATGAGACCTTTATTTCCTCAGGTAAAAAGGGGTAAAACATCACTAATCAAGAAAAGGCAAAAAGTTCATTTGGTGCCTTGGAGAATCAAATCTGTTTGGTTAATCTACACAGGCTGATTGATGACCTCATGGAAAAAAAAATATGAAAAAATTACATTTGAAGTATATTTTCACCCTCCGCGCAAGTTGCAATAAAAATTCGTGCAACATATGTACATCACTGCAGAACATACTGTATAAATTCTGTATTAGAACTCTGGAAGAAAACAGCTGTAAATTGAAAGAAAGGCAGAAGTAAAGTTCCAATATAAACAACCATTCAGATCTATTTTGATTCATATAGAAAGACTAGAGAGAGAGAGAAAAGGACAAGGTACAGCAGATGAGAAGGAGAGAGGGCATGAATATGTAAAGCCATAAAAACCGCCATATAAGTAAGAACTTTACTGTGCAGAGAATTCTGTTCATAGTAAATTTTACCTGCATGAATAAAATTAAGCACATGCACAAATGCTTACAGAACAAGGAATGTAGTTCACAATTTCTCTTAAAACACGTGTTTCACTTGCCCAGATTCACACCAATGTAAAAGTAAAACAAGAGGCAATTACAAAGTGTCAGCAGAAATAGTTAAGGCTTCTATTATAACAGGCAGCATTGCCACTGCAAAAGTCGTGTGGGATCAAGAGAGCAAAACAAGAAAACTGACTCATCTCCACCTCTCCTGCAAACACCCTTCTGTCTCTTCACCCAATTCAGTTTTTTCTTTTCTTGGGGAAAAGGGGCGGGGGGACGGCCGGCCGGGGAATTCAGAGAACTGTAGCACTGTTAAGAGCAGAACAAAAGCAGCAGCCCGGTTTCCAGTCTCTCTCCCTGCTTTCCCCTTCCTGTGGGTGCTTTTGACAGAAAAAAGACAGATAGCAAGACAAGCTTTGTAAGCAAAAAGCTTACATACCCTCAAATTTCTCTACTCTAATCGATCTAATAAGAGATTCTACCTCTAACCACAACTTTCACCTTGCCTATTTCCTTAGATCATCAAAACTGTAATGAAGACATTCAATAAAAGGTAAGCCTTGTGGCCATGCTCTCAACTGGGAAGGCAGCAAGGGCGTCTCTCCAACTTGTTGAAAAGTAACATCTTTGAGACAGCTACTCTTCAGTCATAGTTTACTGTAACTGGCCTACAGGCTTAGAAATTATTAAAAAGCTGAAGAATTAATAGATACACGCAGGAGGATGAACAGACAACATTCGCCTATACAAGCTTAGGCTCTTCAAGAAACAAGATTAAAAGAGAGAAGACTAACATGGTATAAAAAAGGTATTTCCCCCCCCCCAATCAAATATTAAATGATGTTCTCTAAAAGTTTCATAATTTGTATTCCAAGAATCTCCCCCTGTCCAATTTCACATAAACATCTGCAGTATGGATTCCATCAAATACATTTTATTAAAGTAAAAAAGGCAGTGCATTGCTAAGATCATACTTATGCTGACTTTCATTAATTTTAGGAAACTGAGACATCACAAAAGCTCAACTAGAATGACAATATCGCTACTATATTTTGTTTGGGTGAGATTAGGGTTTGGTTGTTTATTTTCTTTAGGAAGTTACCATAATACAAGCTCTATTTTTAACTGCTCTTATTCATAGAAAAGTCTAATCTTGAGCAACTGTAAGTCTATGGTACACTTCTGTTACATTGAGCAGGAGGAAAATTTGCGCAACTTGCCATGACTTAATTTTCAAATCTTGCAAGATAACGTGCTCTCACTAGAGTTGCAAAACTAAGATTAAAAGAGAAATGTTACTTAAAAAAGAAAAGTAAAGTGATAGAGCCTGATCAAACTCAAAACCCTATCATAGCAATACAAAAAAACCAAACAAAAGCCTGGAGTTACTTAAACAGGGGAGGGAAGGATCACATGAATAAGGAAACATTTGTAAGAAAAATTATACTAAGATACTGGTATAAACTCTGTCATGGTACTTATATTTCTTATGTAATA
>NW_008824338.1:3854432-3883170 GCF_000699105.1 Pygoscelis adeliae
AGACTTCTGTGAAATCCACATCTTCTGGATAATCTCATTTGATAAAGCAGTATCTTCCTTAGAACAGGTCCAAATTCTGTGAAGTTTTCCTTCTCGCTCCAGCAGTTACTTATTTTAAGATTACGTTGTCATTCACGACAAAGAGATCAGATTTCTAAAGTCCAGGCTAGCCCTCAGGGCTGGTATCACAGTTTCCAAGGGGAACAGCCTGATTCTTACCTGCAGTTCCAACAAGCCACAAAAAGTATGTGCACTTTTGGGACCAGGTGTCTATCCAATAAGAAAAAAAACCACCCTATACCCTAAACCAACTCTTCTGACAGACCCATTTCTGACTATCTTCTTTCACAGCATCAGGAGAGAAACTCCTCTGACCAAAGGAGGGATCGGTGTATGGAGCACTGGTCAGAAGTTCAGTAGTCAAATACAAATGGAAACTCATTAAAAAAAAAAGTAGTGGTAATGATTCCTATAAAGCACCTGAAATGTATTGTCAAGCGCACCATAAAGCAGCTAAATACTACATTCAGTTTTAGAATGTAGTAAGTAGAATGCTTAATTAGAAGTTTAGCAAAGCTGAGCAAGACTGATAGTTTTCAAGACAAATCCAACTCAAGTGAACATACATCAAAATTCTCACTAGTTCATAAAAGCCAGGATTTAGCTAAGACCAAAAGAACTGTTTGGTCATCAATACATAAACTGCCAGAATCTCATTTATCAGGCTCTCACTCTTATTTCCCCTAGATGAAATTAATCTAACAGCCTGCTGCAATGAAAGATATGTTTTCCATTGACTGGAAAATACTATTTCACAAGTGGCAAAATGGTATTTCAATGAAGGTGGAAGAATTATCTCTACAGTTACACTGGAATAAAACCACTTATCAAAGTATTTGCAGTTTCAGTTTCAAGGCAAGTAAAACACTAACTGACCAAGTGCAGGAATCAGAGTAGAACCCTCTCAACACCTCAGCCCTCAGGATGAAGCACTCTGAAGACCAGGGACTGACAGAAGATGTGCAAGAGCACTTGCAGTGAATTATGTTGCAGCAAAGAAAGTCTGTTCAGGCTCCAGCAGACTAATGAGCAGGGTGGGTATGGAAGCACACTGTGCGAAACAGGGGCAAGAGACAGGGAAGTGGAAGAACTGCAATTCTTGCAACCCCACAGGTTGCGGAAAAGAATAAATTTTATCCCTTACTTTGGTCTGGGGCACAAGATTAAATTTCGCTTTCTCTACCTCATGAAAGTGGACCTGGCTGCAGATCACTGACACGATTTAAAGAAAACGGGGATAGTATGGTCTTCACCTTTGCTTGTCATTTTTGACAGTACGGCTAAAAAGTCTTATAATAAACCTTACAGTAAATTATTGTGTCTTGCTAGTTTATGAACAATAAAGTAAGTCTAGCCATAGCCTTCTCTCCCATCTCCTTAAACAACTGGCATGCCTACACAGATGTGACTGAAGCGCATCATAAGCGTGAGACTAGAGCTTAGCTCTGGCCTAGGTAGCAGAAGCCGCGTAAATGCAGCAGCAGGCAGTTCAATAAGCTCTTGGTATCCGTTTCCTAAACCACCCCGAGCTCCACCTGCCTGCTGACAGCAACCAAGCTGCCTGTAGTGAAGCTGCCTACCTACACATTAGCTGGGTAACCACACACTGAGCTGCAGACATAGCAACAACCACAGAGCAGTCACACTCCACGTTACTAGGCTAACTAACACCTATACCAACAATAGCTCGAAACACACCATCAACACATTCAAGAGAACAAAATACCACTACACTGGGAATCAGCTTCTTATTACCCTGGGAAACCAGATTCATGTGATGGAATTGGAGGCAGTCGACTTCACCCTTCTTGCCCGAGAAGCAGTGGAAAAGGACACGTCTCTATGAAGCTTGGCATACACTGGCACACATTGCCACTGTGTTACCAACAATTCTTACCTGCAGTGTAAATCTACTTAGCTCTTTTTAAGCTATCTATGCAAAGACTGAGAACTTCACATATAAAATCTCTACTAATTAACCTTTCTAAAGAAATAGTAAAAACTTATTATACGCGATAACATGGTCAAGAAGGGTAAGTGTCCATTAGTGGATATGAAGCCCATTGCTCTTGGCTATTACCAATGCCTTTAGTCACTGAGAAAATGATAAATCAAATGCAGTGGTCAACGTTCACCTCCTACTCATTGTTTAAAATATAACAGGGCAAAGAAGAATGCTTTAACAAATGCTCTGAGATACCATACACGTACCTCCTACTTTTTGATACTACCTGCTTACTACAGTGCTGCCAGGAAAAATAATGAATACAAACAGAGCAGCTATAAAACTAATGAATGTTTATGTTTGCTGTTATCTTCGGATTAATTGGCATTAAACACATGGCCACTGCCTTACATTCATTGTCCCACAATTAATCAGGGCAAAAGGAAAGCTGATAACGGCAATTTCTGAGACAGACCAATACTTAGGGTTCTTTTCTACTTGGGAGTTAAAAGACACAGTAAGATACCCTTCTGACAGAGATATAGGAAGAAAAGGGCTTGCGACAAAATTTCAGTGCAAGTCTGAACACTAAGTGTTTTTCACACTGCAGTAGCAGCTCTCCATTGAGCATTGTAACAATGGTTTTGACAAGCCATGATGACATTTACTATTGGGTAAGCTTTCAAAAACAACATCCTTACCTACTTCAACTTCTTCATGGTTCTCTAATGCTTGGCACGGATATCCTCCTCTTTACCCAGAGACGGCCTGCATGAGGCAGAAAACGTGCTTTGGAAATCCCAGCACCACGTCAGTACAGCTTGGTATTTCTGGTTCAACTGTGCAAACCACAGCGTCACTGGCTTGTCAGCACCACTGGAATCAGACATTTCCTGTCAAGAGCGCCTCATACATCTTCAAGACCGGAAACAATTGATGGGAGCCACTGGGGTGAGAACACCTAAACACAGGGGAATGGCTGGCCTCCCAGGAAACCCATCCAGCTGAGCTAGTCCGTCGGGAGAGGCTAGCCAGAAAAGAACTTTATAAAGGTGCCTGAGGCTTGGATTTGGGAAGGAAAAGCAGGTAATGATCGTACAGGTGAGTTAAATATGCCATATATTAGAGGAAAAGCATGATATTTATAGAAGCTCCAACTGATGTGCAGAGTATACGCAAGGGCACTAAGACAGAGACATGTGATGGACACGTGCTAGTTCTTATCTAGCATAAAGCATTATGGTTCAGGATCCTTATAGTAATCCTGGCTCAAGTAGTGTCATTTTTATGAAATGGAAGCAGAGATCCTGCATCACTCAAGTACAAACTAGAGCAAGTCCTGCAGTCTACTCAAAGGGGAATTTCTGAGCACACGTACCCAGCAGATGCAACGCAAGCCCAGCAGTCTGGTGGGTATTCCTTTCTGGATGCTGAGTAGCACACAGTAGAGATGGAAATAACTAGGGCACCTAATACTAATCCAAAAACCAACAAGTTACCTTCAAATACAAAAGTACCATGTTGCCCTCAGACTGGTATTAAGCCCACTGCTCCCTGAATAGTTAAACTGAGTTGAACTTCTCCTGAATTTAAAAGCGAACTTCTACACCTAGACTCACAAGCAAAAGGTATGATTTCATTTCAGATAAACTCTTTTAACAGCTAGCTGTTACTGTTAGGGGTGGTCCTGACCCTCCCCCACACGTTTGTATCAGATCTAGCATGGTTAATACCCAACGAGACAACTGAGTAAGTCTATCTTGGCTTGGAGGGGTGGGGTGAGTGCGCAGAATCAGTTGCCTCCCGGATCAGTTAGATGATCTCACTTTCCCTCTACACAATCACTAGGTCCTACACAAAGAAGGCACCAGACACCACAATATCTGCAGGGATGCAACAGAATACCTCCCTACTTCTGCTTAAGATTGAGAGTAACTTATTGTTCCAGTGGGTAAGGAAATTTTATCCTCCATACATCCATGGCTGTAACATCCACTTGTTCGAGAACCCTAGATACATCATCATCGCAGGAGGAAGAGTTCCTTGAGGCACAATACAGAAAATAAAACACACACACGCACACCCAGTCCACCTCATTACAGATCCAAATTAAGCATCTATACCCATACTGACAGACTTGGTATGTGACTCAATTTAGATCTCTGGGAATCTGCTCAAAACCAAAAATAAAATAGCTAATCACTTAAAAAGCAACCTTTCCTCTTTTTAAAACATTGATAGTTGCTGATTTCTTGATAGGTAAGATAAGAAAGAAGAACTACTTAAGCTAAAGGATGACAGTGTGGCACAAGAGCAAATATAAGCTGCCCCTGTATAAATTTAAACCAGAAATCACAGGAAAGTTCATAACCCACAAATCACAATGTTCTGGAGCACCTCCCCAGGTGTTTAACCGATCCGTGGTGTTTGCTCTGCTGTGACACAGGAGCATTGCAAAACTTGCACTGTCTCCCACAATGCATCAAGGTGCTTCTTAGAAAAACCCGTGTGAATTGATTCCTGCCAACTTTTGTAGTTAATTGGCTCAGATCATTCTCATAAAAGCAAGCACAAGACTTCACCAGGCAGAACCATCCAGACGAGGAGGAGGGAAAAAACCAGCTGATCCCACAGTATTCTAGACTGAGAGCCTCTGAGTGAAACCCCGGCCTTGTTGACTGCACTACTCTTCAAGGATGTGAAGGGGAAAAAACTTCTTGCTTCTGTAATCCAAGGCTGACGGGAGCAAAGCAGAGGGTACTTACCAAAATAAACCAGCAGAAGCTGGCAACTAACTGGTAACACAAAGAAAGTTCATACCATACAAATGTTAGAAAAGGAATGGGGGGGGGAAATGTAGATGACAAACATAAAAGGGGAGTGTGTAGGAATTAAGACAGCAAACTACATGGCAAAATCTAAGCGACTATCAATGATCTGAAGACAACTGGAACAATATAGAAAGGCTTTCTGCTGAAGAAAAACAAAATAAGAAGAGGAAAGCTTGAGATTCAAAAAATCCACTCTCTCTTGGCCCAAGACAAAGGACTGTGATGTTATCACATGATTCCAACCCCCAACAATTGAAAAAGCCCACTCTCAGCTCGATGCATGTGGGAGGAACTCAGGATTAGGCAAGAATAAAAGATGACAAGCAAACAAAGAGCCATTTATTTAAAAATAACCTCAATATGTTCAGGCTCACTGCATCTGTATCAATCCCAGTGAAACAGGCTCCCTAGTGCCAAGAACACCGAATACTAAATATTATCTCAAGTCCAAACTTTGCATCAGAAAAAAATACTCAGAGCTCAAAGAGGTAACTAATGAGGCTCAGCTGAAGCCTTGAGCACATTGCAGAGCTAGTAAGTGTTAGGACCTGTACCAAACGTTAATGTGTTTTTAAACAATCTACAAACACAACAGCAGAAAGTCAAGGAAAACAAGGCAAGCTGTAGCAACTCAGTACTTCTAAATTTAGAAGTTTTGTCCAGAGGATCTACATCACTGTAAGTTTTTTTCAATTAAGACCAAGTACTCCTTTGGCCTGGACAGGATCTTAAGCAGACAAAAACCCCCAAACAAATAAGTAAATAAGCAATGTGATAGTATCTATGTGACTATTTTGGTTTATATTTTGAAGTTATGTGCCTTTAAGACATGAGATGAAGGAGTGATTATTCATTCTCTGGAGAAATGACTGAGACTACCCAAGAAGAAAGTACTTGTGGGACCACAGGTATGCCAACAGAAGAGCTCAGAGAAGAAAGGAGAGTCCTACAAAAAGCAAACAGCCAGGCCTCAGAGGTGATGGAAAGATTTCCTAAAGTCTAAAGGAACTGTAGAGCATTTGCTACAGCTCCAAAAGTGCAGAGTTCATTAAAACCAAGGCAGGAAACAACAATCCACCTCAAGGACAGGATGGGCAGGAGGAAAGTTGATCAAAAGTTCTTTTTATTTCTGTTTATTCTGTTCTGTTTACTTCTGCCTTAGTGACCTGAAGTGTTCTCCACCGAAGAAAAGTATTCTAATTTTTGTTCTAATAAAATCTGACTATTTTCATTTATAACATGGTTATATATTTGGCTGCTTTGAGCAGCCCACTGTGACAAGAATGTCTAGGCAGATCTACCTCCAAGCTTCAAAAACCAACCCTGGGTTTCATCGCAGCAGCTAGAGGGATCAGATCAAAGCTCTGTTTAGCTCAGTATCTCCTCTCTGCCAGAAGCCAGCAGTCAACGTTGCAGAGATTGTAAGAATGGGGCAAATAAAGACCGACCTTCGTCAGTCAGCAATCCAGAGACATTTTCAGAAAACCCTTGGGCAAACTAGAAAGCTGAATGCCAACAACTAATTTAGCACTTAATATTGTATGAATAATTAGAGCTGCTTTTCTTCATATATGTTACTTTGCATTCACTATCACTGAACTTCAGTTGTCCTTTACCTGCCCATTTGCCTGGTACCGTAAGACTTTCTGCAATTCTTTACAGCCAATTCTTTACAGTTTTGACTAGCCTGCACATCAGCAAACATTGCCATCACGCTGTTCACCAGCAGGAAGTTTCTAGATCAGCCATGAATCCTCTGAAAAGCCCAATTCAAAAAGGAAGTACAGAGCAATCCTTTCACCAGCACATTTTTCTACTGGCAACCTTGCTTCATTGCAAAACTGATCTTCTGTTCCATTCCTTTAAGAACCCATTCATCTGAAGGGAGTAAAGAGGTCATCTCCAGTCATTTTGTCTCTTAAAGAGTCTTCAGTAAAGTATCCAGTCAAAAGCTTTTTGACATCCCAATACACTGTCTTAAATGGATCACCCTTAAGTACAGGCTGACAAAAAAAGTGTAATTTCCCTCTACAGAAAAGCTACGTCAGCTCTTCCCTACTGCCAGATTTTATCCACGTGACTATGCAATGTATTCTTTATTTATATTTTCAGCCCATTTGTCCTATTGGTATTACATTATAATCTCCCTTTCCTCTGCTGCCAACATCAACTAAAGTCGCAAGTCAGGCACCATAATTAACAGCTCAGCTTGTTTCAGTCGGAGCTCCTTGAGAACTTTTGAGTCATCATCACATAGTTCCTATGAGTTGTTACTGTTCGTTTTATCAGCTTATTTTAAAACCTCTTCTGGCAATTTAAATCTGAGGCAGGTCCTTAGCCTTATCCCTTTAAAGAAAGTCTTTAAGATCATAGCAGGAAAACTGCATCTTTCTCAAGTCCTCCTTTTCCATCTTGATTGCATAGGATCCCTACTTTGCTCCCTGTTGGTGAAGCATTCAAGAATGCTTTTTTTGGTAGTCTATCTTCAGCAAGTATTGCTCAAACTCTTTTGGAAACTGTCTTACTAAGGATTACATTTATTTTGCCATAGTTCATGGTTGGGTGGTTTGTTTTTTTTTTTTTAACTTGTTTCCTCATCTGGACAAAAGTTCTCCTTCAAAGGGCATCATTCCGTTCCTTCATCCTCTTGGCAATGCCACCTTCTGTGGATTACTTTAAAATTTCTTTTAATAAGTAGCATGCATTTTCTGGAAGCAATTTTCCTTAAGATGTCTTCATGCTATCTGAAAGCTTTTCCTCTTTTTAGTTACTACTTTCAATTTCTACTTAAGAAGCTTGATCATTTTTACACAGGTTCTAGTAGAAACGTGATCTGCACCAAGCGAAACTAAAAGGCTAAGACAGACTGAGGCGGAGTGTGTAGACCCTTCTGAAGAAGGCCAGAGCCATGCCCATTAAGATGTTGAAAAAAAAATCCAGAAGTGTTTCTAATCCGAGGATGTAGAATTATTTCTTATGACGTTATTTTCAAGTCATGGGAGTTAACATTTCCCAACCCAGTGATACCAAAAATGGTTTAAACATAGAAGATTCATAAGCAGTGAGCACAGGCTGAAAAATAAATACACAGTATTTCAAGAATATGATGAACGGCAGCTGGAATGCCTGTACAAAATGGGGATCTTCCCAAGCTTCTGAAAACTTGGAAGCAGAAGTATTCTAAGAGATGTAAACAAACACATTTGTTAAATGTCTTCACTTAGTCAAGAAAATATTTCTATCCTAAGAAGAAAATATCTCTCATAAATAATACAGTATTTGAGAATTTTAGGCCACAAGTCTCATCATAACCAAAGGTACAAAATACATCTACCATCCCTGGTTCTCACCACCCCCTCCACAAAAATCTCTACATCGTAGCATTTTCACTGCTGTGTCCAATTTTTTCCCAGGAACAGAAAGACACTGAGAAAACTAAATGCCCAAGGGCTTAGGAGTCTCACGTGCCATGTTTTCTGATAGAAAACACCATCACCTCTTAAAAGGCGCACAAATCTTTATTCATTAGGCTTGATCCAGAAAGGAGTATACTCTTAGTAGCTATGCTGCAAAGTAATCATAACAATTCATATTCTGTTAAAAACCTGATATAAGAAGTCTCATGTAAAGTATCCGATCATAACTATTAAGCTGGCAATATGCTGTGTTGCTTAAACTTAAGGCTGGATCCAGGACTCAGGAATTTAAACTGCTCACTCCTACTTTTTGCAGTTTGCTTTTGAACACTTTAAGATAAACTCCAAGTTCTGTAAAAAACACACAATTTTTCCTTATAGGATGCGAGTATTTACCCATGATTCACTGTCAAACTGCAGCACAGTATCACAAGGAACTGTGCAAAGTCATACTTGCATTCCTGACTTGTATGTCAATACGGCTAGAATTTGTCTATGGCACCCATTTGGGAAGGACCCTGAAGGACAGGAGGGGAACTTGTTCTAAGGTGAGACTAAAAACGTTCAGTAAATGTAAATATATATATATATATATATTCCCTATACTTAGGGGTGCTGAAATGTAAAACTGTCTAGACAGCATACAGGAAAGAAGGAAAAAAAAAAAATTTTGCACGTACTAGCAGTCACAGAACGAATGAGCCAGCACTGTAGGCTACTACAAAAAACCCCCACATTCTGTACTGTGTGAAGGGGAGTTTCATATGAAAAACACAAGATGTCATTATCCTCCTCTACCCGGCACTCATGAGGCACCAAATGAAATACTGTGCACAATCTGGGGCATAACTGAAGGAAGAAAGTCAAACTGGCAAAGTATCCAGAAGAAAGAAACAAAACATGAGAGTGAGAAGAGATTTAAAGACACATGATTAAGGAGGAATGACTGAACACACTAGAGTTGTTTCAACTATGAGAAAAAAAAAAAATATTGCTGGATATGTCATATGATAACTCCTCACTGCATAAAAAGTTGCTGGCAAGCAGAAGAGCAATTAAATTTCCCTGTGTTTGTGAACAGTAAAAGAACAATAGGACTAAATAAAAATTCACTTTAAATTAAAACATAGAATAACATTGTAGGTTTTTTTAAAACATCTCTTAGAATACATTTGCTTCCAACATAAGATTTAGAACAGATTTTGGGGAAAAACAGTCTATCTTTAAAGGCAACTGTGTCCACGCAGGGTTTAGGGGCGGTTGAAGATTCCTTGCTACTGGAAATTTCCAATAACAGATGGGATTCCTCATGGTGGGGTGGGGACATCAATAACCGATCCAACCCTGGAGTTCAAGGTGGATTAGTGACTCCACGGACTCCCTGCCAACCCTACATTCTTCTATGATTTGCACTGCCATTTTTGTTTTTGCAAGCCACGCTATTCTCATTTAACAAAAACCATACTGCACTGCTGCTTCTGACTTGATGCGATTAGGTTGCTAACTGTCGCTTTTCTTCATGTTTAAAATGCATTCATAACAATTTAATAATGCTTAAATAAAAAAAAAATAGGAATGCTTTTATGCCAATATCTACACTGCAAGTATCCCAAACAGTCTGTGTACACAGCTCTGATCTAGTACATTTTGGTTATATATCAGAAGAGCTTTCATGAAATATAGAAATCAGTATTTACAATAAAGAAGCAGACAACAAACACCTCCAGCAGCCCACGACCTCATTTTATTTACTCTTTACAAGAAAATGCTCCTATCTGGATCGGATGGATGAAAACAGTTAGAGAACTCCCCTTTCAAATTTCTGTGAAATTAAAAGACAAAATGGAAAATTTGCTCAGACCGTACTCAACCGCACTGTAATTTGTTTCAGTACAGAAAGCAAATCGCACAAGAGTAAAACAAGATGTCCCATGGAGCGCTCCTTTTACTCCAGCACGTTCTAGACATCTCTGATGTACTTTCAGTGTTTTTGCACAAATTAAGGGTTGCGTAATACACACACACACATCCCAACCAAAAGAAGTTCCTAGAGGCACCTTCTACAAAACCTTCCTCATGTGTCTGAGTTACAGGACAGTTACACCACAGGAGGTGTAATGAAGGATGTTGCCTTCAGAAGTACTCCATATTAACCAAACTTTCTTCCACTTAAGTCAAAGGTAGCTACTGAAGGGCAAAGGCATTAAGTTACTGAGAAGAACTTTTAAAAACAACCAACCTCCTTCCCACTGGCAAAAAATTGTCCCAGGGCAAAATATCCAGAGATTTACTGCCATTCAAAGAGCCGTGATTAGTTTGTATCCTTTACTAGCAACAGCTACATCAACAGAAATCCTTTTTCACTGCTTTTATCTACCTCCAACATATTTACAGGCACCACTTTAACCACAAAGATAAAAACATAGTTGTCAGAAACTGGACTATGAGAAGTGTGTGCTCAAGCATCCCTAAGGATATCCCCACCACTACAGAGCCTAGTCACCAAGAGGAAATGAAGCTAAGATGAGCTTCATTTCACCGGAACCCAGGTTGCCTCAAGTACCTACAAGGTCTCAGCACATCCTAGGGAGGTCCTCTCGGATACACTCATCGGTGGATCCTAGTCCCCCTCCTCCTGATTCTGCTCTACAGGTCTCAATTCCAGGTTGCTGGAATTCATGCTTCAAAAAACATGAGCTTAAACACTGAATTCCCTGGCTTCACTTTGAAGGTGACCCACAAATTAAAGATGCAGAGCTACTGCCAGAGAAAAGCATCCTGACAGGAGAGCTCTCAGAGCTCCGCTGCGATGAAGCTAAGGAGGCCATCCAGGTGGCCGCGCAACAGTGCACAGAAAACACACCCCAAAGCCAACCTGGCACTACACTTATGGACAGTATTCCTGCTATTTCAGATGCCAGGCTGATGCCAGATCCTCACCCAGCATAAACCAGTGTGCTTCTGTGAATCAGGTTATATTAGCTGACGACCTGCCCCCACCTGGCATTAAATAGGTCAGCCTTGTTCATCATCATCATTTGCAGCTACTTCTGGAAAACATTTACAATTCCATTTGTCCAGGAAATTAGTTAGGAAATTTACATCATCTGTCAATGAACTGTGTCAGTTTGGTCTTAAGGGTAGCAGCATTAAGTTAGATCAAAAAGTCCATCTAGTCCAGTATCTTATCTCTACCACTGCCAACAGCAGTTATTAGGGAAGAGAAAAGAAACAGAGCAACTGCAGAGCCACCTGGTACATCCTTAAAGCCTCTGGAAATTCAACACCCTGAAGAGCTCCTGAGTCATTTCATGTGTTCACCACGCATAATAGGTCTCAGCAAACCTATCCCTTTGAATTTTAGTCCTTTTGAAGACTATTTAACTATGTCCTTGTATGGAAAAGTGCTTCCTTCAGCTTCTTCTGAAGTTGCTTGCCGATAAGAGCTAGAAGGCCAAAAATTAAAAATGAGTAATTGTTCCTTAATCATTCTTTCCTTCCCATTCCTGATTTTAAATTGTGTCACCTTTCCCTTTGTTTTCCTTCTGAAGAGACAGTATCTATTCAGTCTCCATCTGCCTGGAAACAATTCCATGAATGCTTCTGATAACCCTTTTTTCCCCCTGGTCTGTGTCTTCCACTAAGTTACAAATTCAAGTTTTGAAATGAGATGAGCAGAGGTGCATGCAATAATAAAGATATGACACATCACAGATTCATACAGCGGTGACTTTTCTAGGTTTTCCTCTATTTCTTTCCTAGTAACTCCTGAAATTTTTATTTATTTCTTACTCCCATGAGGTTTTTCAGAAATTTATTCACAATAGCTCTAACCTCTGTTAGGCATCGTGATAGATTAGAAAATAAGCATGCCCAGCAGCATTTAGTCCTTTTGTGTCTCTGACTATTCATTTGCTTTTAAAATCTGTCTAGTGGCCACACTAACCAATATTTCTCAAAATAAACCCATATAAACACTGGTTTATCAATTGCTTCGTTGCTCACAGGTTTCCAGGTAGCAAAACATGTTCTTTCTCTACAGGCACAACAATAAATTCACTATCTCTAGCACATGAATTTATTATGATTTGTTGTCTACGTGCAATGTCCTAAATATTAATTGTTTAAATTCAAAAGATGGTTTCTAATTTTTCCTACTCATCTGCAATGTCCCATTTCAAAGAAATCCTTGAAAAACAGAAAGATATACCAGTCTCTGCTCCCATACCTCATATACCTTATCCATTTCCAGCTCTTCCTTTTAAAAATAAAAAATAAAAATAAAAAAGAGAGAGAGAGAGAGAGAGAAACTACCACCACTCTCTTTCATCAACAAAAGCAAGCTACGGAATTACAGTCAAATTGCTTTTTCCACTTAACACTAGTACTAAGGCTTCACAAGTCAAACATGATTTGAAAGCAGGTAGGACAATCCTCCCAGGGTTTGGTCAGACCTCACTGATCCATAAGTCGTAAGCACGAGCTTTGCATACAGCCCTCCTTGCAATTTAGCAGGGAAAAATCCGAATCCTTCATACCACCTGCAGCACTCAGCCACACAAATCAATTTACTTCAGTCAACATAGGGAAAGTGCAGAGTAAACACCGCAGTTCTGATTAAACTTAATTTGAAAGATCCCCTGGGCTCCACCAAAAACGCTGCATAAAAGTATCTACTTCACACAGAAAATAAATTGTCAGATTTAAAGATGAGACTATAGTTTGGAGTATTTAGAAATTAAAAAACCAACCCTCTGTCGGAACCTGACACGTAGCACTATTACTTGCTTCTATCGTAACAATTCACAAAAGATCAAGCCGGAATCAGTGTCCTGCTTTGCAAAGCGCTCCACAGTGTGGACTTAAGTAATCTTGCCCTGTGACACAGAAGTCTTGAATCGTTTTAAAAATTTAAAGGGCCTTGTTAGAAGCTAACAAGGATGAGGAGTTTATCTTCAGCAGAAAGAAGCAAAGTTGCAGCCTTGTGTACAGTTGCAGACGTAAAAGTTTGATTACAGTGCAAGTATTATTGCTAGCTACAAGAAAGTTTGGAATGGCTGTCCTCTTGTAAACCTCATCTCTCACTGGTTCCCGAGGACAATAATTACAAAAGTTTTGGATAAAATAAAATAAAATGTAGCCCTCATCTAGGAAAAACTGGAAAACCTGAAATTTTGAGAATGTTAGGCTTACAAAATTTAAACACCCAAATTTCCTGAGAAGCAACTATTAATTTGCAAACCAATACAGAAAATACTATATACCTAAAGTTACTACTGCTTACACCACCACACCATCTGCCACTAAGGCAGCACCGACTGCCCAGCCTCACAGGTAACTGCACTATTGCATCCCACAACAGAAAACGGATATGACTCATCTGAGTTGAATTCTTAACGCTTGACATGATGGCTGCTAATTGGTGCAAAACGAGATTAAACATGTCTGATAAGCAGGTCCACATTGGGCTTTGTCAATGGCAACTCCAGGTGGCCTGCGATACCTATGATTTCATTCTCATTCAATTCAGTTTTACAGCAAAAAGAATAGCCTCGACTTACTGTTGCTTGTCACTCTCTATATGAATACACGAATGCTCAAACTTTACTCCCAAAGGCAAACCATCCTAGCATATGATTCCAGTACCAAAAGCTGCTTTTATTTTGCTACAGCACTGATACAGAATTACTGCAGTAGAATCTAATATCCAACCACTGTGTAAGAGTTTTTTAAAACTTTTCTTCTGATTTGATGTTAAGGATCGTAGATGTTCTTGTCTTCTTAACAGAAATGAGTTAGATCTAAATCACCAATGATCACAGCAGCAGCACATCTGATCTAGCCGGCAGCTCACAAACTCAGGAAACCTGACTTCTCTCCTCAGCTCTAGCTACAGTCTACCACCAAACCTCAGGGAAGTCACTTTACTCTCTATCCTTCTGGTTTTGCTATCCTTAAAATGATGAGCTTGCTATTTGTTCCCTCTATAAAGTGCTTTAGGATCTATAGATGAACCAAGGAAATGATACTAGAAGAAGCTTATGAAGCCATCAATTCCAACCGGTTAAATCAGCGGTCCAAGAGAAAGTTTGATGACTGGCATCTACTACTTTGGTTAGTAGAGCCAAAATGGTAGGCATGACCATTTGCATATTTAACAGATGATTTATTTAATCTTATATTTCTATTCCTTCTGTATTCTGTGTATGGGTAAAAATGTTTTCATTCCAAATAATTTCTGGAATTCAATTAGTATTCCAAGTGGCCTGGTACCAGTTATCTAAAATAACCCAGTATGCAAGATCTAACTGCAAGATTCGACATAGGCTACAAGCTCCATTCAAGCTGAAGTGATGAAATGGTAAGATAACAGTCATTTATGCTAAAAATAGAATTCTTTTTTTCCTACAACAATTACTGATGCAAATAGGAAAGCTACACAGATGCAAGTCTTTGAATAATTGCCAGCGAAATAGATATTCAGCTTTACACAAACTAAATAATCAACACAGCTGGTAAGAAATGCATCTCAGTTTGCATTCGTACAGTATTAACACTTGAATTTTCACGCTTCAGCCTCTTCTTCATCTTCTAAAGAGGAGAAAGAGAATCATTTAGGATCAAGAAACATTTGAGACTCTGCAAAAAAGTGACAACAGCCACCACCTACTCACACATTCATTTTGAGCAGAGTAAGCACACTTTAAGGAATACTGAGATTTGTCCAAAAATACCTAGATACAAAGGTCAGCACATTAAACCATGAAACCTAGGAACCAATTTTGCCAGCATTGAACAAATCATTTATAATAGCATGAGTCCAAATTAAGGTCCTGAAACTTCATTTGTTTCTTTTGCAGTCAACCTTCTTCATTTTCCACACTGAAGGCTTTTCAGTATAACTGCAGTAATGCAGAGCAGTTATATTATGCTGAAATTAATCACTGAAAAATATTGTATCTCTTATCAAAAGAGGAACCGAGAGGTGCTCTCTCAGTTATGCCTTACAGTTGGACTGAAAGTCCAAATGTACTAAAATGGAAAATAAAATGTTTACATCATATGCAGTCATGACTTTTTGCATGTTACATGCAGATACTGATGATCCATGCTGGAAAATACACACAAACGCTGTACTTGCAATCTAGTTCTATAAGGCATTTTTTGGAAAGATTCCTTTCCAACAGACAGCACATATTAGCAGATTTTTTGCTTGATTACTATTGAGGCCTAAGACTTGCAATAGCTACCCACTGCCCTTCATTCAGTTTTAACAGCTCCAAGAAAGACTCTGATTTTGGAAGCTAAGATTGCATCTGTGAATGCACAATTCTAGCAGCTATCTCTTTAACCCACCTCCCTGAATAGATACCGCACTGCAACTCTGCATACCCTCCGCTGTCAACACGAGCTTCAAATCTCCTCAGAGAAGCACACTTGTTACACCTGAACTAGGAAACCAGTAAAGCGATGCTGATTGATTAAACATGCCCCAGACCCCACTTCTGCGTGAGGACCTAGTGGCCTGAAAGGGTTTACATCCATCTTAAATTCTCCTAGCCTCAGGTTGCTGCCTTCAGACTGGCCATTGGGAATGCTGCTGAGACTGTATTAGTCAGCCCAGGCCAAAAGCACGCCGAAGTGGTAACAACTGAACTCTAGTATCCATGAATGCTCTCATCTGCTAGCAGAGATGCGGTCACAAATTTCAACTCGAGTGGCAGAATCTTTGAACTTTCAGCTGAAGAGTTGTCCTGAAGTTTTTGTTCCAATCCAGAGCAAAACCCAAACAATGTTTTCAAACCTTCCCATAAACTGAAAGTTTCTGAAAAATACCAGGCTGAGAGCACAAACCGCTGGCACAGCCAACGTGAAATACACTCCTGAGGCACCTTTACCGGAAGAGGAAAGGATATGAGGCAACCCACAACAGGACAGGATCAAGAATAACATGAAACCACACCTTTAGGCAATCTCAACTCAGGTTGCTGCAGTCCTGCTTTTGGTCTGTCCTCTGGAACACGTGCTCAGCTCAGAGAACTTACTCAACAGATTGCTAACCAGAAAGAAATAAAGGCGTGAGTCAGCAATCAGGTCGGCTCCCTGACCTACCTCATCACGTAGCCCTCTGAACGCTGAAAGCAGCACCAGGGACAAGTGTGTTAGTCCAGTTTTTCATCCACTTAAGCTGCCACAGGACTGCACCTCAAAGGGATACAATATACTTAACTCTTCCAGCAGGCCTACTTATTGAAAGTGCATACAAAAATGGATTTTATGATTGTCTTACCCTACTCAGCACTGCAGCTAGAGGGAGGCAGCAGTAGACTCTTAGCAGGAGGATAACTCTCTTTTCTGATATTGATATGCATATTGCAGTAACCATCACCTTTATTTATCAGCATTAAAGATTATTTGAAAATATGCCATGCCAACTAGGCCTTTTAGCCTTGGAAGTCTCAGACAGTTCTATTCCAAAAGTATGGCTAGAAATTACTGTGGCAGTAGCTCTAAATCAATAGCTTCAATTCATAATGGATAAGGAATAAATAATTTCTTATGAACTGAATTAAATCCTGAAGGCAGGCATCTGCCCGTTTGCAACCAGCCACAGCATAAACTGAAATCCACTGAGGCTTGGGAAGTCTGCCTACCAGGAAATTTTTCCACTGAAGCTACTATTGAAGTACTTGAACAGAGAAGAAATAGAGACGAAATATCAGGTTGTCAACACACTGATCATTCAAAGCAGAGACACTTCTGGGACACTGCAGAAAACAGACCAAAACGCAAGCAGTTAAGCAACAAAAAGGGCTGGAAGTTTTCCAGTTACACACCCATCTGGCAGGGTTTGCTACAGAAGTTCTTGCTTTAGATTACTCCATTTTCCTAGCGCTTTTACTGCATTTTGGCCTTCTTGCATCAGCTGGAAAAGGGAGATCATGGGTTCTGGTAACAGAATTACTGGCAAGAATCCTTATTTTCTTGCTTCTTTTGTGGAACACTTTTAGAATGCATACTTTTAACACTTTCTCCATTTTCCTCAAAATTGTGAAGTACACCTAAGCATGTTGAGGTATTTAAACCAAGTTAAAACCACTTCGCACTTAATGACCTCCACAAGCTTCTGTTGTTATTAAGCCTCAAAGAAATAAGCGCATCCGAGCAAAGCTTCAATACAAGCTCTTTGAGGGGCAGCTAAATCCAGCCCATGAGACACTTGAAAACTCATCTGCAAACAGAGAGTTCTGCCATACACCCCGAGACTGGTCCAGCAAAAAGCTGCTAGCACAGCTGGGATGGGCTGGGCTGCATCGTGCAGTCTCGACCCTGGACAGTGCTGCCCATGTAGGGTCCAGCCTAGGAGAAGGCTTATCCAGAACCCAGCACACACCACCCATCCCCAGCACTAACCCAGGCCAGAGGGCTTCCTCCCTCATGCTGAGAGGTTGAGGAAGTACTCTCTCTCCAGCTACAGACCCAGACTCAGCAATGCCACGTGAAGTTCGGACTTCACCACTGGAGATGGCCTTCTATGGCCGTAGTAAGTCAGGGTACCCATGTGCTGCCCTTGGTCTGTGAGAGCAATTAGAAGAGGAAAAAAACCAGTCCTCTGCTCACTCTGATCTAGGGGTAGGAAAGAACATAACCCCTCAAGAACAGACCAGAAGCAGGCAGTGCTGCAAGATCTCAGCACTTCCTCAAAGATAACAGCACTGGCCCCATCAGCCTGCTCTCACTACAAGGGTAATAATGCCTTTTCACCCCTCCTCCCTTTAGAGCTGCAGCACTAGGGAACATGCTCTTCCCCACCCTCTACCGGCACCCTTTCAAAAAAATAATAAATCCTGCTTTGTACAGCAATGCTATAACTGTACAGGATATTTTGGAAGTGCCACTTTTTTTTCTGGTTTGCCCTGCAATCTCTCCTATGCTTCATATGTGCAACACTCAGTATACCCAGAGTTGTTATTCCTGGTTAATAAATCAGGAAAATTCCCAAACTCAATTACAACCCTGAAAGACATAAAAGGAATAAAGAACTCCAGCAGAAATAAAATGAGACTAGAACCACCAAGGTTTTGAGTTACACAGTGTCAAAATAAAAGAAATAAATCTTTAAGAGGTTCTGTTCCTCTCCTAATTAACATACACTCATAAAAAACTGCTGTGGAAGGTACAGTCACACAGGCTTCAGAGTCTTGAAATGTAAATAATATACAAATACTGAATGAATTAATCAGGGAAGTTTACCTCCTGAAATAAGTTTCATCATCAAAAGCAAAGGAAATAGTTTCTGCACAGCAGTTCACGTGATTTGCAAGGTCACTGAAAATCCTCATAAGAGACTACATGTTAAAGGACTCCAAGTATGATACGAAGTATATTTATTACAAGTACCAGTGGAGTTCAGCTCTGCAGAAAACAAAAAATGAAACTGACCTCAATGAAACAGAGAGCGTAAACAGGACTTCAGTTTATTTACACAGGTAACAACCACTTCTTTTCTAGTGAAAGTGATTGGGACAGTGTCACTGAGCCTTTTGCAATCACACTTGACCCAGGAATGGTGACGATCTTCGGAACTGACCAAATTCCGCTCCCAAGGAGACTTGGAAGGATTCCCAGTTCTTCACACCAACCGCCTGGCAAAAACTTCTCATTCCCAACTGTGATCTGGAAGACAAGGTTTCATTCGGAGGCAAATAGCTTCTGCCCTTCTCCACAGATGCCACATGTCACTTCCACGGATGGCAAGAGCTGCAGAGAGCAAGTGAAGACAGGATGCACCACACAACAAAAAACCTGGCTTTCACCAGCATGCCACGTTATTGCCAGCACGTGGAAGCAGAACCAGTGGTCAGCACGCATACATTCAGATTAAAGTCAATCCATTTTCATATGAGTCACCGATAAGGTTCCTGGAGGAAGACTGAGAAACCTTATCTTAGATACTGCATTGAAAGGCAGTAATGAACGAATAAACCACAAAATTATGGCATACGTCTAGCATGTTTCCCCTCAGAGATATTTTTCTAAAGGGAAAAAACAGTACTGTCATGCTTTTTAAAAGCGTGTGTAGCTGTGAAAATCATATTGAAGGTGGAGCAGTGGAAGTAGGAGCTTTTAATCTTATGGGTGTGCCTCTATGGTGGAATTAAATGAAGCACTTTGCTACTGTGTCAACATAACTGGATAAATTTATCCCAAGCATGAGGGGCCCCACCTCAGAAAGATAAATGAAATCCCATAGCAGTACAAGTGTTCCTTTCCTCTTGGTACCTCACTGAGTATTCCTTGTTCACACCCAGGGCTTTCTGTGCTACGGTCAGACAGCTGACTCGGGCACTATTGCACACTGCAGAACACACTTCTGTTGGAAGCATGTAAGTCCATGGGAAGGTGCTGGAGGAGTTTCAACTCTTCATAATTATTTAACCTGCATCTTCACAGACTGCAGGCTTCAGTCTACAGTCCCTAGTAAGCCAGAAAGACTGTACTGAAACCAGCATTATACCTGTATCAGACAGGTATTGTGTAAAGGGGAAGAGGATCAGATAAAACTCTCTGCAAGAGCTGTGGATAACTCTTATGTGAAGACATCACTGAAAAGCTGTCTTCACCACTGAAAGCACCAGCTGCTTACTCACCCAGAGTGCACTCTCTGCAAGAGACATCCACTGATGCCTTCAGCAAGCAAGTCCCAGAGCAACTCATTTACTTTATTACAGTAAGGGAGAAATGCAGAGCTAAATTTTTACAAGGGTATCTAGTTCTTAAATAAAAACGTATGTTTCTTGTGGGATTTGAAAGAGTGCTGATTCCCACTGACTTCAAATGAGTCAGTCTGTGGGAAATCTTTAAGCCCCATGCTGCATTTAAACGCATCCCAAAGGTTACGAATAAAGGCAGACACAATTTATAAGAGAATTCAACTCTGGCATGCCGTTGTTAGTAGTTGATCAGCAGCTCTTCATAACTGAAAGAAGGATTTTATCTGCTCCAGTCAAGGAATAAATTTGGTCTCAGAGGAAAAAAAGTAATATACACTAAAAAGAAGCAGCCGGTGCTTGTGTGTAAAGCTCAGCCTGAGGTTCATTTTCTCTTGGAATGCAAACAATTACAAACTTCTTACAGAAATCTACCCATCAGTGGTTACCAGAAAATTGCCCAATTGTCAAAACAGATTCTGCTGTCATCTGTCACACTCGTTCTGTTGTACAAGATGACTTCACTGACTGCCTCATATGACTATCTCATTCTAACAAATGCTGTACTTCTGAGTGTGTCTGTATCGTTGAATATAAACCCCCAGAGAAGCCATACAAAATAAGCGGTAGGAGACTACTGTGGACAGTGGATGTTCGGGGACCATCTAAAGCAAGGAGCCTATAATGAACGATGGAAATCCCAGCAATAACTTCCATTTTATTAACCACAAATGTGCAAAATCTCTGTAATTGTTGAGCCACTGAGGTTTTTTTAGTTTCTTTGGGTTTAACTTACAAATACAACTTGCAGGTTACCTATGCATGCAAATACAGCAGTTCTAAATACCGACTGTTCCAAAGGGCTGGGGAAAAAAAGGAACAAGTTTTAAATGACCAGCACTTCAGAACATGCCTAAAACTCAGCTTTTCTCTACTGAGAGACAGAAGAAAATGAACTGCCATAAAACCGAAGCTTTCACTTAATTTTATTTAAGATCATAACAGACAGGAAAATTTACTGAGGATAATGGTGCTAAATGATGTATTAAGGCCCTTCTACTTTTCACTTGCTCCTTTAGGCTTTAACACAATTTATTTCATTCTGTCGTCACTTGCTACATTTACAACTTTTTGTATTGTGCTTCTTTACTTTAGAAAGCGACTAAAAAGAGAAGTCAAATTCTTATCATGGCTGCGGTAAATTCAAGAGTCATTTCTGTATGACACATCCTGTTCAGAGCTACAGAAATGCAAACTGCAGAAAAATCAGCCACAGGCTTTCTTCTGCGTTACTCTCAAAAAGCATTTACCTAGCTCCATTCAGCCTTTTCCCCACTGGGAAATATACTTTCATGATGTCTGCTCATACAGGTGCCTCACAGTGAGTTTTACATCTTTACTGTATTTTAAGAGACCCTAATAGTTTCATAACCTGCATTTCTCCCGCCGCTTCAAATACTATGCGGCACATAGTATTTGAAAACTAGCTCTAACACGCTGATGCACTTAACAGAGAAGGTAGCATTTCAAAAGCCTGTAACTTCTAATAATCCAACAAAAGCCTGGATGTGGACTGTCTATCCAGGTGTCTCACTGATATCACTGGGCGATTTAGTAAATAAGCACTGCAAGAGCATGCCCTTAATATTACTTACATTACAGAAATGGCTGGAAATTCACACTGGCATCAGGGCTTCTGTGCCCAGGGCACCCATGCTAGATGCTCTACAAGCCCCTCAGCTGGGGGAGAGGCCCGAGGAAGATCTTCCTGCACAGCAGAGCTACAAACTGCTATGACAGGCCAGTGACTCAGTTTGAAAAAGAACCCAGGTCTCACAGCCCACATACATGGAGGGGATGTATGGAGTGAATGTATCTGCTGTGCTCCTCCTACTTCATACAGGGACTGATGGCATATTAGTCTTCCAGTCACCTACTGACAAGTAGCCTGATGGAAGTTATGCATACAGTACCAATATTGGAATCTGGTTATAAAATTTCCAGCTGGTCCAGCAATGGAAGTATTTGTGAATATGTTGTTTTGAATCCCATCATTTCTTATTCATAATTCAGAAGTTTCTTATTTATAAACTTATTTTATTATTATTTTATTATTATTTATTATTATATCTTATTTCTTATTCTTCATAATTCAGAAGTTCTGCGCTAGCACTAACTATGAACAGACAAAAGAAACTTTGTATCAGGATTATATTTTTTTCCCAGACTCATCATCATTATTTTTGTTGTAGACGTAGATCACATTCAGGTGCTTCAGAATGAAATATTGTTTTATGTTGAAGATATGCCATGCATTTGTTTTAGGTTTCTAACGCTGCCTTCTAATAGAGTCCAGAATCAATATCCAGAGTCAAAAGGAGCTTTATAACCCACCCCATTTAAATGTTACAATATGCACTACGCATTCAGACACAAAGATTCTGTACTCCTAATACCTCACATTCCTGACATGTCTATCTTGAGAGTATGGCTATAATCATCAACTCTATTCTGCACACCATCTGCATTATTAAATTACTCGGCATTTCTTGCTCCAACTCATCACTTGCAACATAGTGCTGCTGAAATGCAAAGCTCTTTCAACATGAGTTCCACTGACATTGAAACTAGACTTTTTTTTTTTAAGCAGTTGCCCTTGACTCTGAAATTGGACAAGAAAGGATAATTTCATCTGCTACATAACAATTAACTACCATTTGGAACAGGGATTCTCCAGTCATGACGCTATAGAAACAGTAGTGGTGTTTCAGCAGCACCTGGGGGAATGGGGGGGTGGGGGTGTCAAAAACATAAAATAAGTGATGGATGCAAGTGCTGCATAATCACAGAAAGCATGTGCAGTATTTCAAGTGTCTGACAAAACTCTGTCAGTGAAATGAAAAAAATAATAATCAGGAAGTACAGAGAAAAAGATGGTGAAAAAACCCTAATCATTCTGAGAGACAATGTAGAGTAGAATAAAGCCTGCAGTTACTCCCTCTCCTTTGTAGAAGTCTTTTGCTCCTACAAACAGCTAATACAGTAGGAAGCATGCCTTCTTTTACCAGCGAAAACATTTATGTCAACTGCTAGAATCAAGAACATCAGTTTTGAAAAGAACATCACCTCTTTTGGGTTTAAGAGGAGAGCCTGCATTAGTGTGTCACAATCACAGAACTTCCAGGAAATTTACATAAAGGCATAAATCACTTCAAAAAACAATGTAGCATCGTAGAATTTAGCATATTTAGAGAAATATAGGAAGAAACTGCAAGAATGTAGCTGAACCCTGGTACTGCTTTACTGCATTTCTGTGTGCCTGTAAATGTTTATAAATGCATAATCCACAAACACTCTGTAAAGTCTGCAGAAACAATTTAGGTGTAGAACATCTTCCAAGCAAAGCTCACTTTCACACAAGGGACTGTACCAGTTCTCTGAAGATTTTCTATGCCAAGATTCTCCCCAAGCACATTGCACAATATGTTTCTAAGCCCAGTAAGCTGACACTGACAATTTCTAGCCCAAGCCTGCATGAATTCTAAAAGCAATGATGCTGAATTCTAGAAACAATGGTAAGAGGCTAAATCCATTTTATTATCTGTTATTCAGTGAACTCTGTTTTAGTCAATCATTGCTGTTACGGGGAATTCCCTCAATAGCCCCACACAACAATGTTGGTACAAAATAATATCATAAGGGCGACTGAGTCATAGAACTTGAGCATAAGAAGCTGAAGAAAAGCAAATTACCTAGTATAACACAACATTAAAGTTACAAGGAGAGATCTGTATGAGAAGCCTTTCAGTCAAGCTGTTTAGCTTGAGAACCATCCTAAAACAAGTAACTGTACAGATTAGAGAACCCAGATCCTCTTCAGTCACCAACTGTGTGATCTTTCTTATCTTCCACTGGTCCCTCTGAGCTTGTACACAGAAGTCAGAATGCTTGATACTATGCTTCTGACAAATTACCATTCTTCCAAAAAATTAATTGTACATCTTCACCTTGTGAAGATGTTCTATAGCTCAATCTTGCAAGGCAGACAAGCACCTCGCAAGGAACACACACCTGAAAATACTAAACAAATGATCCCTCTATCCATGCACTGTAAGTCAACACAAGTTTCTCCAAAAGAGGGTGCAAGGTACTCCAGAATAAGACAAATTTCCGATAACGTTTCTAACTCCTTAAGGTGTATCGTCCCCAAAATACGAGATTACTAACCTCTTCAAGAAGAAAGAGCACAACTTTCACCTTTACAGTACTTTACGGGTCATTCCAAAAATCTCTCTTTACTAGTTATCCTGGTTTTGACACTTGTCTTGCTAGTCAACTGAATACCCACCCCTAACTTACCCTGCCCTTTAAAATCAATACAATTTAAAAGTAAATGCCAGATTACAAGTCAAATGAGATATTTCTCTAATCGACAAAAATCTGCCTAATCCTAAAAGCCTGTGTGAAAAAATGATCTTGACTTAAGAGCACCTCCCTCCCATGAAGAGCTGACCCAGATTACTGATTCATACTATTTTTTTCCTTTCACGGTACTTTTACCTTTTTTCTTTTTCTAAAATACTCTGTTCAGCTAGTCCTTGATGCATTTGTGTAATACAAAATGACTGTGTAAAGATCTGCACAGAAAGCAAATCATCCTAATTTCAATTGCCTAAAAAAGATGGGAAAGAAAAAAAAAAGAATGCTTACCTAAGCCAAACAAACTTTTAAGTAGTCTATGCTCATTTATGGCTCAGTTTTCAAAAGGAACTGAGCAATTTAAGGAAAAAAAAAAAAAAAAGACCAGATCTGCATAGCCTGTTGATTATAATGTAGAGAAAATACCATTTAATTACAAATATCAACAGTTATAGTAACTGTCCTGGTTTCGGCTGGGATAGAGTTAATTTTTTTCCTAGTAGCTGGTACAGTGCTGTGTTTTGGATTCAGGTTGAGAATAGTGTTGATAACACACCAATGTTTTAGTTAATACAAACACTGCTTAGCAACAAGTCAAGGACTTTTCAGCTTCTCATGCCCTGCCAGCAAGAAGCTGGGAGGGGGCACAGCCAGGACAGCTGACCCAAACTGGCCAGAGGGGTATTCCGTACCCTATGATGTCACACTCAGTATATAAACTGGGGGGCATTGGCCGGGGGGCGGCAACCACTGCTCGGGGACTGGCTGGGCAATCACATTGTGCATCACTTGTTTTGTATATTCTTTTATCAGTATTATTTTCCCTTCCTTTTCTGTCCTATTAAACTGCCTTTATCTCAACCCATGAATTTTACTTTATTTTTTCCCTGATGCTCTCCCCCATCCCACTGCGGGGGGAATGAGCAAATGGCTGTGCGGTGTTAGCTGCCTGCCAGGTTAAACCAGAACAGTAACTTTTAAAACACCATGACTATCTACTGCATTGTAGAAAGGTTTCCCTGCTATATTTTGACATGTCTCTAGTTGCCTGACTCTCTAAACATTCCTGAACTGTTTAGAAATTAAGCTGAATTTAAGAGACCTGCAATTCACCTGCAGCAGCTTAATACAACTGGAGGGGGAAAAAAAACAACCTCAAACGACCAAACTGTAAGTATCCTCTTCATGAAGGAAAAAAGCCCTTGAGACACCTGATCAAACCCAGCCACGTCGAGTTTTGCAAGAAATTGGACTAGATTTTCCTCTCCTCGCCTTACTATCTCTTTAAGTGGAGGAAAATGCGATACGTGTTGAAATCTCTTTTTGTCAGACACTTTTCCAACAGTTTCTAGGGCTGATTTGACACTTGCTTCTCACGAAGCAATTTTTTTTTTAATGAAATCAAGCAGAATTTAAACCATGCAAGCAGAAATGCTAAAATAGGCTCATTCTTAATATTTGGTACTTGAATGGTTCAATTATACACAGCTGAGACCTACTTACTAATCATATGCATTGCTAATTATGTCTTAGCATTTAAGGACCATCGGTTGACTGAGGCTGGCAGAAGAAGATTATTAGTAGGCTAATCTACATTTAGAGCAGATGATGAGTATTTACATCTGAGATTAGATTTTATTTAATACTCCTTGAAGTTCTCTTTGAAGCAGTGAAAGGCATGAAGTGAACCTACATCAGAGATCGCCAAGAGTTCAGACTATGTTATACAAAGCAGAAACAAGATATTAAAAAGGGAAGGCTTGATGACGGACAGATACGTTATACCATAGCTCTTCCCCCCAAATCACAGTTGATTTACACGCATTACAAGAGTTGAGAGGTTTATTGTTTTATTTCATTCAAACACAGTTATAAGCTTGATTTTCCAAACCTTCATGAAATCACATCACTCCTTACTCTTGTAACTTAGTTGGCCTTTACACTGAGTCCAGTAAGACTTGATACCTTGAATAAGATCAATTAACCGTTACTTAATTTGAAAGTACTTTTACTGCTAAATTCTGATTTGACATTCAGTCATGCCGTACTATTTTCACACACTGTATTATTTAAATAATGTAGCGTGCAGACATTCTTTATCAATATTACTTATACCATCTTTGATCACTGAAAGCACACACAAGAGAGGACAAGAAGGGGAATAGGGAAGGAGTTTAGGTCACCTACAAATGCTCCCACCACCACCCCATTAAAGCAGTTAAAAAAAGTGATCTGTGCAACAGTTACACCCTCCATGATCGTTTTGGTTTTATTTGCATTCTTTAGCTTACACAGCTTCTGCTCTTTAATGCTGTTCTGTTCCTAACCTGACAGCCATTTTTTCGCTTAAAGTTTCTAGAGAACAACTAGTTCTTAAAAATACGTAGAGAGAGCATGTATAAAATGCAACAGGAATAAAGAAACTAGTACGAGAACTCACAGATCCTTCTAGACCTAAGTTCAGCCTTAGAGTCAGCAGCACAACGTAGTTTTGGGATCACAGCTGGTTTATGACTTGTCAGCTCAGACAGTACAGAGTATATGTGGAGCCAGCACAAACTTTTACGTCCCGCTCTCTTCAGTCCAGGAGCTGGATGTTTCTCTCCTGGCTCTTTACATGTTTCTGGGCTCTGCTACTAAAGCAGAATGGCAAAACATTTTTCCTGTTTTGCAATACTTTGACTAAATTCCCACAGCCAAACAGTACTGAAAGAAAAAATAATGTTTTCACATTTACACAGTTTGCTCAAAAACCATTGAAATAAGCAAATTATATTACATAAGTGTGCAGTTATGTAGCACTATATGCCAGACGCCTACTGCCAGATTTGAAAGGGGCCCACTTCAAGTCAAATCTCCCATTACAAGAAGAGCCTCCGTGAACTACCGAGATCCCGCCTATCGCACAGCTCAGAGTCTAAAAATTAACCAACGTTAAGAGGCACAAAAACACGGGTAATTCAACTCTGTGAGCCTCACTATCCGACAGCTTCCACAACGGAACCAAAAGAGATTCTCAGGTTTCACCTGTCCTGGAAAGAAGAGGTGTCAGGGTGCTTGAAATCTAAAGTCCTTCTTATCTGTGTGTGGAGAGTACAGGATCTATAATGAAGCTCTATGGCCTCCCTATTTCCACCTGTGAGGACAGCTCCTCTGAGAACATCACCTCTAACACCACAGCTCTGCAAGAGGCACAAGGAATAAGCTGCGACTGCACGCTTCAGAATCGCCCACCTCACTGAACTGAAAGCAGCAGTCCGTGAGGAAAAGCTCGCGGAGTTTCAAAAGTGATGACATGCATATGCATGTCCGTGCTGAAGAGTCTTTTGTGGAAACTGGCTACGATCCCACCAGGTTTGTTTTTTGTTGGTTCTCCCCCCCTCCCCCCTCCCTAGGAGAGGAGGAAACTACAGTATCAGCCAAAACTTTTTAAATGCTCATTTTTTGCACGTATTTCACATATGCAAAAACCATACCACACAATAAGCTGAAAATTGTAGGTCAAGTCAATTTCCTGCTTCCAATTTTTTAAGGCAAAAAGACATTAACTCAGTACTGTAATTTTAGTTGTATGAAGTCTTTACAAATCCAGTAAGCAGGCTTTTTTATTCTACATTCGTGCCATATATCTGTGAATAAAACAAAAAAGATGGAGGAAGTTTTCTGTTATTATTTTTAAAAATGGGGCCAGGTAAATCATAACACACAACCTCGAGCCACCACACCCTCAAATGAAGGTGTTACAATTTTATCGCTGGGAAAGCTGGCAAACTGGGGCGAGAGGATGCAGCACAGGGCATTCACACCAACTAACCGGATCGGTGCGCGTAGCTCTTTGTTCAAGCCCATCCACCATAAATGTTCTATGCAACCAATATCTGAAGCACAAACTTCCGAGCACAAACACACAGAGCATCCCAGATACTGTGTCAGCACAGAGAAATTGCCGAGCTACGCGGCTGGTGCCAAATCTACTTTACAAAGCTCCCGGGGCCTCGCAGCTCCTGCCTGTTCCAGCCAGAGCTCAGCGTGTTCGTAAAAACTTGCCTCCCTGCACTCTGTTGGGAGACTGGGAGAAAACAGCCAGGTCATATTTAATCCACCGGTAAAAGTCACGAGTGCTGACAAGCGCCGACTCACCGCACGCTTGCTGACAGAGAGTTTCTTCTCCAAAACACATCAGCGGGGACACAGAAAAGGGCTCTGACGCGCTTTTGCCTCTCCCCGTAACCGCCGTGGCCGCCCGAAGGGTGTCACCGAAGCCCGGGGGCAGCGGGGTGCACGCCGGGGCTCAGCCCCCGGAGGGCTCCGCGGCCGGAGCTGACCCCGCAGCGGGGGAAGGCCACGCCTGCTCCC
>NW_008824338.1:3884357-3890647 GCF_000699105.1 Pygoscelis adeliae
GGCAGCCCCGGCGCCCCGTCCCCGCCGCCTCCCGCGGAGCTTTAGTGTTTGATATCCCTCCCCCGTAAAACGAGCCCACGGCCGCGTTTCAGACCGGTGGGGTCAGGCTGCGCCTCCCCGCCGTCGAAACCACGCGGGCCCTGACTCGCCCTGGAGTCTTCTAAACGTGCTTTCGCTTGACCTAAGCGAGCCTGTCTGTGCGTGAAGCTAGGTCGTGCGGAACGGCTGGGCGTTAAACCTGCTCCTGTTGAAGGGATTTTTACCATTTACTGCCTTTTTTTTTTTTTTTTTTTTATGATACACGTGGCCTAACTAGCTGGCCAGGAGCGAGTGTTTCGGGTGTTTGCACTGAGTTGAGAGCAGTGTCAGGGTTTAGTAATCATCAGCCCTTGTCCTCCACTGTTACTCCAACCTAAAACCTCCCTCTCTCCGTGTTCCCAAACGGCTTCAAGTTCGCTGAAGGGTTTGTGGCTGCTTTCAGCAGTACCGGCCTCACGCTTTTCAAGCGCTGTGCCTGGAAACTGGAAAACTACCCCTCTATGTTGATTGAATATGTCGGTTTCTTACACCTCACCTGGAATTTACCTGTCAAGAACGCTTGATAATTAGCAAAAACATTTATTCACGGAAAAAAGGAAACTAGTTGGAATAACTAGCATATAGCCAAAAGCTGCGCTAACTTTGCATGGTAGGCCACCCAGTTGAGGAAGAGGAAAAGACCCTTTGACATTTGAAGTAATACATAACATGAAGGGAGAACACCCCAAACTTTCAGATTATTTGCAGGCCAAGAGTGAATCTCTGAGGAATTCGAAGTGGACTTGAAAAGGAAATGACGTTGAGACTTTTGCATTCTGTTTTTGAACAGAAATACTGTGAAAACGGATGATTTATTCAATATTTTTTTATTAGGGTTTCTATTAAATAGCTACAGGAGAAGAGAGGGAAAACGTATTTATAGTTATGTTTATATGTCGTATCAATAGGTCCGTCCTGTTAAAATTTATCTCGTTCAGACTAATCAAGTTATTGGCATGAAGCCTGCTCCTGTGTCATTGTTTTCAATGACTTCTGTAGACGGAGGATCAATTCTGACTAATTAGAAAAATTAGTCACTAGCTCTGTTTGCTTTTGTATTGAGCAGTCTCCTTTTCCGACGAGATACGCCTGGCATTTGCTCCTGCTGATAAGAAATGGGTAAATGGGGTGGGAAGATGATGAGCAAACTGAAGACTAATTTACAGGGAAAAGTTAATATTTGCTAATCTTCCAGATACAGTAGGTTATTGTTTCTTGCTACAGTCTGAATGGCAATCAGTGTTTTTCTAAATAATGTCGTTTTCCACAAAATGCAGAATCAGTGCTAATCCATTCAGCATTGCAGTTACATCACCTTACAGGAAGCAAGAACAGTATGTCTCTGTTGTTCTCGAGAACAGCCCGTGTTTGTCAAGTGCAGAAGGAAGTCTCAGACTGAAAGGAGACGGAAGAAGCATGCTATTCCACTTAGCGTGACCGACTTGTGAGGCTTGCTTCATTATTAGCGCCGTGTCTGTTCCAAATTCAAGTTAAGTTTTTCTATTGATTTGGCTGGGAGTGAGGTTGGGTCCTAAACCGGGAAAAAAAATAAATCAAAATGCCGTTGAATAACAAGCACAAATTGCCCATGTTTTTATAAAGCGAAAACATATCTTTTAATCTGTTAACTGTTTGAAGTGAGTGATCAGACATTTAGGAGCTCTTGTGTTTTAATGTTTGATTAGGAGATAATAATTCAAAGGATTTTTTAAAAACCAAAATAACACCCCATTCGTTATCAGAAGTACACTTACCTTGTTCACTTGTTTCTCAAGTGCTGTCAAATTAACATCTTTAGCACCAGATGGTTTGCATATAATCACGATTCAGTATCGCCGTGTTCTGGCTCTGTTTTTTCTGATGACAAAAACTTGTAACAAGCAGTTAGCTGTAAATTTGTTGAAGTAACGACCCTCTCTTCATTATATGTTTTTTACAGCGATACAGCATTGGCCTCTAGGTTTAACCATAATTATAATTTTAACATCCAAGAATTTGCCAACTTTATTAGTTGCAAATATACATGCAATTTTTGATGAGTGACAAACAGCATATGACAGATGCCACAGGCTTGATTTAGCTACTCAAACTAGTGTAAACAAGATCCAAGACCAAAAAAGGTAGTTCCAATGCATCCTGATTTATAGAGATGAAATTTAAAACGTATGTGCGTTTAACATAACTCTGTCCAAATTATATTTTTCATGTATTATGGCCGTCAGTGTCCAGTGTAGAGGGAGAAAAATTATTCTAGACTAATCTGCATTTTGAATTTTGTTTATGGTAGTGCTGATGGAATTGATAGAATGGACTAAAATACATCGCTACGGATACTGGGTTTAAAATGGATGCTAAATTTCATCCATACTTTAAGGCCCTCTTATTTAACTACAGGATAATATATAGGAATGAGAGATTGGAGATACGCTGTAAACTCTTCACTGATAAGCAGGACAAAGACGTTTGCAGGAGTAAAGTCTTCAATTAATGCTTCAATCAATGCTTCAATTAATGCTTCAATTATGGGTATAAAAAAAAAAAGAATGTAAAGAAATTTGCAGATACAAATATCCAGATGAGATACTGAAAGTACATAAACTAATGCAATTTCTGTAAGCTTTGGACCAGAACTCTCACAAGCAGCAGAAATTATTAAACTGAAATAAAAAACTTGTTTCTAAAAATCGTCCCAAAAAGTGGACTAAGTATATCACTGTAGACAAATCAGAAGTAGCCTTTATGTTCAACAGAGAGAGGGCTGTATTTTGTAATGAGGCAGTCAGCTGTCAATCTTTAAAACGTGGTAAATCTATGATTACACTGAACATTTAAAGCAATATTTAAGTACAAAGGGGCAGGTAAATAGAGACTGGTGGCCATTGTGTAGGGATGCAGCTGATCATGTAACAGGAATAACATGCGGAATCTGCTTACCGAATTATGGCGTGGTGCACATAAATGGCAGTCAGCAAAAACTGATGGAGCAATGTGGATACTTCGTTGGGAGTGGATATTTCATCTGTCAGGACTGTCCTTGGAGCCCTTGTCTTGTGAGCATGGTGAAGAGTGTGCGCTGTTCTTCCTTCATACCCTTTTTTCCCACAACAACTCTCATGGTTCTTTCTAAATCTCCTCTGCTCCAGCGTCTTTCTTTCCCTCCTCTCACTTCTTGCGTTCTTCCAGAAAAGTCTCCATGCTAACTGCCTCTTCCTTCCAACTTCCACAATCCCCACTTTCCCCATATGAGGGGAGCCTTTTCCGTTTGCATTCATTCCCGCAACCCCCTTGGTTACTTTCATTTGTTTATTTTCAGTGTTGCTAGTTTTGCAGTCTTAAAGCTTCAACTCATGCAGCTTCATGACTGTATGGGAATTTCAGCTGGGAAGATCTCTACGTTTCTATTAGTCAATAAGCATTCACTGTTGTAGAAGAAAATCTTGATAGCATGAAGCCTAATGAATGGCTCAATAACTAAAAGACAGAAAAAAGTTTACTGCAGTCCCAGAGTATTTTCAGTGTTTTAAGCTACCTGTCCTTGCACACGGGGGAATAGCTCACAATCTACTTTCTCTGGTAGAAAAGCTCTTTTCACTTCTTTAAATACTTGGACTTGAGCCTTCCTGATAACTGTTTCTGCTGACCAGCAAGGGTTTTGTAAGGATTTGTGTAAACAGCAGTGATGGCTACCAGCCCAACTCACACCTCAGCTAGCTGCCAGCCAGCAAGCTGAGGAAATGATGGACAGGTGTTTCTAACAGAATAGAGCTCGGTGGACTGAAAAGAAGATGAACTGGATGCGGAGATATTGCTGTAAGCATCTCAACTACCTATTCTAATGCTAACGAGGGGCATGATTGTGGGCTGAGCTCAGAGAAGTGACCGCAGCATAAATATAGCCTAAAAGTTACATACTAAGCAACTTTCAATTTTTTGCTTCATGTTGAGTTAGTAAAAAAAAAAATCTCCGGTGTATTTGGGGAATTTTTTCCTAGAACTGAGGGCTCTCGGTTTTTACGTGGAACGTGGCTGCCATCTACCGCTGCAGGGGGGATTCGTCGGTTTGGTGTCTGTCGGTGGACAGCGCTGGCTGGTAGACCGTTCGGTTTCAATAGCTGCATATAAAACGCTACTGTGGTTGGTGGTCCTTCCTGTTCCTGGAATTTACTCAGCTGCCCAGGGGCTGAGGAGGAAACACAGTCGTGTTTGGCAGTTTGGTTTTTTGGGCCCTTCTCTCTTTGCTTGTAAAATAGCTTTTGTTTCTTTAGTTGTTGTTCTACCTTGAAATCTTCTGTGCAAATACTTTCACTCGCCGTATTATTTTGCTTCCAACGTCTAAGGATCTTCAAAACCTGAACTCACAAGCTTTTCTGTGAAAAAAAAAACAACAAACCCAAACCCAAATGTTTTGTGAACTAGTCCTTCTCTCAGGACTTCCTTGTAACCTTTTATCCACTTCTTGATCTTTATGTCTACGAAAATTCTTTTAATCCGTCTTTAAAACAAAGCTGGGCCACTGATAAGAACAGCTTCCTGTTTGCATAACCTCTTTGTGGAATTTCACTCATTACAAAAGATCAACTGGATTTGAAAATGCACTTGATGAAACCTGTCCTATACTCAGATATATCAGTAATAAATTGTCTATAGAGTAACTGGACTTTACACCATCAAGCACTTGACTCCCGAACACTGCCTCACAAAGGGCCGTGTCCACATTTACTTACTGCACCACTGCGGTGGCTGTGTATCTTTTCAAGTGTTGTTATTGACATCCCAGTCACAAAGGGCAATTACTTTAAAAACACTTGCTCAGAAAATTGTCTCGTAACTTGCATTTTGAAAAGACACATTGATTTAAAAAGATTCCATGGAAGCTAAAATTGCTGGAATTTGGCCTGGAGCTGCCAATTTGGTAAGGTACTCCTTTGCCCCAGGGTTAAAAAATCTGATCTCATATGATGTCTGTCAATAAATTAAGCCTATAAATTGCCAGTTGTGAGGCTTTGGGAGCTGCTGTGCGAATCCAAAGGATACATTAACTTGAGCTTCACTTGCACTGAATTTGGATTGATTTTATTCTAAAATCCTGGAGGCTGGTTGATAAACATACTTGTTTTCATTTTTACCACAAGATCAAAGAATTAGTAGAACTGCCTAATTCAGTGATCTGCATTTGAGTGCCAGTTGAAGAGACATTTGTGTGGCTTTACAATAGATGTTGTAGTCAAGGTTTAGTTTTAAATACAAGGCTGAGTAGCAGGAGTATGTAACTGTCCTCCAAGCTCCATGACGTAACCTTGATTAAATAATCTAATTCGCCTTTGCTGTACCTTCCTAATGTGTAAAATAATAATTTTGTATTTTTATCTCTCCACACATAGATGGGTCATTTTAACTGATTAAGGTAGTCTGTGTCCAACTGGAATGATCTGTGTGTCTGTATTTTAAAGTCCCATATATCACACACAGGATAGAATATAACAAAAGCTGCAGCTGCTGCTGCTCTGCTGAAATAGTTATTTTCTAAGCCCAAACTGCTCCCCCTTTCCTTTCAAAGGCAAAATTCCCACTGACTTAAACAGAAGTTGTGACAGGTTTAAGAAAACTTCAGTTCGCTCATAAAAGGACTTCCATAAAGCATAATTGCATCACAAGGGGAATGATAAAATATGCAGATCTATTCAAGAAACTAAGAGAACGGAATAGCTTGGAAGGGCTTTTTAAAACGAAAAATGACAGGTAACATACATACTTATAGTATGACTGAAGCATCTCATGTACTGAAGCTGATGCACACACAATCAGCTGATGTATGTCTTGTACGTCTTTTAAGTTTGGAAGTGATGTCCTTGTCACCGGAAGGCAATTTTGCAGAATTGTTTATCATGAGAAATGGCCAGCACGTGGTCAGAGGCCTGGTCTGGGCCAGATAACCTTTAATTACAACTCACGCTGGGGTAGGTATGAAAGCCCAACGGTATCAAGTGATAAATTTCTCAGTAGGCCCTCCTAAGCTTACAGGTTTCCTCTGAAGAGGTCAGAGGACAAGGCCGCACTGGAGGGATATGCCACAGAGGCCCAAGGCTGCAGCTACCACCTCTGCAGAATCAGTCAGAGCGGGACCCGGCAGCCGCTGGGGGTGGTTGGCGCAGTGAGGCAGAGCGGGACGGCCACCCAGGGCCAGCAGCAGTTCCCCTGGAGCCCGGGGGGGC
>NW_008824338.1:3891113-3903784 GCF_000699105.1 Pygoscelis adeliae
AAAAGCGTTTTGGGATTTCCCTTTCCGTTGCTTTTGTTTCGCTTGGGTACAACGTCTGTTTTCTGTGACCGGGCCGGGGTTAGTATCGGAGGGGATTGCAAGCCTGGTGCTTGCCCCTGAGGTCCCCAGCCTGCCGGGCTCGCCGGCTGACGGACATACAAACCCGCTGTTTCGGTGGTGTTTTTCACAAGACCCTCTCAGAGGAGTACTAATTTCATAGGGTCGAGAACAGATATAGTAGTAGAGACACACACAGCGTGAATGAAATGTCTGAAAATATTTTCTCCTTAAAATTTTAACTGTCCTAGTCTCAGTCACCGAGTGTCCCGACAGGCCCTGGCGACTCCACGGTCCCGCTGAAGAGGCAAGCTGAGCTTTCCTCAGCATCGGGACCTTTTTCATTTCCAGTGGGAGTATTGCTCCTGAAAGTATTCATTTTAAATAAAGTTTCGAAATGTGGAATTACTTTGACAATATCCCAGTCATACGGGAGAGTAGTAGCCATGTGTGTTTTCTCAGAACTGAATTGTTTCATTTCTGGTGAGCTGTGTTTGCATTACTAGATTCAGGAGGAAAAAAAAGTGTTATGTCTGCTGTGTTATCAAAAAGATAAAAAGGAACCCCGGTGCTGGTATGTCTGTAAGGTGAGGCTCATGGGGAGAACGCACTTTTATGCTTTATAAGTGAGTTGTTTCTTTTCCAACCTCACCTACAGGTATACTGGAGTAAAAAAAAAAAAATAAAAAAACAATTTGATGTAAATGAATTACTGTTTTAGAGAACATGAGACAACAAGGTGTTTATTTATGCAACTAAATTGTTTGGCCTCTTAAAGTTCAGATGCCCGTTGAATTTGCACACTGGAGGTACTTCAGAACCACAGTAGTTTCCTTTGGGATGGGGGAACTAGTTGTGATGTTTTGTTTTATTTTCCTGGTTTAGGTTGTGGAACTCTGGCGGTGCTGGAACAAAATGAAGCTGGGATAGTTCTGCTCAGGAGGTAACACAGGTTTATGTTTTATTTTTGCAGAAGAAAAACTTTTATGTACCTGTGAGTACAAGACACAACCCAAATATTTTGGATTATTGTTAGTGATAAAAAGTATTGTATCTATACTATAGTATCTACTGAATATATGTCTTTGTATTTACATACAAATGAATGCATTTGTATTTACATACAAATGATAGGTTTATATTGCATAGATTTTATTATAGGAAGCAATCTGGATTGCACCCTTTCCGTAGCGTAAACCATTTTATAGAAAACTGACAATGTAAATTAAAAGCAGCCTCTCTGCCCTAGCTTGAAATTAAAAGTTTTAGTTTTTTAGGAACAGTGCATTGCCACCTAAATTTATGCCCTTATAATTGACTTATACTGAAAATAGAGCAGGAAGCTGCGTAAAGTCATGGAGGTCCTTCGTAGGAGATCCAATATTCTGAGGGTCTGGGAGGAGTTTGATTTGTCTTCTGGATGGAAGAAGGAGAAAGGTTAGGAAGGAGGGGGTTTAATACTTAGCCATCATTGACTTACTTTTTTTTTTGAAAAAAGTTTTGAAACAGTAATTGTTTAGATTAAGAGGCCTGAAATAGAAATGCTTAACAAATAGTTAATCCTATTCAGAGAAAGTGTTTTTAATTCATAATTGTTAAAGCAAGACTCGTTGAAGATGTTCAACGCTCTGTTAGTTCTGCGAAGTGCTCTGGTTTAGTACTGTTCATTTCTATGTTTCCAGTTACTCCACTTATTTTGTGGTAGAAAGTCCTGTAACTTTCTGAGCCATAAGCTGTGTCATTTTCTCTATGGAAACGTTCTGTGTGCATGCCTTCCCTTCATCATTACTGCAGGGTGCCATGAAGTTTAACCTGAGCTTAGCTGAACCTTCAGTGAAAAGGGGGTAAATAAATTAATATTTACCATCAGATAACAGCACGGTCATCGATAGTTGTTGCAGAGCAACTAATATATGGTATCAGATCCTGTATGAGGAATTGTTGGTGTGTTGAAAACCCTTTTAAGGGAGCGTAGAGATCTTTAATGTGTTCATGACTGTCTTTCTGTTGTTTTTTTCACTGTGACTCAGCTTCCTAATGGTGGTGTGAATTGGATAGAGCTCTCCCAACACAAACAGTTTTATTTCTTTGTTTACCACACTTGTTACAGACAAAGGGCTCCTACCTCTGTAGCAACATCCTGGAGAAACCTTAGATCAGGCTGAGACATGTGGTACCTCTGTCTCTCTTTGCCTGGCAAGTTTAAGACTGAAATCAGATTTCGTTCTCTGTGTGTGGAAGGTCCTTGGCTCATTTATGCTTTAACTTAATCAACCTATTCTGGCATACAGTTGTAAAAGTTGCCATTATAACAAGTTACTTGTAAGGAGATTTTACAGGAAACTCAAATATATAAAAATGCTGTTTAGCATGGTAAATAGGGTGATTTAAAGAAATACTGTATTTGCATGTAACTAGTCCAGACTTCTATGTCATGCTTTCTCATGGACAAATATCTTCATTGTTCCGATTTAGTTTTGACTGGAATGATGGTCTGTTTGATGTGACCTGGAGTGAGAATAATGAACATGTGTTGATCACTTCTAGCGGAGATGGATCTCTGCAAATCTGGGATACAGCTAAAACCAAAGGTCCACTGCAAGTCTATAAAGAGCACGCTCAGGAGGTAAACCAGGCAAACTTGAAAAATGTAATGGATGGTCTAATGTTTGAATTATTAAAGGATTTATTTGTGGACTTTTTCAAAAGTGGATTTTGTTGTCAAAAATTTTTTAACTTTGTTTGGGTCCATGGTTTGAATTCGTAACAACATTATTTTGAATATAAAGTGAATTACCCGTTGTACATATTGGTATGTACATTCATATGCTCTAGTAGGTGCCGCTTAATTACATAAATCTAATATATTCAGAAATAGCATTTGTGGTTTCTTATAGGCTAAGTAATCATTGTGTTGTATGAAAGTACTGCAGGCATTCCCTAATTTTTAGAGAGCATTATTGGGTAGGTCTAAGTCAGACAGCTGATGTATATAGCAGCGTTATACTTGAGGCATAGAGTGATACACATTATGCAGATCCTTAGGACTTCTGTAGTACCTGGGAACTGCTTATCCTTTTTCCATCCTAGCATCTGTGAGATCCTACTCAAATAACAGTTATCAAATATTGGGACAGCATGTATTTTTTTAGCCTTGGTTTGATACCGTTGCATTTGATTTTCTTAAAATCTCAGTTTCTTTATGCAGTGCAGTATGGGTAGAGAAAAATGCTATATTAATGTTCATAAATGTATTTGCATATTTTTAAGGACATTTATGCTTTAGTATATTTGTCTTCCCCCAAGTGATTTCTCTACCCTTTTTTTTTTTTCATGCTTTCGTTCTAACTCCACTCATTTCTGTCAAGTCTTTGAACTTTAGATGCAATCAGTTTTAGCCTGGATTACTGACGCTTTATGTAAATGACATAAACCTAGTGGATATGTAGTCAATAAAAAAATGATGGAGGAAATCTAGTTTTGTATTTACAAAGACCTCAAGATTTTTTCAGATACGAAGCACAAAGCTAAAAGCTGAGTGACGGCAGTTACATGACAGCCTGTCTTCTGTACCTTATTTCTTTGTAATTTTGCTACTTTGGTTTAATACGTATACTATGTAAATAAAGAATTTTGAGATGAGTTTGTAGTTGCGATCAGGATTTTATGATAGTGTTCAAAGGCTAATGGTAGTAACAGAAAGATGTAGGCAAAGCATAATACCAATTTTTTTTTGTCTCTATCATTTTCTCATTGAAATTCTGTTCATAAGTTTATTTTGGTTCTGCTACACCATCTGTTGTTTGTGAAGTAAACATTTCTGTGTCCAAGTCTTAGTTTAGCAGGTAGCATGGGGAGGTGGACGCATTCAACCATGAGTTAGAAAGACAGTATAGGAAACGCGGTCTGAGTGTGTATTGTGAGATACGAAAGGTTTGTATTGATTCTTTATAAACATGCATTAAGAGGATAGATCTCAGAGGGAATATACCTAATAGTTTGTGGTAAACACTAGCAGACAGTGCTCTTTAAAATGATTGACTACCTTCCTAATCCTTAATCCCTGGCTGACATTTCTTATGACAATTTTGTCACTGCATTTTATAATGTTTCTAATGCAAGATTGACAGGGATCTGTTTCTTGTTTTCTAAATGAGATCATTATCCCTCCTCAAAAAGAATGTGCATTTTTAATTTAAAAGCGCATCTTTATTATCAAAGGACAATGAGTTTTATTCCAGCACTAACCAACTGCTGAATCTCATGAATAAATTAGTCTAATTTACTTTGGTTTTGATGAAGTCTCACTGGAATGTGAGACAACAGAATGCCTGAATTAAATTTGTCTTTTAAAGTGAGCCTGAACATTTATTTTGAACTATTTTTTATGTTTTTACATCTTTTTTTCATCATCTTTTCATCTTGCCTGAGGCATTTCTTGCTGCTGTTTAGGCATAAACTAGTATTAATGTATTTTATGATTGAAGATAAAGCACTAAAAGATTAATAACTAAGGTTTATGCTGTGTTATTAGTCTTTCCCAGTTGCTCAATACAGCTTCTATTGAAGAGTCTGCAAATTTATGTTGGATGATAGCATGAAAAGGAAAGAATGAAAGTGAACCTTACTTCATTCTCCACACCTTCTTCTTTTCATTCTCTTCCCATTACCTGGCCCTGTCACATGCCAAACGGAAAATAGCTCTTGCTTTTCCTGAGCCTGTTGTCTGTTCTGTTTGCTGTTCTTGCCCGAAGGAGAATTTGCCCAGGTCCCATTGCCACCGATGCAGCTGCAGAGTGCTGGGCAGTCCCAACCATGTCTGCCATATGTACGCAGATCTGTGTTCAACAGATCTATGTGCTGATAGCTTGCGAGTGAGCTGTAAGCCATATGTGCGCTTTGCCTTATCTGTGCAGTAGATCTGACACATCCCAAATATGTGGGGCTAGGTGAATGGTGTGACACAGGTGCATATTTCTCAGAGTCGTATTTCTTTCTGGAAAATCTTGGGCATGAATATGAAAGCCAAACACTTCAACTGAGCTGACTTTATAGAGCTGTTGTGTGAAAGAGGCATACTATGTAGTGACACATTTAGGGGCATTTCCAAACAGCAACAGCTTTGGAGTTTAACACAGACCATGACACAGATTCAGTGGCAAGGAGAGAGGCTAATATTTGTGAGGAGCTCGGGAGCCACTTCGGAGAACCAGGATGCCTTCCGTTCTTAAAATATTCGTTATTATTTTAATAGGAGGAGTCAGGTTGAAAGGGAGGGTGTTTTAATGAGCTGGTAGTTGCTGGTAGTTAGCTGACAAAAATAGAAAAGCCAAGAGGTAAAGGCATGGTTTGGAAAAACAAACAAAAGAATTACCTCTCAGTTTCTTATTTGTTTTTTGTCAAGTACTGTCTGAGTGTCTTGTACATTTTGGTTAAAAGCTCCTCAAGGAAGGGAGTTAGCACAAAATGGCGCCAGAGCAATATGTCTTTCAGTATATGGAAAGCAGGACATTGTAAAATAAAAAAGGAAAGTTGGAGATAATGCACTTTGTTTTTCTGTGGGCAGTGGGTTGCCTTCCACTGATGGGAAATAAGCAAATAGATGAAAAACAGTTAATTTAACCTGGATCTAGCATAGACTGAAATATTTCTTAGGAAGGAAAATTCTCAGAAGTAGCTAAATGATACCTCGATTTCCTTTCTCATACAGGACACTTTCCATAGAAGACTTTGGCTTTTGCTGGATTTTTTTCCAGTCCAGCTTCTCTGCTTTTTTGTCTGGTGACACAGGTCCAAACATTTTCACTTTCAAAACAGGATTGCTGTCGTTTAATGCACAATTCCATCTATCCAAGACAAACACAGCATCTAGTATGTTGACTTGCAGATTAGATCCAGTGCTGTGCTAGAACTAGATTGTCCCAACTGGAGTACAAATCCTCGGTGGGTAGTGGCCTGACTGTTGAGAGCAGTGCTACCTACTACTGGTAGGTAGTGGCCACATTTCAGAGAAGTATCATGGAAGGTCTGATTGGGTCAGGAGGTGAAGCAAATAAACTGTTTCAGCTAATGTTTATCCACCTTAGCACTGAAATGGTTCATGTCCATTGCAGCTTATTGAGCCATTTTGGTGCGAGATAAGACTAGACAGAATGGAATACACCTTCCATCATGTACATGAAGATACGGTGCATTTGAAGATGGAAGTTGTACATGTTCTTGAGACTTTCAGATTTCAAGTAGTTTGAAGAACTTCCTCAGAGCATTCGTTTTCGCTGAGGCAGCAGAGCTGAAAAATCAGCAGTGAAAGATGGAGTTAAGGTATTCTCTGTCAAGGCGCGGGGACCAACGTTAGAATAAACTGTTGGAGAAGAGGGAGCTTATTTCAACTGCACAGCGAAAAGCAATTTCTTAATAGCTGAAATGATTAGTCATGAGGCAAGTTGAGTTTTTAATTTTATTTTATTTGTTTAAGGATATGAATGGTAAAAAAAGAGTGTCATAGAACCTGGAAAAGATGAAAAGAAGGAGTATTTTATGGCATGTACTTCTTATGAGAATTAGATATAATAAAAAAGTATTTATTGTTAGTCAGCTAAAACCTCAAAGTCAGCTCCGTAGTCAGCTCTGAAGAGAGATGGCATTTACATTGCTAGCAATTAGAAACTTGTACATATTTGAATAAAATTGGACCAGAGATAAGAAATCAATCTGAATTATGGCTTTTTACAGTGGTAGACACTTCTAGTCATGGTGGGTCTCTGTGGATTTTATTACAACTTTTTTTTCCCCCCTCCATTTTCGCCCATCTTTACTTTTTTGGATACTTTTCTGAGCCTATATGTACCTTTACTGACAGACTGAGATGTTAAATTTAATTTTTTTTCAGGTAAATGGCATTGTTGGCAACTGTGTGGTGCTTGACTGGTGCAGTTTTTTAGCTGATTATGATACAATCTGCAAATCCAAGTCTATTTCGTGAAACTTTGGTGAACTAGAGTCTCAAACTTGTATTCTAATGCTCTTTCTGAACTAGGCTGTTATATCATTTATAGGCATATAGTGTTGACTGGAGCCAAACTAGAGGAGAGCAGCTAGTGGTGTCTGGTTCATGGGATCAAACAGCCAAGCTGGTATGTTCACCTTCAGCATAAAACCAAAAATGTGATTTGTTTTGGATCTGATAGTTCTTCGTGTTAAGAAACAGCATTGATTCACTTTTCCTCTCTATTTGTACATTGAGGCTGAAATTCTGTTTTAACTGAGGTGTTGCTTTATCCCTCAGTTGATATCAGTTTAAGCATACAAATGCTTTTCTTGATACATGGTAAAAAGAAGTTAATTTAGTCCTTTCTGTATGTATAAAGCTTTTTTTATGTATGAAACCCTTTCTTACTGAATGTGTACCTCAACAGTTTTCCTTTTACTTTATTCAGTGGGATCCAGCTGTGGGGAAGTCATTATGCACTTTTAAAGGCCACGAAGGGGTCATTTACAGCACTATATGGTCTCCACACATCCCAGGTTGTTTTGCATCTGCCTCAGGTAAATATGATGGTAAAGGGGTTTTCACAACAAAAAAACCTTGTATGTTACTGGATTAGTTCAGTACTTCATCCAGCAGATGGTGGTGTGTGTCATGCATAAAAATGGAAGAAGGAAAGATAAATGTATTGCTGCAGCTGGATTTGTAGGTTCTGTTATGATCTGTAAATCAACCTCTTGGCCATTTAAACAGGGATCAGCAGTTTTCTAGCAGTCACTTCAGTGACTTTGTGGCAATTTTTTCTGTTATTTTATGTAGCGCTCTTCCATTCACCTCACTCTTATTATTGACCACTAAATCATGTTATATGCTTTATTTTGTGTTCTGGCTTACATTTTTGTTCAAGTTATCTCAAGTGTCAGTAGCCTGTTAGCTCTGTGAGAAACATAGTCCCCGTTGAACTGTTTTAAATACTGCTGGAGATCTCTCTGCCTTGTTCTTTGGGAAAGGTAATCATCAATTTTACTTTTCTGCTTTGGCCACTGCTATGAATCTTGCTGGTCAATACAATCATAACTGAGTTGGGTGTACCTAGAGGCAAAGAGACCGTATGGTGAGGTATGTTCCAAACACTGCTCCTGCTCCAGAGGCACAAGGAGAGCTCTGGAGTGAGACCTGGAGCCTAACTGCTAACTAACTGGGTGAGGCGTGCAGTGATCCACGGAGTTTGCTTGGGCAAAGGGGCAGTAAGACACTGCCTTAATGCGAATATTGGTAGGTTAACTCCAGCAGCTTAAATTTCTCTGATTTCAAGTCTGTTGGACTTCTGTACTGATTTAAATAGAAATTGTTTAGCTCTTATATCAAGAGGGTAAGCAGGTAGAAATATGTTTTCCTGTTACTGAAGTAAAAGAGAGACAGTGAGTACACACAGATACTGGTCTTCCCTATTCCTTGGGAAGTTTGATGAAAAAGTGCACAGGGCTTTCATAAAATTTCAGTCTGACTATTTCCATCTGACTCTGCTTGCAGGGTTGAACTAGAATGACTAACAAGTTACATGTATTTGTTCTAACATAGTAGTGCTTGGAAGCCAGATGCTGGCGCACAGATATTTCCAACTTATCTGAAGATTCATTGAGGTAACACTTAGTGAGGTACCTATCTAATAGGATGTGCAGAAACTTACAGGATTGAGCCCTGTACGCTGTATGAACAGTTCCACTGAAATGCAGCTATATAGTACAAAATACTAGCTAAGTACCATTTGGTGAAAGGTAAGTGGAGAAAACAGTGCTTACTGTATTTTGCAAATTCTAGGGGATGTTTTCTCTTTACAGTCCTGCTCAGAAGCCTCCCCTCCACGGTAGTCTTACTCATACAAAATTTCTGACATTCTAGATGAACAAAAGGGCTTTACGGATCCAGCTAGTTATTTCAGATTTGATTCTCTAGGCTATGAAGCCAAACCCTCCTCTAATACTTGAACAATTTTGGGAAACATTGATTGTTAGATGCTGTATGTGGTGGTACATAAATTGGGTACAGCAACATACAATTGATCTGCTCTTTGAGTGACTCAGTGGGTGCAGCTGTTGGAATTTTTGACTAAAACACTAAAGAGTTCCTATTCTTTTGTGAATTTTACTTTGACTCTTGAAAGGGACTAACATACACTGCTGGAGCCTGAAGCTAACTGCGGTCAGTTTTCACCGATTGATGATTCTATAGTAGTTTATAGGAAAAAAAACAAGCACAAAAGACACAATATTTTTCTTCTGTAAGTACTACTCAGATGTGAAATAAAAATCTTAGTGTAATGCTAGGTGTAAAAAAAATAGGTAAGAGAAAATGAAGTCTTCAGAACGATGGTGAACTTTCTTATGGTTTCCAAAATAAAACATCTGGTGTGCTTCTAAATGAAATAACTTCAAACCAAAGATCTTGCATAGAAATCATGACATGCTGATGTGGAAAAGGTTTCTTTGTTTGCTTTTGGTTTTAGTTTACATTGGAGTTTTCCTGTGGTTTGATTAGATTACTTCACTACAGAAAATACATATTGGGATTATATATATTTTTTATATATAGAGAGAGTATATATAAAAAAATACATATTTTGTATGTGTATGTTTTCTATATATATATTTGTATATATATATAAAAATACATTTTTCTTTGGTCAGCAAGACCGTGAGTAGTAGAAGTACTCATGACCTTCTAGCTCTGGGTATAAATGCCATTTCCTTATTGTAAGAAAGGCATATCAGACAGTTCACGTTCAGAGAGTTTACTTCACTGTTTAGTGTTTAATGGCATTCTACTCTGTCAGTCAAGACGTGATGAAAGTCAAACAGAACTGTTCAGGAGGCTGGACCTCCTCATTTGAAACTTGCGATGTTCCACACACTTTGTAAGGATGACAGAAAATTATGGGACAGAAAGCTTAATTTCACTGATGACCGATCTTCTATTGAGCTGAAGTTGGAACTGGAGAAAAACTGCAATCTCAACATGGTAGCACTGTGTTGAATTTACAGCTGTTCCCTTCTTTGATACACTTGCTGGAAGGGTTGACCTGAAGTTTTGTAGTCTCTTCTTTTTGCAACTTTGGGTTGTCTTGAAAATTAGTAACTGAAAATGTGTCCGGAGGGAAAGTTTTTGTACTTCCTTTCATCTCCCTTGTTTTTTAACTTTTTAAAACAATATCTTTTTGAAAGGTCTTGAAACATTCCCTTTTTGAAGGAGGCTACGCTGCTTTAGGATTGTAGTGTGTGTGTGTGTTCTTTACCTCTCTTGCCCTTTCTGTCCCCTTTCTCTCATCCCACCTCACACATACCTACTCACAACCACGTACTTACTCATATCTTGATAGTATAAAGTCTTAGCAGGTCAGACCAGAAATGAACTGTTTTGTGTTGCAGCATCTTCAATTTTGTATGTGTTAGTAAAGTAAGTTAGGTATGTTGTTAGCCACAGATTACAAAAAATGTTGATCTTGAAATGCTTCCAATTTAACTAAATTTAAGTAAAGCAATGCACTTTTTCTTTTTTTTTAAAAGAAAATAAGAGGAAAGGAGGTTTAGGAACTTTACCTTTTGCATGCCTCACCCCTGCCCTTTTTCTGCCTTTATTTGAATCCACATAGATGCCAGCAGAAGTTTAATTTCCACTTAACTAATTACTTTGTGAACACTGAAAATGGAAAACCAAACACAACTGCAAGCCACAGTAAAATAGCTGCTCAGAAGGACCATTATGTGCCTAGACAACTTTTGCCTGAAGCTAATAAGGATAAATCTTTGCTTTTGGAATATGACTTTTTCTCAAACTATTATGAGACTAGAAGAAGAATACGAGTGAAGAAAATGAGAAACCTAAGACTGCAATATAAAGCAGTTGAAAAAGAATTTGATGCTAAGTGTGGTTGTTTTGCTTCATTAGGTCTCTGATCTTAATACATACAGGAAAACTCAGTTTGTCTGCAGTGGACAATAAAATGCAATTGAATCACAGACGATAAATATGTCTGATGCTTCAGTTAAATTAGCTTTTAATTCAGCATCTAATACACTTCCATTTAACATTTACAGGGATGTGTGAGGTACTTTACAATGCTGTTGTCTTCATGTACAATCATTTGTACTCTCAAAGAGCAAGTAAATGGCTTATCTTTTTTTGTTTGAAATCATGAGTTAATAGTAGCAGAACAAACCGTTAATTCTGTATGTGTAAATAACTGCTGTTGTGATGTCAGTAACAATTTCTGAGCTGATAAGATAAGCAGGATGTTCAGGTGTACGTGCGGCACCAAACTAGAGCTCTGGTAAATGTCTGCCTTGCACTGAAAAAACAGTGATGTGGAAAATGTCATTAAAGAAGTGACATAAATGTTTAACAGTATCTTCATGGCTAAAAGGGTTTAATGAGTCATTGTGTCATTTGCCCAGAAGGTCTGTCTCTCTTTTTTTTTTTTTTTTTTTTTTTTTAACCCAGAGAGCAAATTGGTGAGAAGCATGTAAAGAAAGTGCCAAATGCACACAACGTTAGTATATAGTCAAATGTAAATCAGTTCTACTAAATGATTCTCCATAGCTGCAGAGCAATAGGCCTTGCTCGGTCCTGTGGTTTATAAAGAAAGCATCCTTTATAGTATCAACTGGTTTTATTGCCCTTTAAATTTAACAGTGGGAAGTAATTAATGAGAACCATTTTACCCTTATCTGCATAACTGTAGTATTCTTCGATACAGATATGACACTGGCAAATGAAAATATGAATGTTTTGGATTTGACAAAGCCCAGATTCAGAATGACTGCTACCTTTTATCTTAACTACTGGGACCTCAGTTTTAATGCTGCATTCGTTTTTAAATCATTACTACACTCCTTAAGTTTACTGATCAGGGCAGATACATAGTTTTCATAACATCTTAAACAAATCATGAATATGGGAAAGAAGTGTTTCTTAAATCTGCAAGATAAAGTCTGTATTCATCAGTATTTAGATCAATTAATTGTATTCTTTGCTCAAAGATTTACTTTTCAGGCTGAAGGCCCAGGGCGAAAAATTTTCTTATACCACAACAAGGTGTGATCATTTCTGAGAAATTTTTACTATGTTGACAAGTGTTGGGGAACTGTAGCTTTGCTGGTTTACAAATGAACTTGTAAATCCAGCCTCCACTCTTTGTAAGCCCTTGCATTCAGTGCTAAACTTTAAGGTTAAAATTAAAGAACGTTGTTTAGCTCGTATTCTGTTTTATTGCCAGCCCTGGCAGAGTGAGTTGCCTTTTAAAACGTTTGTCTTCTTGCTGACTTGTCTCTTAGTGACAAATGCGTGTAGTTAAGGGGTTGTCAAGCTGTAGTTTTATAAATCAGGCTGGCATGTGGTCTTGGCACACCTTTCTGTGTTTGGGATCCAAATTGTGAAAGAAAACTAAAAATGGACAGATAATTTTGCATGAAATAATGAGCTGGGGAAGGTGTACGTCTACTAAGAGGATGGTTACTGAATTAGTTGGAAAGGAATAGCTGTGAGTGCAGCTCCTCAATAAAGAGGTGTTTTCCACGTGTAAGTTCCTGGACCAAATTTGGGGTTGCAGGTCTTTGACTTCAGCTTTCTGAAG
>NW_008824338.1:3903807-3910848 GCF_000699105.1 Pygoscelis adeliae
AGCACAGGGCAAAACAAGGGAGCTGTTGGGGAGTGGGGCTCGCAGACAAGTAATTCCAAAGATGTTTGTGTTTGTTCAGGTTCCTAAAAAACTGAAGGAAATAATCTTCTGTTCTGCTATGACAGTGGTTTGTCATGAGTTCCAAAACACTTTACTAGAGGTTTATATTCCGTTAGTTTGTGTGTGGTGTGGGTTGACTCTTTGGTTCTTAGGAGTTCTTTCCTGGGTATTTGCTTGTTGAATGTACTAGAAGAAATGCCATCATGAACAAGGTGCAAGACTTTGCAAAACTTGGTCATTTTTGGAATCCAAATCCTCGAGTGATAAAAGAATAAGAGGCTTCAATTTACTGCATGGTATCTTGTACAAATCGAGCATCTAGAGAGCAAACTGCCTAGAGAGTTGCTGCGTTTTGTTGCAGTTTAGCTAAACTGCTGTTTATGCTAGAAGCTATTAAAATATAATTTACTTGCTTACTTTGTTGTGTCAAATCTATGTAATGAAGCGAGGTGGGTGTTTTCATTTGCAATCTATTGCTTCAAGACATACCAGCACGGTATTGAATTCATCTGAGTCTTGTGCCTGTTAAGCTTTACTAAATCAACCTCTAGTGTGCAAGCTGAAATATTTCTCAGGAAATGAGTTTGGCCCTCAATTTATAGTATGTGCTAACCATAATGAAGTATTGTATGCAGCACATGCTAGAATATAAAGCACTTTCAGGTTATAATATTTTATATTAGAATCTCATATTGTAAAATAATCATTTAGTGTTGAGAAGAAAACAGTGACAGTTTTTTACAGTGAATTAATATGTTTTGGGTCATTTGGATTAGAGTTAAGTATCTAGCCAATATTGCCATTTGCTGAAGAATGGTTTAATAAGTCATAAGTTAGGTCAATTTTGAAATAAAAATTTTGTCTCGATTTATGTTTAATTGTCTTGGAAAACACTGAAATAAAAGTTTTCACTGTGGTTTGTTTTTTTTTTTTTAACAGTTTACTCTTTTCAGAAAAAGATTCTGTTGAGGCCTTCTCTGAAATAACTTAAAGCTCTTCTGATTTTTAGCTTTACAGCATTTTGTATCAGACCGAAAAATTACCAGTTGCAAAGTACGTTTCCACTGGTAATTATGTTTACTTGATATCTAGGTTGTGCTATGTGGGAATAGATTTTGGGCATTCAGTAGAGTCCTGTTGGATGATTTAAATAAAGCTGCTATTTGTGTCACTCTATTGCTGTCTCTTTGCGTGGAATCTCATGAGCTTTATTAATCCTGTTCTAGGTTTGCTTATACTGTCTATGATAGAAATGGACAGCAAGGTCGTTTTAACATGCCCAAAAAGTTTGGGTTTGAGAGTCATGAGATGTGGGATCTGCTCTTTATTCTTCCACAGATTTTCTATTTGATTCTGGCTAAGTAATTCAATCTGGTTTAGTATTTAAAAAATACGTATAAGTAAGCAAGTAATGTTAACTTGTAATCGTTCAATGGCACTGCAGAAGTACTTACTTTAATTGAGATTTCTTTGATATTACACTTTGATATGCCAATACTTGTGGGTTTTATGCTGAATTCTTTTCCTACAGTAAATTAAAGATATGTTATTTGGGTTTTTTTCTCTTTATGGGAGAACAGAAGATCAGATTTCTTGCTTTAGAACTTAAATCAGATTCATTTTTTTAAGTAAAACTTTAAGCTAACAGTACTTTGGTTCTTGAAAAACGTTGTATCTGTCCTGGTTAGAATCCTTTTTACCTTCAGATACTGTTTAAGGTTTCTTGGGCTTTTATTAATCTCCCAAATACCTAGCTATTTTTTATAGTTAATGTACCTCTGCACTGTCTGGCAATGATTGCTTAGCTGGTTGTTGTCACAGGACTTAGGAGATTATGATTTATGGATTTGGGTAAACTACATCTGTGAGTAAAAAGGCAGTATAAAACCTACATGAAATTTAAATCTTAAATAAACTGTATCTTTTCACTATCATACACTGTAATTCACATTAGCGGTCTTTATCCCATGTATGGGGGTGATATACTTGTAGATTAGCAAGTCTTTCAAAATTTTTGAATAGATGAGTATATATTGTGTAGTTCTATTGATTCGTCCAAGATTTCACAAATATTCATTAAAATGAAAGAAAGCAAGTACAATACACAAACAAATCTGGAATCATAATTATCTAACAGACCAGCAAAAATCTGTTGCCATAGAGAAATTGCTTCTTACAAAAATAGAAATATTTTGTGGGGGAAATGTTGGCCACTTTTGTGGTTGCTTACTTTGGGATGCCAACTGGAAGACTGGAAGTGGCTGTTAGTGTATATGATTGTACTAGGTGTGGTTTCCTTGTACTTTCTATTATTATTATTCTACTTCTGCTTTACCATATGGAAGAAATGCGTGCTTTGTAATACAGATTTGAAGGAATCATGGAAATGTTGAAATTCCAAAATTTTAAACAGCAATTTTTGTTGAAATGTAAAAAAATATATATATTGTGAGGTCATGGAAAGATGTTTGAGATTAAAAAAAAGTTTGTTAAAATGTGTGGTGTCAGGATTACACTCTTTATCAGCTTTTTTATTTTATTAATCTGATTCTTCCACTTATAGCTTAAATGGAAAAATTGGATTTGCCTTTGGCTTTAATTCAGTCTATTCTATTCACAGAAAGGTTCACTTGCATGTTGTTACTCCATTAAAAACATTTCACAAATAGTGCCAGCCAGAATTAATAACAGTTAAGTCTAGCATTTTCAAAGACATTAAAAAAAAAAGGGAAAATAACTCTTTTTCTCGTGCATCAGCATTTTCTATTAAAAAAGAAATAATTGGGGCAATTGTATATTTAGTGTCAAAATTGCTGTTGGCTGAGTAACTTACTTTTCCAAATGTTTTTGGCTCACATAATGCTACTGTGGCCCATCTCTGTAGCAGTTCATTCTAGTTCACCTGGATTTATATATTTATCTGCTTGGGAAAAATGATCCTGTCTGTAGTGAAATATGTGTTTCCCCTTCAGATCTATGTTATCTGATGAAATTAAAGTAAAAGCTTTTTAAGAAGTCCATTATAATATCTCTGAAAGACTTAAGACTCAAACTGAAATCTGTCCTCTGCAGGCAAGCAGATTAGCAAGACTAATGGTGGGTGGATGGGCATAATACCTTTTTTTTGCCAAGACCCTGCTGGTCATGTTTCTTCCTCTCCATATGTTGCCCTCTTTTTATAAGCACTGTAGTGGTGTTTGGGGCTTCAGCTGACTGCAGGGTGTCATTGTCAGGAGTGCTGTACGTATACTGAGCAGCAGTCTTGCTCTTGACCGTATTAAAATAGGCGAGGGGAGTGAAAACCGTGAGAAATCATGTGTTGTTCCCACCTTACAGGTAGGGAATTTATCCACCAAGAGTACAGTATCTCTCACAATCATGGAGTCTGAGGAAAAGCCAACCAACCGTCAGAGCAAAGCTTCCTTTGATCTGTGGTGTACAGCAGTCATAAGGCCAGTCTTGTATCGTGTAGTGGAACCAAGCTCTCTCTAACTTCATTTTTGTATTCTAACTTTCCAAAGTGTTTTGCAAAGTCTACAGGGCCTGGTAGTTCCTGTAATAGCAATATTGTTGTTGTGGCTCTAGGGATGGTTTTGTTTGAACTGTAGCCAGTTTCTTGAAAAGAGCTATGATTTTGTGTGCCCAGCTGTATATTTTAAGGCCAGTGACCAACTGGGCACTAAAACCATCAAAATGCTTGTATCCAAACAGCATAAAAATCATAATTATTGATGATAACCAATTCGAGGATTTCCAGAAGTGTTTCTGGTAAAGAAACATTAGCAATTTCTTCAGTAGGAAGGTAAAATAGTGTTTTTTTAATTAAGGTAGTATTGATCCATGATTTCTACAGAAAGCATGGGTGTTTGGATACAGCTTCTAGTGATTTCATTTGTCTCTTGAACGAACACAGGCATAATCATGGATTCTAATTAATTTTCTCTCTCTGTAAACAAATGAGCTGGAGAATCCATTTTTGCTGATACAAAGCTAAACATTCAGGGTTAATGGGTGAATCATGATTAAAAAAATTGAAAAGCATGGTTGTCTTGTCAGCTAATGCAGTTTTCCATGTCTTTGTAAGCCATTAGGAACTGAATTTGTAAGAAGGGTATACACAAATGCTAAAGATCTTCAGGGGTAGAAGGCAACTTACTGCCGGAGGTAGAGAGAGAGGCTCAGGCGATTCACAGCTCTTAAGTTAAGCTGGACTCCCTTCATTGCTCTCTGAAGGCCCCTGTGTGTATGTGCGTGCACATGTGCAGGTGTGTGTATGTGCTCCAAGGTTAAAGCAGACAATGCCTTTAATATGTGTAACAGTTACAGCAGAATGACTTTATCTTCTGATATTTCAATAAATGAGAGTAACTGTGCAGGTTTTGCACATGATGAGTACAGGTAATGCATCTTAAATTTTCCTTTCATTGAAAGAATCTGAAGATAGGTTGCATTTTAAATAGTGTTCGCTTTTCTGTGCGCCAAAAGCATGTCTAGGTACTTTTTCTCAGCTGGCTTGCAGAGAAAGCTTTTTCACGATTCTGGTCTTCTAAGTCCATTTTTAAATGGACCTTAAGCTCCTACTTTAATTAAATGTTATTTGTTTCACCCCATCTCCTTTTAATCAAATCAGAGTTTAAAAAATAATGAAAGTGTTAGTAATAAAATGAAGTTGTTGGGGTTTTTTTCTAATGAAAGAGCAATAGTAAGTTCTGATCCTTTTGTGCATCAGTCTGACGTATGTGTCTATACTGTGCTTGCTTTATTTGGCATGAGTGTCCTCATATAATAGTTTGTGTTTCTTACAGCTAAGAAACAGTTATCTACTAAGTACTAGTGGATTAACTGTATCCCATAACTGATTCAACAACGTTGAATCAATTTCTCTTTGTTTCAGGTGACCAGACTTTAAGAGTTTGGGATGTGAAAGCCCCAGGAGTCAAACTTGTGATACCGGCCCACCAGGCTGAGATCTTGAGCTGTGACTGGTGCAAATATGATGAGGTATAAACCTGTTCGTCCAACTGTTTTCCTAATTAAACCACTCTCATTAAATAGCGTGTTTTTTTACTGCAACTTTAATGCATCTTCTCTTTATAAAAACATGTCTAGTTGCTTTGTTGCTCTCGTTCGCTATTACATCTTCAGAAGAGCATTGTTCCAACAGATAGACAGCCCAAGTAGATCAGAGGTTTTGCTTATACTTTTGTATAGTGGACAGAATAGTCCATAGTGGAGAAACAGTTTGTATTTCTCTAGTCTCTTTAATTTACACACTGGAGACCTCATTGATAATTTATTCAGCTGTATTGTTTGATTTATCTAACTTTTGTAGCCAACATACGCATCACTGCAATTTAATAATTAAAGTGTCCTGATATATCTGTGTTTTATCAAATCATCAGAACTTGCTGGTAACTGGTGCAGTTGACTGTAGCTTGAAAGGCTGGGATTTGCGGAACATCCGGCAACCAGTGTTCATCTTGCTTGGTCATACCTATGCTATCAGAAGAGTAAAAGTAAGTTGTATTTTATTCCCCATTGACCACCACTGAATTGTTACATGAATTTTTCTGGAAAGCAGTAATATTTTATATTATCTAATAACTAGGAGAAAAACCAACAGGTGTTGAAGATTTTAGATGCTACAGTGACTGTTCTTGGAAACCTTCAGTTTAGCACTGTAAAACATTTTGAAGTTTAGCAGATTGTTGGGATTTCAAAGTAAATGACATCTTCAAAGTCAATATATTTCCATGATGAGTGTTCGAGAGCTTGAGAGAGGGTTGGGAGGTTTACTTCAGCTAAGCTATATGGGAAATTTGAGATAGAGAAAATACCTTCCCTTATTCGTTTTTTAAATGGTGCTGTGCCTTTTTCTTTCCATACAAAGGGTCAATATTCACATAAGGCAAGGTATAGAACTTGTTGTGAATATGTATTTTTGTGTATGCAAAGAAAATGTTAATATGTTCAAAGAGATTTTGAAACTTTATGCATGAAAGGCTACAGATGAATATAGTGGATCTGTGTACTACTCGATCACCCACTGATAGGAATTTGTTCTAGATGCACGATAACATTTTTTTTCATATTAGTGCTTTTTTTTTTATATATTAGTCAGATAATACCTGATCCTTTTAAAGCCTTTCAGGAACAGGTATGTTTATTAATATTTTCTAGGAGGTCTGAACTGGCAGAAAAAACAATTATCCTGACTCAGTATTTTGCTTCACATGCCCTTGGAATTTTTGATGTGCTTCTAACAACTTTAAAAGTTACTGCACTTAAGTTGTAATTTGCCAGAAAAGGGTGTGACTCAGGGAGTGGTTCCATATCACAAATCCTGTTTGTGTCCAGACAGCCTGAGCAGCTCCTACTCCTGCTTATCCCAGCTACCCTTGGCTCCTATCCCCACTGGTGGTGGCTGTCCAGTCTTTTTTTCTAATTTAATTCCTGCATGACTGTGCTCCAATCTAGCTCTGTGAAATGTTCTTCATAGCAGAAGAACATTTAGCAGTGGTGTGTGTTTGTTTTTTCTTGTTTTTTAACAAGATCATTTTGCAACTCCAATTTGACAGCCATTAAGGCAGATGAATCAATACAGTATCAATCAATACAGACTGTCATATTCTTACTCTGAAAGTTAGTGGGATCTTTTAAAAGCAGCTCTGCCGCTAAGGGATTCATAGCACATTGTGTCTTCATGATAAAATGGAGAAAGTAAATGCAGAATTGTTATTCACCATAACCTGTGATAGCAGAACTAAAGTAGAAGATGGGTTTACAAGCAGATGGAATTACTTCTTTTACACATCAGACGGTAGACTTCTTGAATTAGCTCTCTGCACAAGAGGTTGCATAGGCAGGCAGTGTCATCAGGTTCCTGGATAGCAGCTGGTTGATAAACAGATACTAGAAGAGCTAGACAGGGATAGAATCTCTAATTTCTCTACTCTCTATCATCCTGGGCTGCATTAGGAA
>NW_008824338.1:3910859-3944778 GCF_000699105.1 Pygoscelis adeliae
GTGGCCAGCAGGTTGAGGGAAGGGATCCTTCCCCGCTACTCACCGCACCAGTGAGACCATATGTGGAGTGCTGGGTCCAGTTCTGGGCTTTCCAATACAAGGGAGACATGGACATACTGGAGTAAATCCAGCGAAGGGCCACAAAGAAGATTAAGAGACTGGAGCCTCTGTCCTACCAGGAGAGGCTGAGAGAGCTGGGATTTGTTTAGTGTGGACAAGAGAAGGCTTAGGGAGGATCTTATCACTGGGTATGAATGATTGGGGGAAATAGAGAAGACAAAGCCTGACTCTTCTCAGTGGTATCTAGTGAGAGGACCATAGGCGATTGGTACAAACTAAAATACAGAAGATGGCATGTAAACATAGAGCACTGGGCTCGAAGACTGTTGGCCTGACCAGGTAGGGTCTTTTTTCATATTCTTATACCGTCTCATCTGAGTTTCCATTTTATGGCCCATCATGCTCCCTGTTTTCTTAAAATGCCTTGAAATGATTATTAGGAGTTGGCCAGCAGTAGAACTTTCTTTGCACAAACCTCTGAGATCAGTTCACTAAGTGGCTTTAAGGAGGTGGTGGGGAGGCTGTATACGCATACATGTGCAAAGGAGAGGTATGTGAGAGTACATGACTTCTGTTCCATCTTAGCAGGCTTTTATAGCTTCCATTTCAAGATAGACGTGGTCCCTGTGGACATAAGATATGAGAATGTGGGCCAGCACTTAGAGGTGGTGCAGCATATCTACACTTGTGTGGTATAACTCACGAGTCACACTAAATGGAGAGACTAGGATGCTACCTAAATAGAGGCAGCTGTCCCTACCAATGTCCCTTCCCCTACACTGTGCTGACACTAGCAATTACAAAGCTGTGCAGCAAACTTGCTCAGCTGATTGCTTTGACTGAAAATCCTGTCCCTAAAAGTGACTAGCTTCTGTCTGGATCACTAAGTTGTCTCAATTTGTCGCTCAACCACACAACTGCAAGCTCTGACACAAAGGGGGGGGGGCAGGAGCACACAGCCTAAAGTGGAAAGGAAAGGGAAGGCCATGAGTCTTGGCAGCAGTGTACTCTTAAATTAGCTTAAACCAACCATGAAATCACACTCTTCAGTTGTCACTTATAAGTTGTTCACTTATTCAGGGTTGTGTTGACTGTCAGATCTGAGGCTGGCAAGGAATTCTACCCAACACGATGTCAGGATTCCTGCAGATTTCTTGTGGTCTTTCACTGCAGTACGGAGCATTATCAGCACACTAAGGTCGTCTAGAGCCCTTTTCAGGAGATCGTGACATTGGTGCATTTGGCTGTCTCATTCTTAGCTGGCTTCAATCTCTTATACTGAAATGTAGTTATGGTTTTTGAGTTTACGTAAAAAGATACTTGGATGAATGATTTGTGAAATATTGGACATCAGACTGGATGATATGTTGGTGTCTTCTGTCTAAATACAACTGTTCAGATGATAAAATTGTAGTATCTTACAGTTAAGTGGAACAGAATTTTAAAATATTCTCTTCTCTTTGTAGCAGAAAGACATTACGCAAATTCTTTCAACTTTTGTGTGTAGCACTCTGCTAAGTATTTTGATAAGAGTTTGCTTAGGTAAGTTTCTAGGATACTGAAGGTTAATGACAAAGCTTTTCAGCTTTGACAAGGTGTTTTTGCTTCATCTGAAACTGTGTGGACAAAGATGCAAAGGGGGCATGTGGGAAATGTGCCATTGGTTTTTGCTGCCCATCAGACTTCTTCCCCTTCATTATTCATATTCCTGAGGTGCAGAAGAAAAAGGTGTTTTGTTGTGACTTTTTTTTTCCCCCTCCAGAAAAACTGTAGGAAATCTGGGGAGGTTAAAGTTCAAGTATGCCCATCCCTCAGTTCTGCTGTAGTGAAGAGAACTCTGTCAGCAGAGTTCGGCAGGCAACAAAATACACTGCTCCCTTGGCAACTTGGGCAGTTGTGGCAATAGCCCAGGCTTAACTTTTGACTTTGTAGTAGCTGTGAATAATATTGGAAGTCTTGCAGGAAGAATCTTACCTATGAACCATGATGTGGGGGACTTGTATTTCAAACTGAAGTTATGTCAGTGACTTGTATTTCCTATTGAGAAATATAGACCTTAAAATAGTTGGAAACTGAGGGTTGCCGAAAAGCTGGAGCCAAGGTGAACAATTTTTGCCTAACTGCATCCTTACTGCTGCAGTTCTTAGACCTGTCTGCAAGAGTCCCTAGAAGAATGTGTCCCGTAAAATGCCCTGGAGGAGAGGGGGTAATTATGAAGTGATGTTATACTGCCTTCAGTTTTTCAACTTATCTCTGATTTTCCCAGTTCTGTAAATAATTTTAAAATTTTAGAACGTGGAATTGATGACAGTAATATATTTTACATTCCCTGCAGTATGGCACAAGTTTTCTCTCTCTGAAAATAATAAACTGGTTACATAGCTTTTCTGAAACTCGCTTTATATAATGAGATGATACTCAGCTTGTCAGCCGAAAGCAGAATTTAATGACTGTTTATATGACTGTCCTAAAACTTCTTAACTTTACAGCAGGGTTGTTTGGCACTGCTGTAATGAAATCAAATCAAACCAGGATCCCATAGTGCATTCCTTGTAATTAGAAGCATCGCGGGGAAATTTGTTGATGTAGTCTGTCTTGTTGCAGCATGATGTGGTACCTACCAAGGCAGTTCAAAGTTACCAAGGTTTAACTATTTATACTTATATGAAGTCTGTATATGTTCAGAATGTTTTTACTTTAAAAGTTGTTCTGTTTTGTTTTCTTGCAGTTTTCACCATTCCATGCAACCTTATTGGCCTCTTGCTCCTATGATTTTACTGTGAGGTACAGTATGGTTGTTTTTTTTTTAATTGGATAAAAATGGAAAGATAATCTTTTTTAATGTGGCTTGCAATAGAAAACAGTTCTAGAGTGGACATACTGAATGTGCGGTTAATGTTGCCATTGGATGTTTTCTCTTCATAAGCTATGTTGAAAATGCATGGGTTCTTCACTTAAAGGCTAGCTCGGTCACTGTTCTGAATGAGATCTGCTCTGACAGATGCTTTCTGTAATCCTTTCCACATCATTCTGCTGAACGTAGTTGCATCTGACTGTGATAGTGTCTGCTACAAAGGTAATAACCTCTTGAATGAATGTAGGTGGGTGACTTCATGTTTCTGTGATATATTTTTATTTAAGCTTTTTATTGTCCTACCACTATCTGAGGAAGCTTTTAGTATTGTTCCACAGTGTGTCTGCTGAAGTTCTTCAGACAGTACTTCTGCAAGTTCCACTGGCTGCCCAGTATATCTGATACTGCTGAGGATTTTATAGTACAGCTGATTTAAATCTGATTACAAGTCCTGAAGAAGCTTGACTTCATATTAGGACTTCTCTAAGATACACAGTGTCATAAGTAAATACACTATGAAGTACATTGCTGAATATTTCAGTCACATTCTTTGGTCTACATTTTAATTTTATAACATGGACTGAATATAGTAGACAGTACATTTACAAATGGGAGAAGCCCTCTTGCCTCCACAAGAGACTGCAAAGTTATCCCACTCGTCCAAATCATCCCAATTAATGTCACTTCTGGTTGTGTCCTAACTGGTCTGATACCAGACACAGAAAGGTTCTGTTTCCTAAGGGAAACCTTGCTAACTTGCAGTGCCTGTACATGTTTCTAAATCATAAATCTGTATAGTCTTGTGCCATAACATAATATGAAGTTGCATCATGAAGTTAGTGTGTTAAGCATTTTAGGAATTTTGTATATTTTCACAAATGTTACTGGAAGAGTGGTATAGCTGGAATACTCTGTTTTCATCCAAGCTCTTGGTTGCAGCTCCTGGAACAGAGCTAATAGAAACATGGAGGGGTGCAAAGGGGCTCCGAAGCTCTGCTATAGGTGGTGTGGGATTGCTTGAGACATTGTACAGTGACAGTGGTGACGTTCCACAGGGAGACGGTTGCTGGAGCAGTTGTCCTTGGCACATGTGAGTCTTCAATCTCAATAGCACTAGAGAGGATGTTGCCTTCCAGGTCTTAGGCTGCAGGGAGTGCCTGGTGCCTCTTCCTGGGGCTGGGCATGATGGTGGCCTCACCTGTGGGAGATGTGTTCTCTTTGAGGTACTGAGGTGAAGGAGCTGCAGGAGGAGATGAGCAGACTGCGTCCCATCAAGGATAGTGAACGCAAGATTGACAGGGTCTTCACAGATATCCTTCAGAGGTGAGAGCCCAAATCCCACAGTGCAAGGAAGGAGGGACAGTTAGAGACTATGCTTCAAGCAGTAGAGGATAAGGATAAAGATTCCCATGGTAAGGAAGGCTGGAAACTTGTGACTTCTGGCAACACAAGTTGGAGCTAGAGAACGGTTTTAGTGGCCTGGAAATGGGTGAGCAAGAACAAGCTCAGTCTGGGGTGGTGTCAGAGTCAGCTGAGCCTAAATCAAGTGTCTGCACCGAAAGAAAAATGGGCATCATCACTGGAGACTGCCTCCTGTTGCATTCCCTCTTGAAGTATCTGTCTGCCAACCCAACTTGATGTCTTGAAAGGTTTTGTTGCCTCCCTTGGGTTGAGGTCCAGGAGGTTGTGGAGAGACTGCTAGGGTTTGTCCAGATTGAGAACACTGCCTTTTCCCACTTACCTGTATGGGTTCTCATGTTACTGAAAGAGGTGACCATGAATATATCAAGAGTGGCTACATGGCATTGGGGGCCCAGGTGGTGTTTCCCTTGATCTTGACGACGTTCCACAGGGAGACGGTTGCTGGAGCAGTTGTCCTTGGCACATGTGAGTCTTCAATCTCAATAGCACTAGAGAGGATGTTGCCTTCCAGGTCTTAGGCTGCAGGGAGTGCCTGGTGCCTCTTCCTGGGGCTGGGCATGATGGTGGCCTCACCTGTGGGAGATGTGTTCTCTTTGAGGTACTGAGGTGAAGGAGCTGCAGGAGGAGATGAGCAGACTGCGTCCCATCAAGGATAGTGAACGCAAGATTGACAGGGTCTTCACAGATATCCTTCAGAGGTGAGAGCCCAAATCCCACAGTGCAAGGAAGGAGGGACAGTTAGAGACTATGCTTCAAGCAGTAGAGGATAAGGATAAAGATTCCCATGGTAAGGAAGGCTGGAAACTTGTGACTTCTGGCAACACAAGTTGGAGCTAGAGAACGGTTTTAGTGGCCTGGAAATGGGTGAGCAAGAACAAGCTCAGTCTGGGGTGGTGTCAGAGTCAGCTGAGCCTAAATCAAGTGTCTGCACCGAAAGAAAAATGGGCATCATCACTGGAGACTGCCTCCTGTTGCATTCCCTCTTGAAGTATCTGTCTGCCAACCCAACTTGATGTCTTGAAAGGTTTTGTTGCCTCCCTTGGGTTGAGGTCCAGGAGGTTGTGGAGAGACTGCTAGGGTTTGTCCAGATTGAGAACACTGCCTTTTCCCACTTACCTGTATGGGTTCTCATGTTACTGAAAGAGGTGACCATGAATATATCAAGAGTGGCTACATGGCATTGGGGGCCCAGGTGGTGTTTCCCTTGATCTTGACAGTGATGGAGAAACATTCAGGTAGGAAAAGAGCTCTCCAGCAAGTCAACACTTGGCTGCATAGTTGGTGTCACAAGCAGGGCTTTGTCTTTTACAACCACAGGGTCCTCTTTTTAAGTGATTGGGTTACTGCTAGGCAGGCATAAGGTCCATCTGCAAAGTAGGGCAAGAGCATTTTTGCCAACAGTCTTGCTAACCCAGTGAGGAGTGTTTTAAACTACAGATATCAGGGCAGAGTGACCATAACCTGAAGAGAACTGAAAGCATGAGGATCAGAGAAGGGTGTGGGGAATAGTCTAATACCAGAGGCTTTTGCACTTTCCCTGTGAAAGCAGCCTGACACCTATATACATCAGAGGAGACAAATGGGGGATTAGAAGTCCATGTGCAGCAGCAGAGCTGTGGCCTCCTGGGGATTATAGAGAGATGGTGGGACTCCTCACAAGGCTGGAGTGCTGCAATGGATAAAGGCTCCTCAGGAAAGAGAGGCTAGGAAGGCGAGGTGGTGATAATGGTAAATCTGTGAGTTTAGCAGTCCAGTCACTCTCTTAAATTTTCAGTCCCTACGTGGGCTTGTTCCTTTCAAAAATTGTGCCTTTCTCTTATAGATTAGAACTGGATGGCGAGCTTATATAATACTCCTGCCTCCCGTAGGCATGTCATTATTACACTAAAGGACTTCAGTGCTTGAGAACCTTTCCTAAGTTTATGTTAATTGCTATTCTTTTGCTTACTGTAATAAGGGGTAGTGCCTTGCCAGTGATACCGACTGTCGTGTGGTTCATGCCAGGAGCCTGACAGTGTAAGTGCTGTGATGTCCATATGTATATAACTTTCTAGACTGCTGTACCAGCATTCTGTCTTACATAAAGTGCTTAATTTTATTTATGTTTAAAATGCACTTTTCATAGAATACTGCACAGTGGTCTGTGGAAGGTTATTTATGGGATCTTACTTAACATCCTTTACTGATGCAGTGCCAGCTGGTTTGCAGCGTATCATTTCTCAAAAGGCTTCGAGGTCTAAAATAAAAAGTGGTAATTGGTTCCTTCCAGTGCCCTTGTCTGAGCAATAAGACTAATAATCAGCATGCTGATGCATTGAAGTGACTTGATTGTGTCGTCTTGCTCTTCCCATTTTTGACACCAACTATATGTCCTTCAGGTTTGGCACTAACGCGCTTCATGCAGTACTGAAATCTAGTGCAATTTCAGCTCTGACATTTTCATATGTGGAAACTGTCAGTAAAGATGAGGAGAGCTCCTAGCTCCTATACCAGGGTGTCTGTAAATGCAGAGCTTGGGGATCTTTTCACAAAATGCCACTCTAGGCATTATTTTTCTGTCCAAACAATTACTTGTTCTGACTAGGGACAGAGGGCAGGGTTGAAGAGATGAAATACAGATTTTTAGCAGTTTTCTAAAACTTAGTTGCTGGGTTTGGTACGAGTGAACAAACAACAGAGAAGGCTAGGTAAAAGTCTTTGGAAAAGGTGGCACAAGCAAAATATTCTGTATAATGGAGGAAACTTGTTACCATAACACTTCGGGAACATCTCTTCAAGAATAAAATATGATGACTATGTTGTTCCTCTACCGCATATCCTGTACTGTCATTTACAGGAAGGAATGTAGCTCACACTAAGAAGTAGAGTTCACTTAGAAATGTTCAGAGTTTGACTGGATGCACCATACACATGTGTACATGTGGATATGACTATATACATACATTTCAATCTGAGAACAAAAATACTTGATAAATATATAAAAGGTGGAAGAGAAGAAGGGATTCCACTACATGGTATTAATTTTGGATCTTGTTGAATCTACTCAAGGCCTGTGACTTTTTAGCCACATTTGATAGTAATTCATAGAACAGTATGGTATGGCAGTCCTTTAAAAACAGATTCATTGATACAAGCAGTGTTATTTTAATAGCAGCTTAGCTATGGTACTGTTCTTTTATTTTCTTTAACATTTTTGTTTGAAGCTCAGAATTGTCTGTAAGCATTTAGTAGATAACTGGATACAGCATAGCTTACTGTTTAAGCTCTGTAATCTTAAATGCTACTGAAGCTTTATAGTTTAACCAAACAAACACAAATCTTATCTAAGATTACCAAACTGCTATGTAAGGGGCAGGGTTTTTGTTTGTTTCAGGTAGAACGGCTAGTTTGACACATAATCACAACTGGCTATCTAGAAGCAAAAAAATAGTAGGTTGAAAGCAAAGTTAACAATGCTTAGCTTCATCCTTTGCAAATAGTATAATGATTGCACGTGTGCACTATAGTCAAGCTACTGAAAAGAAAACTAGTTCCCATGCCAGCTTCATACTGGGGGCTAAGAAAAAGAGGGTGTAGATTTGAATTTGGGTTTTTACAAACTTGGGTATAATGATTTGGATTTAACCCCTGTCTAGTAAATGCCTCATTGAAACAAATTTTTTCTATACCATTTCCTTACTCTTTGGAAGACTTCAGGAAAAATGTAGGTTAATTACAGAACAGTTTTAACACAAATGAATCATTAAAATGCCAGGAGGAAATGCGCAAAGTACCGTAACATTTCTAGGACTTATGTAAGTCCGTGTGCATGTTCTTCAACCTTATCTCTATCAAAATTCAGTTTGAAAGAACATCATCTCTTACTGGAATCATTGTTTTATATTTTTGGACTCTCTTCAGTATAAAAAAAAATCTTGGTGCATTAGGCACAGACAGTGCTCACCAAAATCTAAACAGAAGATCTGATAAATCATAGAACTTCATTAAGCTGGTATCAGGCCAGATCTTGAAATGTATTCGCAGAAGCTTGCCTCTGAGGCAAAAAGGTGATTTTTGTTGAAAGTTGTACTGTACTGGACATGATCTCTGCAAGACGCTTTAAGGTAAACCACTATCTCTAGCTCTCCATCGCTATGTACAAGTTCAGTAACTTGGATCACAAAGAAATCTTGAGAACTTCTGGAATCATGCTGCTCATAAAAGAAACTGGTTTTCACTTCAGTTAATTATCCTTGTTATCTTTTTTGTTTCGTGTTTTTTTTTTTTCTTTCTCTTCAAGGTGGAAAGGTGGGTGTTTGCTCATTTGCTCTCTTTTTTGCTTTTTTTTTTTTTTTTTTCCTCCAAATGGAAAATGTCTTCCCGCTGATCAAAATGCTGGTCACTGGTGGTTTCCAGTGTGAAACGGAAAACTCTGCAGTAGAAGAACCTGCTAATTTGAATGTCTCAGTTGATGATAGCTCCTGCATCATTATAAAAAGTCTCCTTCATAGTAGAGTTGCTAGTGGTAGTCAGAGCTTTGGGCATTACACCTGATGAAACTAACAAAATTCAAAACTGATTGTACTTTTCAATTATGATTTAACTGTTTGTTGCGACTATAGAGTTAGTCAAAATCACTCATACACCAGTGTAAAGCATATGTGTTCTCTTACATGTTTCCTTTTTGGATTAAAACAAGAATTACAATTTCATGGTAAATATTTTGACATATAAATGAATGCCTACATTCTTGTATTTTTTCAATTCACTGGCATTTTCCTGCCTGCACATGCTAGTTTTCTTTGAAATAAGTATTATGAGATGGAATTCCTCTAAAAACTAGGAAAGTGTTGGCTGCAGGAGCTACTCATCAAATGATTCAACCTCATAAATAGATTAATATCTTTTACCTATAAAAACAACTTTTCTGATACAATGAATAGCACTATAATGTTGTTGAAGAATACAGCAAAGGGATGTTTGTATTTTTTTTTCATTTCTCTTAATAAACAGGTCTGTATAAGTGTTAAATATTTGTAATTAAAACCTTCAAGTATTTATACATGAATATTTAACTATGGCAGCATCTGAATATTTTTTTCTTATGGAAAGTGCATCTCTTTTTCTGAATAACCCCTTTTTACTTTTTGGTTGTGAAGCTATCATTTCTGTTTTTCATAAAAATACATTTAAATCTTTCTCTACAAAATGTATCCTGTCTGTCTGTAAGGCAAAGTTAGGAGTTTTTTGTGGACAGATGAGGAAGCAGAAGTATTGAGAGAGACCACACATACCTACAGTATTATCTGTATGTTAGTGAGAACCACTTCTGTATTTCTCGGGCATCTGACTTACCCATTTTTAGCCAACTGACCTTTCCCAGTGCTTGATGAAGAGTGGGGCATGTGTCAAAGTGACTGAAGCTCCAGTCTAGAATTATGATACTAAAGGATGGGGAATATCTTGAAGCTCTGATGAGACCATAAATGTTCCTAAGTTAGGGGTTTGCATGCCCTTTTAGTTAATTCGTGTTTTGGGAAGAAATCAGGGAACAAAGAGTAAGCTGGATAATCTCACTCTCATAACTACACTTAAATTACTGTGTATCAGCGGCAATGAACTCTTGTACGCCAAGCAGCCCGTATAGGCTCATGGCTTCATCCTTCAAGGTTAGAGTAGCACGTGATGCTGCATCTTGGTCTGCACCTTGTATTGGTTTAAGCTAAAAGTACTAGAGAAGGCATGTACTTGCCTAAATGGGGTTTCTCACTTGCATTTCTTAAATCAGATCGAACTTTTTAGTGACAAGAAGTATCTTCATTTTGTAAGCATGCCCTGTTTTCCAGGGCACTCTGTTTCTGGTTTAGGATCTTTGATACCTCAATAGAATGATGATACAAATACATTCTCAGGTTGGCTTTAAGCAGATGATGATGATGAGAGTTATTCTCAAATCATTGTTTGGAGAAAAGTATTAAAGTTACTGGTAAGTTTTGCAAATTTGAAGGTCTTCAAAAGCAGAAGGGATATTGTGAAGGCTAGTAACTAGTTCTTAAAAGTTATTCTGTTACATTGTGGCAGAAGAATTGAAAGAAACATAACTTGCAATTTGCCAATTTATGTTATAGAAAAATGTTTGCATGGGATTTCATTGTCAGGACATCAACTCACATGTGTAATGAGAAAAACAGTGGTGCATATGCAGTTCTATTAGAGTAGGGTCATAAATGTGTGTTTTCCCATACAGTATATAGGAAGTAAACTAAGAAATTAGCATTTCAGCAAGAATTACTTCGAAATAAAGCATGTAAGTTGAGTCCTTAGGGAAGAACTGTGCTACTGAAGCAAACTCAAAAGTAAAACCTATTTCAGAATTACTTTTTTGGATCCTCTTCCATTTGATTTGGCTCTCAAGCAATTCTTCCTCTTTTCTTTGATGCTTATGGAAGATAATACTTTGAATAAAGGCTTTCTTCTGTACCTGAGATGCTTCATAATGTTGATGCTTTACTGGAACTGTAATGAAATAATCTCTTAAGGATATTATTGTGGAAATAGTTAGATGTCCCCAGTTAATGCCTGAAGTAACAGCATTGCCCTGATTGGCCTGTATCCAAAAGTAGCTTGACACTAAGTTCTGCTCAGACAGAAGTTTGTCTAGTTTGCAGGAAGAACTTTTACAGGTAGCTATCTTTGCACAGGGATTAGAGAATGGGAGCAGGAGAACAAATTGTGTGATACATGTGTAGTAAACTAATAATGAGTTCTGGGTTGCTCTTGAAAACTTCTTGGTTATATACATCCATATGCTACTGTGTCTTCTGCCTGATATGGTTGCATGTGCATGGTGGCATTAATTGTTGAGTGGGCTTTTATGGAAAGCAGCCTCTAAATAGCTGATTCACACCCACCTAAAAATACCATGTATGAAGACATCTTCTGTTTGAAACCTAAGAGCAGTAGTAAAGCTTTCATGCATAAATATTTATCATAAATACTTGTTTCCCAGAAGGAAATGGACTCGAGGAGTTGTGTTCTTTGTGCTTCCATCTGTGCATTTTCCCTGAATCATTTCCTTTTGAACCTATTGAAAACTTAATTAGATTTGACAGGAAAGTTGTAGTTTAAATTTACTAAGCTTGTACATATTTAATGGAAACTCATGAGCATACAAGAGTGGGAAATTCAAAGTATTACCTTAAGGAAGGCAGAAGATGTAGCGTGAATTCACCACCTGTCTAATCTGCTTGCTGGTCTGCTGGCTCCTCAGCATGCAGCAACAGGCTGCCACAACACATGCGTTGTACTACCTTGTACAGACAGTGGAACCTGGAATGATACTTGCTGCCTTTTTTTCCCAGCCAGCGGTGAAGGTGCAGGGGCAGGAGATAAGGGTAGAGTGGGGAGGAGGACATGGTAGGAGATACGTAGGAGAAACTATATTGGGGGTTGGTAAAAGTGTTTTGGAAGGGGAGCACAGGAGATGTATGTAGCAAGATAGATCTCTGATATTGCTATGGGTGGTACAAAGTACAAAATCCATAGGATGACAGGCTTTTTCTCTTCACATAATGGCTTGTTTAGAATAAGCAGTCCCCTTGCAATGTATGTGCAGCTTATGAATTGTATGTGAAGTACATGTAAAACAAATAAGAAACTATCAAGAAATGAGGGAAAAGGTATACTTTCAACAGTTCCAGTGAAAAACAGTTGAAGGAAATGCACTCGTATAGGTTGTAGGGTGTCTACAGTCAGTGCAGATGTGACTGCAGTTGTGAGTGCTACTTTTAATGTACATAATACGGGTAAAAATGGCAGTTCCGTCTAAGTGGCACACCTCTGATTGTACAGGTTGTACAAACCTGTAATGGACCCTAAAAGCCTATGTGGTTGTCTGGCCCACTGTTGAAGCTCATGCTGCCAACTGCGTAGATACACCTACCATTAAAGTAATGCAAGCACACCTATTTGTGCTGTGAATGCATCTTCATTTTGCTGTACAGCTATCCTGCTGGGGTAGTGTTTACCTACAGTGTTTGTCTTAGAAAACCTGCCTTGTGCTTTAAGTCTTCAGAACGCAATGGAAGTTCACTCTGAGCAAAATACTGTTGTCACCATGCTAGTTTTGGAAGCTGGGCTATAGATAGTGTTTTTCACTTTGGACTCCAAAGTTGTTATGAGAGCCATCATTAACTTGTCATCAATGGTTCTCAGTCCTGAGACTGTACATTTTTTTGGATTTTCACTAGTAATTATTTTTATATCAAAAAAAGGTCCCAGACAGTCTGTGGAACTTGAACTAAGTTGCAGTATTCTTAAATTCTGTACTGCTTCTGACTTTTTGCAAACATGACTCCATACAACAAACACCAAATTGTCCTACTATTTTTAAAATTGATCAGAAAGTCTTTTCTAAGTTTTTGTTCATGTAGATCTGAAGTTGTCTCCTTTAATCTTAGAGCATCTGTCTTTCAAGGGTTAGTAGAGAGCTGATGTGGTAAGGAAGGCTACCACTATTAGAAACAACAAAATTTGTTTCCTTACCTTCTTATGAACAAATGTGGGAGGATGAAAATGCTGAGATGCTCTTTTGCTCCTCTCTCCTGCAAAATAAGTTGTTTATCTTAGATATCAGGTACTAGGAAAAAGTTAAGAGGGTTGTTGCTATGGCATAGCCATTGTGCTATTACCACTCTGCTTGTTTATGAAGGAAATAACATCTACACGTTAAACAAACTGACCCTGCTGGTTCCAGTGTTTGCTATTTTACCTGAATTGGTTTGAACATACAGCGCTTTCAGTGTAGTTGGTCTGATAATGAACTGTTCTTATTATGTATTGTCACTTTCCCCAATAGGAGCAAGGCAGAGACACCTCTGTGGTTGTTACAGAAGAAGTAAAGCATATGATTGACCACTGTGAGAAAATTCGAGCTGTAGAAAATTTGATTACAGCTGCCAGCCCACAAAATGTGCTGTGCTTTGCAGCCTATGGACTTTTCTAAGCAGTATATACAACACAAAAAAGAAAAACAAATCTTTCTTTTGTGCCATCATATGGTGTCTCGTCAGTGTGGTGTTATCTGAAAGTTCTATTCCTGAATCCATTTTTCATGACTGAGATTTCTTGTACCTATACTTTCTCTTATACCTCTCTTACCCTTGCCGTTACTGCATTGATGGACATTGCATCTAACGGGGCAGTAGCTGGGAGAAGTAGAGCACTTCAGAAATCTATTTTCTAAGCATTTCTATCAAACAAAGCTGGAAAGAAAAATTGCTTTTTGAAATATGAATTAGTGGAATTAACTGTGTAATGCAACTGATCTTTGTAGTACAAATTTATTATTAAATTATAATAGTAAATTCTGTTTTACAGGAACACAATCTCAAATTTGAGACTGGGAATGACCAATATCTCTAACTGAATGTGTAATTTTCAGTAAATAAAGACCCCATACAAAAACTGAGAAAAATCATAAACTGTGCTAATGTCTTTCAGGGATAAAATTCCCCAGCCATCAAGAAATATAACAAGGGTATTCTAGCCTACATTTTGTTCTGTTTTAATAATGTCCCAACGGCTGCTCCTTGGTGCCAACTTTGATCTCCGTTTCTGCATCAGGAGACAAAGACGGTTTTGCCCAGTGGGGTTTAATTTATGCAAATCAGCAGATGGCTTTGCAGGAATATGATTTGTTGTGTTTCCTAAGTGGATGAGTTTGCTTTTTTTAAATACCCTGGCAGCAACAGATTTGTCAATATCTTGCATTATATTTTTGAAATGGCCTTTCAATTACTTTAATTGTAGTTTGTTTAATTTCTTTTTTTCCCTCCCTCCTTCCCTCTATAGATTCTGGGACTTCTCCAAGCCTAACCCTTTGCTGGAAACAGTTGAGCATCATACTGAATTTACATGTGGACTGGATTTAAGTCTTCACAACCGTGGTCAGGTAAGGGCTGGGATGAATTTACTTTTCCCTTGCCTATTATAGCCACTGTAGTCATGGCTGGACTGCAGGACTCAGATCCCGAATAAGAGCCACCAGATTGCAGAAAGCTTCTGGAAGTGAGTCTGTCTGAATGCTTATTAAATAAACCTCACTTCAGGTCCATTTTTGTTTATAAAGCAGTTACTTGCGTTGGGTAGGAGAGGAGGGCAGGACAGACAGGATTGCAAAATCAGATAGCTGAAAGCCATGGTGAGCTCAGGGAAAACGAGATAGTTTTGTTTCAGAAGGAAGAGTAATAGAGAAGGGCCTAGAATGCCAAGCTGAGATACAGAGCTTTCTTCCATCTACTTAGAATGTCAAGTTAAACATTGGTAGTGTCACACATGATACCTAGACCTGGTTTGTCATAATATTTGTAGCACTAGAAGAGGCTTAATATGTAGTTAGAATTTTAAAACCCTCAGCTATTGACGTGAATGAGTGGAACCTATTTTATCGGGGGCACTTATTTACGTACTGGTTGTGGTGGGATTCTCCTCTGCTTCTGTTGCTACAATTGTTTCTGTTTTGTGAACAGAGGATTGTTGTTTGTAGTATGAACTGTTTTTTCAGGCAAGAAAGGCAGAAAAACTAAAGCTAATTATTTGCTTTAAAATGAGAAAGCCTATAGCTTTCACACAGAAATCACTGTCACTGAGTTAACTAACTAATGCACTATTTAATGTGCCACAGTTATCATTTGCATCCAGGTTCCTTTCTAATTCACAGTGAAATTAATTTTTTTACCCCTGATAAAAATGACTTGTAACATCTGCGTTGAAATTCTGATTGGACAAAGCAAAAAAAAAAAACCATCATAATTTCTGCTACTGATAAAAGGACACAGGAGAAAGGTGTAAGTTTGGCAAAATACCATTCTAGCCAAATGCTAGCTTGTTCCTGCCTGGTTGCTTGTTCCCTTAATTCTGTTGCCTCAGAGGTGCTGCAGTAACTGTTCACAAGGCCATGCTGTGAACCACATAGGGGAATTTGTAAGGCTGAAAAAAATTTCTCAAGTTTCAGGTTGTTTTTCATCGGGGCAGGGCAAGAATAGCTTAAAGGCCAGTTGCTGGGAATTATAACTTCATCCCAAGTGAGTGCATAGGTATGATTCTGGCTGAATTGGGTCCAGAGGGAGCAGCAAGCAGAGCGTAATACATTAGGGCCTTACAGTGCTAAATCACTGCATGCTCTGAGCCCAGTTTAGCTTTCCATGAAGTTGGTGTGGGTTTTGCCATGGATCTGAATGAGGTGAGAAGATTTTTCTTTGTTTTGTATTGAGGATGTGATTACATCTTGATTATAAGCCTGTTGCATAGAGCCCTGTGTGTTACAGAATGGGTCTCAGTGGATAGGGTTTCTGTCTGGCTAGATATGACTTCTTTTTGTATGATTTATCTGTCAGACTTGGAGTTGCTGCTATGTGGATATTCTTGCTTCTGTAACTGTAATGTATGGAATAGCCTTTTTGGAACAAGGCCAAGTAAATGCTCATTGATGATAGATAATGAATTGAAAGCAAACAGCTGCATGTGCACTTGTATGTTGGAAAAAGGAAAATGGTGGTGTGCATAGCCATCTACATTAGGACATTGGTGCATCCAGGTATTTTTTTTTCCACACAGAAATCCTGCAAGTCCAATGTTGGACTTAATGCACAAAATCTGTAAATCTGTGGTACATATCCATATACACTGCATGCCAATGTGCCTTCCAGACAGAAGTTTGGCATCTGCAACAGCTTTAATATTCCTCTGTTTTTTTTCTGTTGAGTTGATTTAATGTATTGTGAGGGTTGGATATCACAGCAATGCAAAACGTAAATGTTCTGGTTTTTAAAAGAAGTTTAAAAACCTGTGATAGAATTAAACTGTAACTACAAGATAAAGAATGAATGCTTACTGAATAGTTGCTTCCAGTATAAGCACTTGCAGCCTTTCCCTGGCTTCTACATCGATCCAGTGAAGATTATTTGCTTAAATTTTATGCTGCTGTTCCCAATATGTGGGTTGCCTTCATGTCTGCTCTCTATCAAGACCTGATAATGAGCCCCATTCATTGTTGTTCTTCACGCATTTGTAAGATTTGTGATTTTTCACTGTGTGCTTTGTAAGGAATTACAACTTGAGATTTGAACTGCTTCTGTCCTCCATGCATGCAGGGTAATTTATTCATAATGGACAAGCTATTCATTTATAGTCAAATTAAGTACCATTCTGGTCATTAACCTTTGCTTTCGTTCTTAATGATATTTTTGTTGTCTAGCCAGATATTTTCTTTGGCTTTGCCCAATGAACTTCAGCATTTTTGAAGTATCTTTTACATGTCAAGGAAAAAAACAGTCTGTACTTTGAAAAAGTGTTCAAAATAGAAACTGTGATTAAATATCTGATCTAGGAATTAGAAGACATTCATGCAGAACTGATTGAGCTTTGAACAGAATCCACAGACAGGGAGTAGGTACATGCAGGCAAGCTGGTTCTTGTACAGTGTCCTGCTAAGGGGAGGCAACATGTGGGAAAGAAATCGGGTTCTAAGGAATGGGTCCCAGGTTGTGAAGGTAAGTATTAGCTAGATGACACAGAAAACTCCTTTGTGCTTAATTAAAATTCTGATACCTATTTTGAGGTACCTGCCTCTACGTAAAGTAAGTATTTGTTGAAAGCTTTGCATTTTAATAAAATCAACTGTTGTTTGGTTTGGGGTTTTTTTCCACCATAATGTTGGTGTCAGGTTCACAGCAATTTCAGACAACTAACAAACTTTTGGGTGCATAGAAAAATGTGCATTTTACAGTGCAAAGCATTAACAGAAATGATCCTCATGATATTCAGGGTATTTCTCTGTTAAACTGCAAGTGCTAATGTGAGAGCCTGCAAGGCAGGTTGTCTAGGAGGAAATGCTCCCAGCTCCAGCTTTCAGCCAAAATAGCTTTGGCACGCACAAGAACAGTGACAAGACCCTAAGCACCAAAAATCTTTTGAATTGGTAATGCTGTACAGTATTAAGAACTGAACAAATCCATTTACCTTGTCAGCAGTATTAAGAGTATGCAGTTTTTTAAACCAGCCATGATAGTTCTTTCCAAAGTTTTGGGATAAGAAAAACAATTAAAGCTTGCTCCTTTCTGTATATATATGCTGGATAGGCATGGGATGTATGTAGAGAATATGAAAATGGTAATCAGCTATATACTATTCCTCGCTAGGGGCTGATAATGCTAGACCATATATTGGAATTGTACTCTGTAGCTCATCGGATTTCTTATTTCTCTCCTGATATTTACTTTCCCTGTATGTGATCTGTGAATGTTCTGATGAATTAAAATACAATACTCCTTTAAGCTTAGCTCTTACTGGGATTTTGCTGTGCTTACCTGCAGCATGTAAGCATGACCGTAACTTCTTTTGGTATTATTTGTGCAGCTTTATTTAAAAGCAGCTTTGTTCTTCTGTTGTAGGTTGAATGTGATATGGCAGTCATGAATTAATTTTAAATTAATCCATCAATAACACAGATAAAAAGTACAGATACTGTGAACATTCACTTCTTCTTGTCTTGATTCTGAAATTATTTCAATAAGTATATAAAGAATAGAAAACATATGTACCATGAATTTCTTTAAATCATGAACAGAAATAGCCACCCCTTTCTGTTATAGTTCTAAAGCTGTATTTTGCTTAACACAAATGTAAGTAAAACTGAAGCTCTGAATTTTATCTGAAAACCTTTCTCAGCCTATACCTCACCTCTGTACTTTTACGCTATGAACGATGACATTCCTAAATTGCAAGGATACGTGATTTTCAATGGAACTGATGGCAAGTGGTGTAGTGGCTTAGAACACTTGATACGTGAAGAGCACATTAGACATCCGTGACATGCCAAATCAGAACAGGACTTCAACCATATACCAAATGGTATGTGTTGAATGGAAGTGACACTTCAACCAAATGTCAGTTCTCTAGTCCAAAATCATCTGTTATCTGAATGTGTGTTAAAGTCTAGGTTTTAGAATAATTTATGTACAACACAAATAGTGATCACTTATGATTTTCTTTTACTGTGGTTATGTGTGTTTATATGGTAATGACACTAAAAATGGGCAGCTAGCTGTCTAAATAGCTGTTTGTGTGAACATAGTTTAGGAGGCAAACTTGTTTTCTCTAGCCCTCTGTGTGGCTGCACCTCCTTGTGTAAATATTCCCCCAGAGTAGATGAGTTCACATAAAACTGGTTTCTCTTATTTCTTCAAAGCACCTGGAGCTCTGGGATGTATTGATGCAAGAAAGGGCCTGGCCACAATTATTCTGTATTGCATTTGGAGATGGTGAGAGGTGATACAGCAATACACACACGATACCAAATAATACAGAGACATTGATAATAGCAGTGCAGCACCCATTAAAGTAGTCTTGTGCTCTGTGTTACACTGTCCTTATGATCCAGCTTCCCTGAACCTCTGCTTGCTTCTCCGTAAAGCTGCGGGGTATCACCAGCGTGTTGTGCCATACCACAGTCTGCTCCTTCCTTCCACCTGGCCAGAGGCAGTTAGAACTGAGCAGAGGTGCCTGTTTTGTAGCATCTGTCTATTGATGCCATGAAACATTGCTGTACTGATGGTATCATGACTTTTCTTACGGCATCAGTATCACTAAAATTTTAAAAGCTGTAATTTCTTAGTAGTTGGAGGGAGGTCGTAGCCAAACTGTATACGCTTGAGCTGCATCCCCTGAAGGTAACTGAAATCTAGTTCTAAATTCTTCCAGCTTTATGGAGAAATTTGTAATCATCTGTCAAGTTTCGGTGTACAGGTTTTTCTGCTACCTGTTTTCTATGTGCAGCTTGTGCAGCGTGCCACATTAGCTATGCCAACACAGCAGACAGGAGAGGGGCTGCTGAAGTTGGCTTAACCAGTACACCCAAATATAAATGCAGAAGATGTCTTTAGTGAGGCTGTCTTCCTATGTATTTTGCTGTTCATTTAAATTAATTGTGCACCCTCAACAGGCCCAGAAATGTTGACTGTTTCATATAAAAGTGGAGTTACCTCTTGTGGAAGTGTATAGAAAAACAGAGACTTTCTCTGCTTTTTTCTTTTGATCTCTTGCTCTTATCTTTTACACTTAATTGCCAAGGAAGTGATAGCTTCCACCCAGCTGTTGTGGCTGTCACACCGTTACAATTGTATCACTATCTGTACTTCATTTTAATCTCTCCTTATGGTCCTTCTCCAGGATGCTACTAAAGTTACGCTGTTAGCGATCCTTTGAGATAAAAAGATCCTGCAGCATCTGTTCTTTTACGTAATTTCAGAGTGGATTTTTGCGTGGAAAGAGCAAATTTAACCAGCTGCTAACGTTAAACCAATTTGAACTCCTTTACAGAGTTGGAGGCGGGGAAAGGGAGGTGACATTTCTTAGGGGTGCTTATTGTATGTCTTTCCCAAACTGTTAAGATTAAACTTTCACAGCGTAAGTCAAAGCTAGCCATTCATGACTAATGGTCACTCTTTGCCATTATCAGCAGAAGTCTCATCCTAAGGTGTTTGGAAAGGTTGCTGTCAGGCATCGCAATTCCGTAAAAGCTGCAAGTGTACGGAGAGGAAAATGCACTTGTTTGATTCTGAAGTACTGGAAAGCGGTGGGAGGCGGCAGTTTCTTACTCAATAAATGTGTTGCTTGTGCACTGTATTTGATCCAGTGGCTTACAAATACTTGCTACTTCTATAAGCCTCATCTTTTAGTCAATGTAGTGGATTTTGTTGCTTTTCTGCATGATCAGTAAATCTGTTTGAGAAGTCCCCGTGAATTGCACTAGTGAAACTCAATGGAAGACAACAGGATTTTGCAGCTGTTACCGAAAACATTGTTTGGCTATGATTATCTGTGATTATATCCCAAAAGCAAGGAACGTAGCTTAACTCTGAGCTGAAGGATGAGTTTGAAGATTGGATAGAGTCATTAGAAAACACAGTTTCACTGCATGTAAATTGATGGCATTTGGGGTCCCCAAGGTTAGTATCAGCACAGAAAGGCATTTTGCAGTTCTAATGTATCTTCTACAGAACTTGTGATTGACTTTACCAATTAAAAACAGTTCTTGAAGACTGGGGAGATGTCTTTCCCCTTATCTGTAGAGTACAGAGGAATTGCTACAAATTCTGTGGAGATTCCAAGGATTTCTGGCTAACCTGCAACTCACATCTCAATTTCCTTTACATCTTACTGATGAAGTACACACTCGGAAGACTTGCATTAAGAAATGTGTAGCACGACTACCAAGTCATCTTTCTGTTGCCCGTGTCAGAGCAATGAAACAAATGTTGAGACAGCTCCCTGGTTTTTAGATCAGTTCTTTGTGACGTATCTTTGCAATCTGAAAATAATGCCCCTGAAGTCTTTTATCTTTTCTCTCCTTAAAGAAATGGATTTCTTAAGCAGTATTTGGAACATCTGTTTCTGATAACTTAGATCTAGGTAGTTTGAACCTAGATCTTTGTAAGAACTTCTGGTCCACGGTTTCTTTTATTCTGTCTTTACTGGCAATAATAATTAAATCAGTGTGTGTTTTTTCAAAAGTAAATTAAAAAATTGTTGGTGTTACTGCACATTGAAAATAAAAAGTTTTAATTTACAAACTCCCATCACTTTCACTCTTGCGTAAAGGTAGGCATCGCGTGCAGTTCCCCCGGGCAACTGTTGACCAAACAGAAGGCCACACCACTGGTTTGGATTTTGTAGTACAAAATAGGTATTGAATGCATTTAAACTCATGCATGATCCATTATGCGCTTAACCAACCAGTTTTAATGATCACCTGTGAAAGTAATTTGATGAGTAGCAAACCTAATAGCTTGCTTTATCTCCACTTAATCTCCATCCCACACGCTTACAGAGGATGCTCAGGATCCCTCAAAAATAGGTAACAATGATATAAACAGACCATTAAATTCTGTATGAAAAGACGCAGAAGATAAACTAAAAGAGGAAGGGAAACACAACATTAATGGAAGTGAAGAACTGAATACTTTTTCCACTGTCTCTTCTACAGAAGAAAGACAGGTCTTATTAGTTTTATTTGAAAATGGGATGGGATGGGACAGAGAAAAGCTGAGAAGAAAAATGGGTCACTTTCAGACACATCTGCGTATTATCCTATGGTTTACTATGAGCACTCTGGAAGCTGAGTGGCACCAAGATACTTCCAGAAATACTAATCTGGAGAGGGCTGTACTTTCTTCTGATTAAACCCCTTCAATAAAGGGGTTACTGAACTTCTTTTGAATGTATTTAATCTTGGTTAGGGCTTGGGGGTTTATTACGTCTTCAAATACTGAAAAAAAACTTAGCTACTGACTTGGGAGATTTCTCTTGTTTTCTTGCTTCTTCTGAACAGTAAAGAGGCAGAATGTCATGCAGGTAATTGCACTGCACTGAATGGATTGCCCTCGGGTGCTGGAAAAGGTCTAAGTCTATAGCAAAGCAAGATGATTGTGATGAATAGGAAACAGAGGGCCTGTCAGAGGAGTAAATCAGTTAGTGAGTCAATGGAAATGGCTTTGATAAATGAATGGATGTCAATATTAAATCAATTGGTGGGAAATATTGTTATACTCTGGGATAAGGATAATAAAATACAGGATAGCTGTTTCGTTTGAGTTAAACTATGATTTTCTAGTCAAGCAATCAGCTTCCTGTGATGACTGCAGTTTTTTGTTTGCTTGCTTTTTGGCTTTACTTGAAGGGAAATACAGCGATCCCCATTTTATGTGCTTCAAATAGACTTGCTTAAATCTCTACTGGCAGATAACTTGGCATGATGTTTATTCTGCAGTAATAGCAGTACAGTACGCCTAGCATATATACTAGTACTGCAACTGTGCTGCTGAAATAAAAGCATTAGAGACAAGTAGTAAATATGTCATTTTGTTAGACTGTCTTTGTCCTGTATAGCTTTACTTATAATTCAAATTACCAGGTTTAGAATGCTTTTTCTATTTGCATTATTTCTTGATGTAATTTACCAGTCAGTGTAAGGTAGGATATTCTTGTTTTACAATTAAGCTCTAGTTATTCTCCTTTTCCCTGCAATTTCTGATAGTTAAAAGTTGCTATAGTAGAATTTGATTCTATAGTTACAAGAGCAATTTAGTATTCCTAAATGATAATGAAAATTGCATGGCAGTTGTCCAAATATTCAGTTGTATAAGTATATTATAATTTATACAGTTCTTTGCAACTGAAATAAACTGTCTTCTACTCTGTTTGCGTGTCAGCTTAAAAAAAAAAAGTAAATCATGCACCCTCTAAATACTGAAATCGGTGAGATTTGTTTCAATCTGAGAGTAACATTTGTCCCCAAGACAGTGGACACTTTCACAGAAAGACAAACCTCCTCCAAAGCCTTCACATTCCTAATGGCGAGGACTTTTATCAGGTATGCAAATAATGTGAGTCCATTTTCAGTTTTCCTTTGTCCTTCATCCTACCACAGGATGATTTTCTCCACCTGTTAGTAGCATCATCTCATTGATCAAAATATAAACTCTAGGAACTTGCGGCTTTTTTAATGCCATATTTATTTACTGTAGTGTGCTTCATCAGCCCTCGTCCCAGTGGAATTCCTGATGTTTTAATATTTAAATTAAGTAGCATTTAGTTTATTAAAAAAAAAATTGGCTAAAGTGCTTTAAAGTATGTATTAAAAATGTTCATGTGTTACATGAGAACTGACATTTCTAAATACTTTTAAAGCACTTATATTCAGTATAGGGCAACCAGGGCATCAGGCCCAGCCAACACGGGTTCATGAAAGGCAGGTCCTGCTTGACCAACCTGATCTCCTTCTATGACCAGGTGACCCGCCTAGTGGACGAGGGAAAGGCTGTGGATGTGGTCTACCTGGACTTCAGTAAGGCCTTTGACACCGTCTCCCACAGCATTCTCCTAGAGAAGCTGGCGGCTCACGGCTCAGACAGGTGTACTCTGCGCTGGGTAAAAAACTGGCTGGACGGCCGGGCCCCGAGAGTTGTGGTGAATGGAGTTCAATCCAGTTGGTGGCCGGTCACGAGCGGTGTTCCCCAGGGCTCAGTGTTGGGGCCAGTTCTGTTCAATATCTTTATCAATGATCTGGGCGAGGGGATCGAGTGCACCCTCAGTCAGTTTGCAGACGACACCAAGTTGGGCGGCAGTGTTGACCTGCTCGAGGGTAGGAAGGCTCTGCAGAGGGACCTGGACAGGCTGGATCGATGGGCCGAGGCCAACTGTATGAGGTTCAACAAGGCCAAGTGCCGGGTCCTGCACTTCGGACACAACAACCCCATGCAGCGCTACAGGCTTGGGGAAGAGTGGTTGGAAAGCTGCCTGGCGGAAAAGGACCTGGGGGTGCTGGTTGACAGCCGGCTGAACATGAGCCGGCAGTGTGCCCAGGCGGCCAAGGCGGCCAATGGCATCCTGGGCTGTATCAGAAATAGTGTGGCCAGCAGGAGTAGGGCAGTGATCGTGCCCCTGTACTGGGCACTGGTGAGGCCGCACCTCGAATACTGTGTTCAGGTTTGGGCCCCTCACTACAAGAAGGATGTTGAGGTGTTGGAACGTGTCCAGAGAAGGGCAACGAGGCTGGTGAAGGGTCTGGAGAAGAAGTCTTATGAGGAGCGGCTGAGGGAACTGGGGTTGTTTAGCCTGGAGAAAAGGAGGCTGAGGGGAGACCTCATTGCTCTCTACAACTACCTGAAAGGAGGTTGTAGCGAGGTGGGTGTTGGTCTCTTCTCCCAAGTAACTGGCGAAAGGACGAGAGGAAATGGCCTCAAGTTGCGCCAGGGGAGGTTTAGATTGGATGTGAGGAAAAATTTCTTTACTGAAAGAGTGGTTAAACATTGGAAGAGGCTGCCCAGGGAAGTGGTTGAGTCCCCATCCCTGGAAGTATTTAAAAGACGGGTAGATGAGGCGCTTAGGGACATGGTTTAGTGGGCATGGTGGTGTTGGGTTGACGGTTGGACTCGATGATCTTGGAGGTGTCTTCCAACCTTAATGATTCTATGATTCTATGACTCTAATATCCTATGTTCCCCTCTTCTGGGGAAAGGCAAACAATGGTCATAAGACTGTTGTGTAAGACAGGTCATAAGAAAAAAGGCAAAATGAAAGGAGAAGACGTTTTATAAACTGATGGCAGTAGCTGCATGAGCAGGCACTTCTCTTTATCCTAGGGTTCATTTTCGTCATTTGTATTTGAGGCAGTGATAATCTATGAGATACTGCAAAGGGGCATGTAGCAGCTGTCCATCAGCTAATGCTGGCTGCCGCACTGTTAGCTTACAGTTGTCCCCTTTCTCTTACAGTCTTGGCTGTATTTTGGAGAAAGTATTATGGAGAAATGGAAACGCTATTGCATTTTGTAATGCTGTTCCATGCTGTAGTGTCCCAGTTTCCCATACATACCTGTTTGCTGTTCTTTGCATGTGTATTTCCATGAAGGTTTCTGATATCAGTGTTCCATTATAGACTTCCTGTGGCACAGGAGAACATGATACACTGTTATTTGCTGTAGCTTTTATTTTCCTTTTGTTTGCTGGTTGTGTTTTCATCTTTCATGTGCTATTATTAAGTCAATGAGTTGGGCAAATTACCGCACGTGATCCTTTTCAAACTCCCTTTTAATATCCCCTGTTTATTTTTAGTGTTGCTAGGTTAAATGGTTCTGTAACTATATTTGTTCAGAGGCTACTTCAAGGATGCTAATTACATTGATACCAGGTGGGAATTCCCATGGGATTTTTTCCAAATGTTATCTCTGTTTCTTGTTTCTTTATGAAAGTAGAAAGTGTTGCCTATAGAAATACAGATATTGAACCAGAGCTGTGGAGAATATTAAAAAAAACTGTGTTTTATGTGATTGCCAGTTTCTACATAGCGTTTAGTGGAGAACTCAGATTTTCTTTTTGGTATGATTTGGGGGACTGCAATGCAGCAGAACATTATATTACACAAAGCTCTATTATGTCGTATGAATAGACAGACACGTTGTCAAGAGATTTTTTTGATCCATTTAGATGTATGTGGAAAGCACTTCAAATAACTAAGTAGAACCAGCTAAGGAAGCAATAAAAATGAATAATAGTGCAGTATAGTAAACACAAAATGGGCTAATTATAGTCTGAAATCAAATATTGAAGTTGGATTTCCAAATTCTTGGTGTGCAGCTGTTCATTCTGGCTCTAGAAGAGAACAGGAATTGCAGTCTGCAGCAGAAGGAAGCTTGTTGTGCAGAGGATCCAATACTGTATCCTTTGTGATCCCAACTGGAAAGGACATTGTAAAGATAATGCAAGATGGATTCAGCCAGATTTACTGGCATATATTTGTGGGGCTCATCAGCTTTTTATCTTTAGCTCTCTTCTTTCCTCTTCCCTTTGCCTTAGTTCTTGTCTCCCACAGTATTTTGTGAATATGTGTTATAGGTCATCTACTTGAGTAATTGTCAGTGTGGTTAACCCTTTCACTTTGTTACAGACTCTGAAGTGGATTATCAAACAAATTTCAAACCTAAAGCATTCTAAAGAATGGTCTAAAGACCTAAAGTCGTCTTCTGTGGAATCTTGTTATTTATTAAAATCTTTCAATGCTATAGAATTAGGTTAACCTTCTGGTTTTGTGATTTTAGGTTCAAACCTGCATCTAGAATAGAGCTTGGGACTTGCAATTCAGAAAAGTTTCAGTTATATTGCAGTCAGTCGCTGTGTTTATAAGATGCCATTGGCACAAGTGGCATCACTTCTCATCAGACTAGTGGGGACTAGGTGGTGCTTGAAGCAACACCACCACCACCACAATTCTCAATGCTCAGCAAATAGACATCTCTCTTCTAAACAAAAGACAATATAGTGATCTCGTAGCTTATCAGTGTGAGACTGAAGTTCTGGCTTAATTCTTCAAGAAACTTCCTGCATCATTTTGGTCAACTTCTTTGTTTTTCCATTCCTCAGCTCTCCATTAGGAAAATGTCTGTAACAATTTTGCCTACCTGCAAGTATAAGAAAGTTGTTCAGATTTGGTCATGAAGTGTTTAGGTATCATGGTAAAAGGGTCCTGAGACCCTGTAAAGAGAAGCACCACCACAAGGTCTGGACTTTTGTGTGTCCTTCCTTCATTTCATTCTCAGTTATGTTCTTTAGCCTATTTGGAACAATCAGTTGAAACCCAGAGGTTTCCCCATTTTCCTCATGGGAGTATGAAAAATAGGAGATTGCTCATTTTCTTGCACCTCAGTAAAGTTAAGACAAAGTTTTAAAAAACAAGACAAAACCAACCGCGTTATTATATAATTTTAAAGCATTGTAAATCAGAGTACCAACCAGCATTAACTCCACAGTATGCATTAATTTCTTCTAAGTTTCTTCTGTTTTTTGTAAAAATGACGCTAATGAAGGATCTAAATAGATTTTGTTTGCTTTGTAGGTGGTGGACTGTGCGTGGGACGAACTAGTCAAGATCTATACGCCATCCTGTCTCGCAGTTCCTGTCTAGAGAGAAAGTGAAGAAGATCTGACACACCAGGAGCCTTTCTCTCTTCCCCCACTACCAGACTTGTGCTAAAGTGTCACCTGTGTCACTGATCTTAGTGTCTCTTTTTAAGTAAAACTCTGCTTGAACAGAGTGTTGTGCACTTAAGCGTGTGGAGATTTTAGGGCTTGGTTTACTGTACAGGTAATACTTGAGCCAGCAAAACGTTCAACAGCTACTGAATGGTCAAAGAGTGGCCGTAGCAGGTATGAGCTGGTGTCTTTACAGTAGAATCACCAACACAATTTTGTGGTCTGTCTGGCTAATGATGAGAGCAGAGGCCTGAATATTCTCGATCCTTATAAAGAATAAAAGTAACTGGCAGTGTATTTTGAGATAATGTCACTGTAGAAAAAAAAGGAAAAAAGTGGCTTTTCACTGTAAAGTACTGTAATGTCAGCTGAGGTTTGTATCACTCAGATGCATTTATATGTTTTGCTGTGACTCACGTTGCATTATATTCTTGTGCAATATGACAAATGCTCTTCATAGACAGTAAATGTCATAGTTTATAGCCAGCTGATTCATTTGACCTTTTTGATTGTCGCTTCACAATGATGGCAAAGATTATTTTCATACTTTTTTCCCTTTTAGATCTCCTTGAGTAAAACGGTTGATGAAGTCATGCAGAAAGATACCCTGATGGTAGAGAAAATGCTTAGGAAAAAATTAAATATATACAACACTAATTGGATCACAATCTCCAAGATTTAGAGATAGGACAACCATCTTTTTTATTAGACTTGTCTTCTATTTTCACTTAGAAAGTTTTTCCAAGAGATGGAAGAGGAATATGGTCATATATTCAGTGTTTCTGGACCTCTGACAGCCTGGCCAAAGTGAGAGCTGATGTCCAGACCACTTGAACCTACATACACACGGATTAACTGCGTGGCGTAAGCATAGCAGATCCAGTGTGGCCAAGCTATTATACTTAAAAGAATATGCCCAACATGTTATAGGTAGGTTGAGTACTTTGCATGCCCACTTTGACTCCTCAGCCCACATGCCCCAGAAAAACTCAGATGAAAATACCAGCAAGTAGAGGCATTCAGTTTTTATGCTTCTCCAGTCTCCTTTGAATACTCTTTCAGGATCCAACTGTGATACTCCTGCCATTCTCACTGGTATATGTTAGGCTTCTCTCCTGGTTTCCTGCTAGCCTTTTTTTATTTTTTTACCTTCTTAAAGCTTTCTCACTTCTGCTGTTACCCCGTATCATCAGTCTTTACCATCAAAAGACTATTTGCAGATCTTTGGTTGGGTTTTCATAGTCTCCTGTTAACGACACTTCTGGGTTGCACCACTCATATATCAAGCAATAGCAGACACTGCCAGATACTGCTGGATGCTTTGAAGAAATGAAAGAAAGAATTCAGCGGCGCTAAGACTTGCAAGTTGCAAGGAAAGAATGATTGTGCTTTCTTGGAGAAAGAGCCAGGGAACTTGCAGGTAGCCACGGGGAGATACGCATATATCGATTCGGTGTTAGGGCAAGAAAGAAAGAAACCTCTTCTTCAACATGAGAATTTGGATCCTGATAGGGCCTTCTATTTTTCTGGGTCAGTGCAAACTGACGCAGAATGCCATCTTCTCGAGCTGAATTAATAACAAAAAGTAGATTTTCTTTTTTGTTAAATGTGTTGCACCAAATTCCAAATGTTTACTGCACTTTAATTCTGTGTGCTGAGGAATGATGCAATGATAAAGCTGTGCTGCATACAACTTTCAGCAATACCATGGGCCATAAAATCTAATTTTAGGCATTAAAATTGATTATTTCAACCGTAATAGTTACTCCACTCTTCTGCTTTATCTCCCTTTTCTGCTTAGACTACAAGTTACATGTATATTTTATATGCGTGTTTCTGGGGTGAGGGAGGGAGGGGGATATTCCAGAATGCTGCCATAGCTGCCTATCAGTTGGAAGGGCAAATTCAGAAAACCTAGCACAGGGGAAGAAAACCATGGAATTCTGAACACGCACACTCAACATGTGGATTAAACCTTTTCTTAACTGCCTTCTCTCCCCTCATGTCCTGGTTAGCTTCAGTGCTGAGGGTTGCTGCATCTGGATTTAATTCTCTTGAAAAATGAGCACATCCAGAAGATGCACACAGTAAATAAAAACCGTGGCCTTTATCTTCCTGCGTGATCTTTGAATGGAGAGAATGTGCTGTAACATTTCTGCACTGTAACAGAAAAACCAACCTGGCAATAGCTGCTGATTCTTAATTCTCAGGGAATGTTTGCTATAATTGTTTTAAAGAAATACTTTTTATTTTATGACCATAATACTAACTTCTGATCTGGAACAGGCCTTTAATGACAACAGTCTTAAAGATGTAATGTGTTCTACTTTGAACTTGCTCCTGTGGAAGATTTTGGTTTATGGGAGCCCATAGGTTTCTCCTTGGTTCAAGAAACATACTGATAATCGTGTTATAAAGGAATGGATTTGCTGTTCTACAATGCTATTAAACAAATTGCACACAGTATCTTTGGCTACACTCTCGTATGCACTTCCCCAATTAAGAAACATTGATCAAAAAGTAAATGCAGTGAAAGATACTGAGAGTATCTTATAAGTAAAGAGTATCGTAATCATGGTTTATGTCTTGTACGAATACTGGGCGACAGTCGCATTTTTCCTTTGTGCCTTTAGAGACCATACTTTATGCAACTTTGCCTAGCTGTATGTCCCATCAGGTCTGCATTTTGATAAAGGAAAACTATTCTAAATGATTCTTTGTGTCTGCTTGTGCAGACTACATGTCAGTGATGACTTCTAGCCCAGTACAGTGCTGGCCTCAAATTTTGCTGCATAGACATGGGTGTACTAAGCCTTTCCGTAGTACTGCTCAGTTTGGAATGTGCTTAGGGTCACGTGATGGGGAATGGATACAACTCTGCACAACGCTCCGCCTATGTACCTCATGGTTGCATTAGACCCTAATTAAAGCAATTTAAAAAATAATGCCCTTCAGAATTTGACACCAATTTGCTCCACATGTTTTTTTTCCTCTCGCCCACGTCATTGTACCTAGGTGAAATGCAGAGCTGAGCATAATTTGCATCAAAGGATTAGAGTTAAGGCATCATAATCATCTCGTTACTGTAAGGAATCACAGAGCTATTCATTACTATGATCTGTGCTCCACTGCTAGGACAAAATTTTGTAACTGAGTCAACTTACGAACTGAGCACCCGCTGCTGTCTCTGGCCACAAGAACAGCTAGTGTGAGGGAAGTACCTTCGCTGCAGTGTTACCTCAAATGATGTCCCTGTGTTGCTTCATCCAATTCCTTCCCAGTGAAGTGCAGAAGTTGTCTTTTCTGAGTGTGGAGTGGTGGAGAGACAGTGGGAGACTAGTACTGTGCCTGGCCTGAATCCATGTTGAGAACGGGGTGGTTTGGCAAGGGACAGCACCTTCCCCTCCACCCCCTCCTTGCTGTGTATAGGCAAGACTAAAATTAGGAGCACTGTGAGAGATGTTGCAAGAGAAGCTGGCCTGGCAACACAGGTGAGTCCCAAGAGAGAGGATATGGTACTTGAGATATGGACGCTTGAGTTCCCAAATTTAGCATTGGTGCAGCCTCACCTTGAATACTGTGTGCAGTTCTGGGCCCCACAATTTATGAAGGATGTGGAGGTCCTTGAACGTGTCCGGAGGAGGGCAACAAAGCTGGTGAAAGGGCTGGAAGGAATGTTCTCTGAGGAGCAGCTAAGGACTTTGGGCTTGTCTAGTTGGAGAAAAGGAAGCTGAGGGGCGACCTCATTGCCCTCTACAGCTTCCTGAGGAGGAGAAGGGGAGAGGCAGGTGCTGATCTCTTCCCCCTGGTATCCAGCGATAGGACACGTGGGAATGGTTCAAAGCTGCACCAGGGGAGGTTTAGACTGGACATCAGGAAGCACTTCTTTACCGGGAGGGTGGTCAAACACTGGAACAGGCTTCCTGGAGAGGTGGTCGATGCCCCAAGCCTATCGGTGTTTAAGAGGCATTTGGACAGTGCCCTTAATAACATGCTTTAACTTTTGGTCAGCCCTGAATTGGTCAGGCAGTTGGACTAGATGATCATTGTAGGTCCCCTCCAACTGAAATAGTCCAGTCTAGTCTAATTCTTATCCTTCTTATATGCTTGTTTTCCTGTTTCAATCAGGGAAGTATTTAGCCCCCAATGCAGACTTGCAACTTGATCCTCTGCAATGTCGGAGACTCTCTTCTCTAGTGATAATTTCACTGGTGAGGGGACAAAATTGTTTCTTCCAGAGGTTACGCTTAGGTGGAGTCCCAATTACTACAGTATTTCCAGAAAGCACGATTAGATTTTTTTCCATCTGCACTTACTTGGCAGAAGGAGCTTTTTTCCTCCCATGTGCAAACACCGTCACAGTGATCCACGCGTTCCTTTAAATTGTGCTCTGTGTGGGCTTGGGATGAGTCCAAATGGAGGTTGGTGTAAATGTGTTGGCACAGTTCTTCAGTGGGTTTTGAAGCCAGACTTGGTCTCCAGTAAGTTTAAATGAGAGTTTCAACCTTTATATGCCTTAATATTTCAGGGCGCTTAGCTGTGAGTTTACATTTTATGCTGCAGTGCAGCTGCTGAAGCGGGTGAAGGCCCCCAAGGTGGAGCACCCCGTGACGCTAGGGAGGCCATCGCAACTGACGTCATTTTGCCTGAAAACAACTGGGTTTTGGTGCATGCTTCCTCCCCATGCTGAGTTAGCAAAGATTAAACTTCCAGGTATCCTGATCACATCCGTGGCTTTTGTGACTGAGGTAACCTGCGAAATTCAGACAGGTATTACTCTTACCTTTTAAGGAGGCATACACACAGAGTCCTGGGTCTTTTCAGTGTTTTAGTATTTCACTCAGTGGAGTTTTTAATCAATAGAAATGTAAGTACTCGAATTTGTTAAAACTAAAGATTTGCATTTAAAAAGAAGATTAAAATACAACTGCCTTGGTGAGAACAAAATGGAAAATAAACTATCGTGGAAAATAATTAGGGAACACTTAAAGACAAAAGAGGGAAAGCCAATTTAACATAGTAGATATCAGGAGAATCCTCCCATAGCTTCTGTAAAGATGAAAAGAGGTGAAGAAGGAAAAGAGAGGCTGCAGTTTTGACTCAGGCGAGTATCACACTGGTCCTCAAGAAGTCAGTCTTGTTCTTGCATTAATGTCAGGCTCTGTAGTGGGAATGGGGAAAGGAAGGAAGGTAAGAAGAGGCAAGGCAAGAAAGGAAGCAAGAACAGTAGCCTGATAAAAAAAAAGAATAAATTGAAGAATTAAAAATAAAAGGCAGGCGAGCTGGAGACAGCCTCTGGTGAGAAAGAGTATTTTTCCAGGAACACATTTCAGAAAGTAGAGCGAAGCACTGCTATGTCTGCATCAGTCACAGGGAGGTTCACCAGCGGCTGCTGGCCTCCTGGACAAGCACGGCCGATGGCATTAAATGCAGCACGGATTTGCACTCAGCTCCTGGCTTCTGGAAGCAGACTGCAGGTTAGCTTTCCAAACATCCCTTCTGTCTCCATTCACATTTACCCCAATGGCTGAAAAAAAGAAGTTCCTACAGTCTTTGCTTAGAGAATAGTATTATTTCTCTTCTGGCTTCCCTCTGTTTAATTTCAATGCTACCCATGGTTTCCTCTCCTTCATTACCAGTTTTCATCTTCAAATAGTCATACCTTAATGTGTACCTCTGTTGTTCCATTTTATAAACCTTGCCCTGCCTCCTTGCACTGCCTGTACCAGCTCCACGGCTAGTTGTAACCCAGGAAATTCATAACGCATCCCCTTTGGTGCGACCGATCCCCGTGACCACTGAGGGCCCCTTACTGCACCCAGCAATAATCCTGGGCGTACGCGGCTTCTCTTGGTTCGGATGAAAAGCCCACTGCTGCGGGTCCGGTGCGTTTTTCCTGCCACTCCTCCACACTAGCGCGGTCATTTCACGCACACTCGCTTGCCTGGCGGTCCCAACACCTGCCTCGCTCTTGTCGAGAGCTGTTGGCATCAGCACCCCTTTCCTGCGGTTGCTACAGGTCTCACCCGAACACCGAGCTGTACTTTCTGATAAGAGTTTCCAACGTGACGACTGGGACGAAGTATAGCTGGCTTTGGAAGCTGGGTATGTCTAGCGAGGTCTATGAACTGAACTAAGACTGAAATGTAACATTTTTCTGTAGAAATCTCACAGAAAATAGTTGTGCCTTTTTGATACTGCTGAAACGCATGCCGTGCTCGTGCTAAATTCCGTACAAGCCCGCCAGAACTGGCGGTCCTTGTCAGGATCTGGTCCACCCTTTTTATGGTAAGTTTTCCAAAAACAACCTTCGGCTGTCAAGTGTGCCGTTTTCCCCCAAGCAGGTTCTTTCTAATACCGTTCCTGTGGAGAGAGGGGGAGGCTGGTTTTGTTTAAAATAAAGAGTACCTTTGCTAATCTCATATCGATGGGTGAAAGGTAGTCACTGCTAATGAGAGAGACCTACATGTATGATGTTAAAAGAAGGCTCAAGATTGTAAGGCAGCTCCAAATAAAAGTAGTTTTTAATTCCCTTAAGCTGCCTGACACTGCAGCAGAGTGGTAGAGGACTGGCTGTCCGAGAGGAACTGCTTTTGCTTTTCCTTAGAGTCGAGGTGATCTACCGCAGACTCCTGTTAAAATCTTCATCTGGCAAGTCAGAGAAGGGATGAGCTTATTTAAGCTTTACCAGGCTTTAAAACATCACTTTCGAAGACTTTGTGTGGTTACCGATTTTTAGTGACTTTTCAAGGAAAGTCCCCCCGCTAGAAACAGGTTCTCCCTCCTTTCTCAGCAGCGGTTCCCATCCCTCCGCCTTCCCCGCCCGAGAAGGGGCTCCCTTTGGCGAGCGGGAGGGCGAGCCGGGGGAGGAGGCCGGGACCCCGAGGCGAGGAAGAGGGGGGCTGCAGGCGGGATGCCGCCGGTAGGCAGGGTGGGGGCTTTCTCCTGGGAGGACGCACGCTTCTGGGGAGAGCACAGCGGTACCGCCGTGCTTGTGCACGCGTGGGGGGGCTTGCAC
>NW_008824338.1:3946302-3963841 GCF_000699105.1 Pygoscelis adeliae
GACAGGTGCGACCTTGCGGGGGCAGGTGCGACCTTGCGGGGGCGGATGCAGCCCCGCTGTGACAGGTACAATCTTACAGGGCTCAGAGCAACCTTACGGAGATAGGCGCATCCTTACGGGGGTCGGTATAAACCTATGGGAGTAGGTGCAATCCTACGGGAGTCGGTGCAACCTTATTGCAACCCTATTAGGGAAAGTGCAACCCTACAGAGCGAGGTGTGGTCTTATGGGGGGTGCGTGCAACCTTACAGGGGTAGATGTAACCTTCTGGCGGCAACTGCAACCCCGTGGGGGCAACTGCAGCCCTACTGGGGTAAGTGCAATCCTGCAGGGGTAGGTGCAACCTTTGGGGTCAGCTGCAACCCTATGGGGCCGGGGGCCCTACCTGCGTTGATTTCCAGCCGAGGGGTAGGCGGGGTGGGAGGCAAAGCTGGCTCAGCGTGGCTCCGCCACGCTCCTGGGTTGGGGGCTGCCCCAGGGAGCAGAGCACACCCACATGGCGAGTAGCTTAATCTGCAAAGAAGCTTGACTGGGGGCTCAGCAGGGAGGCTCTCGCTGTGAGGGCCCCACACAGCTTGGCCTTGTTTTGGGGAGCAGGAGGGCAGAAGGAGGGCCGGGGGGCTGGAGGGCAGGCAGCCCGGCCAGCCGGAGCTGACGTGTGCCCTCACTGGCAAGAGGATGCCCAGCGTGGCTGTGCGTGTGTGCAATTTTAGCTGCAATTCTCCTGTAGTGTCTTCACAAAAGGGAGAACGCAATCTGATTTTGGCTGCAGGATTTAGGGGGAGAGTGGATGACATTCAATAGGTTTGCAGCACGCGCACACACACACACAAAAAAAAGATACATCTGTTGGGAGGTAAGTGTGTCCAGCCTTGGCAAAAGCATGACAAATCTTAGGAGTTACGGAAAGGGCACTGGTGCCTATTTCCTAAATATCCCCCCAGCCCAAAACGGTGCTCTCGATTTCTGTCTCACATGCAAAACCAATGCTTGTTTCTTTCTGTGATTCTCCCGACAGGAGCTGGTGACCTGACCGGGGATGCTATGGGCTATGTGACAGGCGTGCTGGCCGTGCTGATACACGCTGCCTACCTGGTGCTCATTCAGAAGACCAGTGTAGATAGTGAATACGGACCCCTGACAGCTCAGTACGCCATCGCTGTTTCGGCCACCCCTTTTCTCATCATCTGCTCCTTTGCCAGCATGGATTCCATCAACGTCTGGTCATTCCCGGGGTGGAAGGACCCCGCCATGGTATGCATCTTTATCGCTTGCGTCCTGATTAGCTGTGCCATGAACTTTACCACCCTTCACTGCACTTACATTAACTCAGCTGTGACCACCAGCTTCGTGGGGGTGGTGAAGAGCATAGCAACCATCACGGTGGGCATGGTGGCATTCAATGATGTGGAGCCCACAAAGTTATTTATAGCCGGTGTCGTGGTCAACACCTTGGGGTCTGTCATTTACTGCGTGGCCAAGTACATTGAGACCAGACGGCAGAGCAATTACGAGGACCTGGAGAAAGAAGCTAGAGAAGAGGAGGGGGAAAGGCAGGCTGGGGACCAAGCACTGTTCGCGATGGAGGCGATTTCCCAGGAGAAGGGGGCTGGGGAAGCAGCAGTGGAAGGATCAGCCACAGGGAACAGCCAGAGCGGAGAGGAGGAGAGGGACGGCACTGAGAAACCTGCCAAGGGACCGGCGGTCCAGGGAAAAGCCACCGGCACACAAGAAGTGAACAGGAGCTCGCTGAAGGATGCCTATCTTGGAGTGTGGAGGTTGGTGAGGGGTGCTAATTATATAAAGAAGGATTATTTGATAGAAAATGAAGAGCTACCAAACCCTTAAAAAGCAGGTTTGAAAATCTATTGCTTGAGGACAGACACCTGGTTCTCTGTACAGGGGGAAAGGCAGAGCATACATTTCCACATCAATGCTGACAAATCCAAATCATGTAGGATGACTTTACCTCATTGTCAAAAAGCAAAAGGTCAGAGTTTGCTCATGCTTTGGGCTTGCTTTCAGCTGCTTTCAGTACATCAGTTTAGACCCACCACAGCTAAAGGTGCCGAGTCCTCTGCTGTGGATACAGAGAGAGTTGGGTAGCGCAAGTCACGGGGCGCTTGCCCAGCAGCCTGGGCCATGAGGGACACCAGTACCATTAAGTTAGTCGGCAGTGCCAGTGACACGGCGGTGGCCTGTAGCTTAGCTTGTGTCTGGAGCCTTGTGATTTTAACACCATTTGGAGGCTCTGTCGATGTGCTTCCGTATCTGTATCCATCCAATTATAGGTAGTCAATATAAATATATTCCTGCAATATATAAGCTCCTATTAACTGTACTTTATGTGCTCCTCTGTGTCGATACAATTGCAACAGAGCTAGAGGTTGTGCCACTTCAATTATATTGGTGTAGAATCACCCTCTTAACTGAAGAATTGAAACTCTCCCTGATTCCTTGGCCAGGCTGGGCCTTGGACCTGGTTTACATTGGGTAGTTTGTGTCTTCAGTAGAAATACTTTTGTCTTGTGGTGGTGTACATGAGAACAGAACCAGATCTGAACTTTTGAGAAGCTGTGGTCAGCAAAAGAAGGATGTTTTTCTATGAGCTTTAACTACATGTAGCATTGGGAATATTAGTTTGACCCAAATAAAAGGGATTGGAAATGTTGGACTGTATTTATTTGATTTCGGAGGGCTATAAAAAAACCAAAACCAGGGGGACGGTGCGTGCCTTGTGCTATCCCCTCCTTGCACCCTAAAGTCGGGTGAATCAGAGCCTGGCTTGGAACCTAGGTGTCCTCTCCATCTCCCTCTCTCGGAAGTACAGGCTGATAGGAGACCTGGGGACACCACCTCTGCCGGGGTTCCCAGGAGTGCTTTTGCGGGACAGTTTTGCTGTATCCTGGCCGCGTGTTGGGACATGGCTTTGTGCGTATCAGCCCTCGCTGTCCCCGCGCTGTGGTGTCCAGTGGCAGAAAGTGCGGGCAGGCAGGCAGGCAGGGAGCTGCAGCGTGCTCCAGCAGATCGCACGGCCAAGCGCTCGCGGGCTGGGATGCTCGGTGCCCTCGGCACGGAGACATCCGTGGCTTTGGTGGAAGCTGCTGCCCTGCGCCCAGCCTGTCCCCGCGGGCTGCGAGGGGCAGCGCTGCCTCTCCGCCCTGGCCGTTCCAGCGCTCCTGTGGGAAGCGGGAAGCAGGCGCTCCAGTGGGGCCTTTACTGAACATGCTAATATTTTGTACCACATGCATTTAACGGGAACGATGGGGAAACAAGCATTTGAGTATTTCTTAGCCTGGGGATACCCTTTTGGGAGGTGGGAGTCCTTGGGTCAAACCTTTGCTCAGAAGTAGGCAGAGAAGAGATTTGACTCCGAGTCTTCCTCATCCCAAAAGGGTGCTCCAACCATCGGGCCATCTTGACCACAGGCTGAAACAAGTTGTTATCATCTCCTGAGAAAACGAACCAAGTTTGTTGTTGTTGTTATTATTATTAATTAAGCCACTGAACTGAAAATCAATTATTCCCACAGCCCTCATTAATCAGTGCCTAGCCCAATGCCTTCTCAAGCCAAGCAGGCAGCATTAGCCTCACAGCACGTTCAGCGCTGAAATCCGAAACGAGCAATTTACCCAGTAGGGAATATTTGCAAAACTGATCTCTGGGGAAGCTTTAGATTCTTGTCAATAAATGCAGGCAGAAACATCGGGTGCGACAGTATGTTTTTTGAGTGCAGAAGTTGGGTGACCTGGCATCGCCCATGAATTTTGAAAGAGGCGGTTGTAAAGACATTCAGGCTAAAAGCCTGTAGCTGCTGAGCTGGGGGACGGGGCGTGGAGATCTGTACATCACACGTTATGTATAGCTTGTGTTTAAGAGTCGAGAGGTACTGGCTGTATGCCAAAATACGTTTACTTTCTGCTCGAGCTCCATATGGCACCTTTTGCAATAAAAGCACTATTTATTGTTTATAGGCTGATATAGTAGGGGTTTTGTTAGTTTTTCAAACACATCCTAGACTAAAGAAGTTTGTGCCTATGACTTATAGTTGCTGTATTACTGAACTCATTATGACATTGAACTGCATTGTAATCATACAGATGGCTGAAGAGAAACCCACATTTCTGATCTGTCCTCACTGTGCTCAGTGTTTTCTGTCCACAAGAAATGTGGATCTTTTTACCAGCTGGATGCCAGTCTTAGATCCCGTAGCGAACGCTCGGTGTTTGGCACGTGCTGTAGAAAGCTCTCCCCTGGGCTTTTGTTGCAGGACTCTTTCCTGGGGGCGTTCAATGTTTTGCCGCTTACTGTTGTTGAAGTATTAGTAGAAACTTGCGGAAATGCAAACAGTTTTGACTCTTAAAAAAGCTGCTGTTATGATGTTGTACATTTGCATGTATAGTCGAAATGTGATTATATTGTACTCTGTTTAAACCTGTAAATTCCCTAAATTAAAATGGGAATTTGGCAAATGCAATCCACTTTTTCAGTAACAGAGACTGTCGCACAATAAAATAAAAATACTGCCTCGCGCTGAGGTATTTTAATAGCATCAGCGGAAGACTGCAGAATAAGATGTGGGAATAAAATGCACTGCTTTCCAAAAGCCTTTTGGTTTTCTTATTGTTGCTACTCCGGGGTGCTCATTTCTGATTCATTTATAGTTATTCTTGTGCCTTTATACCATCCAAGTTTCCTCAACATGTGACCGCACGCTATAAATACTGTCGTGGACAGAGGGACTGAGGACAGACAAAGGAACACAGGAATCTGAAGTGGCTGAGTCCTCTGTACAGCTTGAAGTTTCTGTGGTTCTCAGCAATGATTTCTTTGGTTACATATTCAAGATGATTTAGTGTCACTAGTGTAACTGCTGTAACTTTGGAATAAATAAAAATAAGATGATGCTTATTATTAATAGTTATATTATAAAATCATTGCATTATTAAAGGACTTAATATTGATTTTATTTTACAATGTTAAGTATTTGTATTACCAGCTATGTCACATGGCAACCCTAGGAGATGACCTAAGCATTAATTTTTACCTGTTTGCTTCGGATGAAAGGTATGTAATGCGCCCGTGGCTGAAACTGGGTTGTACCAGACACCGGGGCTGATGTTTATTGCAGAATTCATCTTAGAGCTCCACACAAATGTGCCTGCAGGATGGTTTAGAGAAAGAAACTGTCCTTGTTCCAGGATAATGTATGAACCTGATGCACAATGACTGCTTTGAGAATAACATTAATTTCGGTGTCAACACATCGAGTAACACCTGCTCTAGCACTACTATATACGCATGCACATGCGAACGCACACGCACAAATACACATGCAACAGGAAAACGAAAGCCAGACTGGCTATCTTTTCTAACAAAGAAATGAAAGGGAGGCCAGATTATTTGGAGGCAGGGACAGTTAAAATTTCTAAGGATAAGTAAAAAATTTGCATACATCACTGACAAACTGATCCTGCATTTACTATCACTTCCAGAAGGAAAATGAACAGCAACCTACAAAAAAACAGGTGAAAAACATTTTAGAGTTTATTAAGCAACACTCCACAACCCTGTGTATGTCCGGGGATAGTTTATTGCCAATGTTTAACAGCCTCCCGTAATTTGTTTACATCTGTTTGCTGCAGGCAAAGGCTTCGGTAGGCAGAAAGGTGCAAGTCCTTCAGCTCTGGGTTCTAAATTAACTGTTGAACATTTTGCTGCTTGTCATGGTTAAGGTTTAACACCACAGATTCCCGTCTCCTTGCCCTCTTTGCCTGTGTCCCGTATAATTTCACATACCGCTTTGAGGTTTCTTCTGTGGTTTTTCAACCTGAAGCGTCTAAGTGCAGTGCAGGCAATCAACTCTGCCTCTCAATTAGCTGCTGTATTCATGCTTCAGTAGCTTGTTGGAGGCCATCGGGAAGCTTTTCACTTCAACCTCGCGCCTGTCGGGAATTGATGAGCGTGCACATGCCCTCCTTTCTCTTCCGTTGTTCCTGCTGTATTTCCTGAATCTCGTTTCCAGCATCCAGCCTGAAAACCTCTGCCAGTGGTGGAGGACCTGCCACAGAGACTTCTGCCATATTGGGGTTTTTTTCTTTTTTTCTAGAAGGGCAGGGAGAGGATGGACCAGCAGGATCTTTTATGTCCAGATTGCTTCTTGCTACCTTTGTGCATGTTTCTGCACACCAGCTCCCGGCTTAGCAGCTCCCTATATAGCTCAGCCATGGCTGCGTACCAGCTTCTTGTGGAGCTGGGCCAAGGCTGCGTACCAGTATCCTGTGGAGCTGGGCTGTGTGCAGGATAGACGCAGGAGTGAGGGCCCTCAGTCTGCCAGCCAGCCAGTACCGAAATCTCCTGGTCAGGCACGCCGGTGTGGGTATTTATTATACACGTAAAACCAGAAGGAGATTTTTTCACAGTAAGAGCATTTTGAGCAATAAAGCTATAAACCTGAAAAGGGGTTGCCATCATTATCGCTGTTGAGCCAGGCTCGTTTTTATTACAGGTGGAGACTAAGAAAGCCAATCACACTTTAATGCTAGACATGGTGTTTGAATAGGAGAGAGGCTGTGCCCGAGATGAAAGCCCGGGTAGAGAGCATGAAAACACTGCTTGAAGAGGTACATGGGATTGGGATTAGGATGGTTGGGGAAAATAGGAGCGTTACAAATTAGGACGGATGGGGAAAATGTGAGAGTTTGCAGAAAAGCAAACTGTTTCAGTTCGTATCCCCCTCCTACACCCACATCCCTGGGGAGCTGCAAGCCAGCCCCTCCACCAGGTTTCAGTTTGTCACTGTTCTTACACGGAAAGAAATAGTGACAGCATCAGAAACCTAGGGCCAAACAGTGCAGTGATCTGCAGTGAATGCACTTGAATTTGAGGCCCTGGAAGAGCGATACACACGAAGGAGAGAGGCAGAGTGAATGACCTGGCTGGCGGGAAGACGGGTGGATCTGCTCTTTGTGGTCCTGTGATTTTTTCTTACTGGACAGATGTAAGAAATTCTGCTCTGGGCACATTAATTTTGTTGATAAGGTTGTCCCAAATAAAAGCAATGTCAGTTCTGTTCTCAAAATTACACCATTTTTTAAATTAGGTGCTATTGATTTTGTTCCTGACAAAACAAGACAGATTTCAACAATTCTTTAACAGAATTCAGGATTTCTCTGAAAAAGAGCAATAACTGCTAAGGTCACAGACTGTTTCTTACCTGACATGGGAGGGGATCAAATGAATGAGCTGGAACTGGTCATGATAGTAAACTAGTCAGGTTTACTGGCTGCTGTAAATACTGAGTATCATCATTAAATAAAACCAGCTACAGGGTGCTGTGTATATCACCATTAACTCCTTGCATCTTGAATTGGCTTAATTCTCTTAAGTGAATTTTCGGTCTTCAGAGTATCTCTGCAAATCTGTCCTTATGGTCTGTCCAATTCCAAACCGTGTACGCTTGGTTAAAATGTAAAATATGGATTTTCCCTTCTGATTATCACATCGCTAGCCGACCCGGGCTCTGAAGGGGAGACAGGTTCCCTCTGTCAATGCGCCTTCTTGAGTGAGTGTTGTGGTTTAACCCGGCAGGCAGCTAAACACCACACAGCCATTCGCTCACTCCCCCCTGCAGTGGGATGGGGGAGAGAATCAGGGAAAAAAACCCTAAAATTCATGGGTTGAGATAAAGACAGTTTAATAGGACAGAAAAGGAAGGGAAAAAAAATAGTGATAAAAGAATATACAAAATAAGTGATGCACAATGCAATTGCTCACCACCCGCTGACCGATGCCCATCCCATCCCCAAGCAGTGGTCGCTGCCCTCCAGCCAACGCCCCCCAGTTTATATACGGAGCATGACATCATATGGTATGGAATATCCCTCTGGCCAGTTTGGGTCAGCTGTCCTGGCTGGGCCCCCTCCCAGCTTCTCGCTGGCAGGGCATGGGAAGGTGACAAGTCCTTGACTAGTGTAAGCACTGCTTAGCAACAACTAAAACATCGGTGTGTTACCAACATTATTCTCAACCTAAATCCAAAACACAGCACTGTACCAGCTACTAGGAAGAAAATTAACTCTATCCCAGCCGAAACCAGGATAGAGAGTGAACATTCAGTGGCACAGAAATGGTCCAACAAACATACATTATTACAAACATAAGAAAAGCAGCTAAATATGTCCTTATCACAATTTTACAGGAAAAAAATTGCATTTCCTCAAACATAGTGGCTGATAGGCCACTGGGTCTGAATATTCGTTGAACACCAGAAGGCTGATGCACACACAACACACCACAACTGACAGTGCACAGTCACACAATTTTGGCCCTAGGATTTACAATATTTTCTAAAACAAAAGAGACTGGGATGCACTTGCCTGGCATTATGGAAGAAATTGCTTAACTTAGGAACATCGGGGTGCAGGTCTCTGTGAAGAGCTCCTCTCCAAAGAAGCATCACTGTCATGCCAGCAGCACATTTCAAGGATTCCTGAGACAAGGTTGGACTTTCAAAATTGCTCAACTGTTTTGGGTTGTTTTCTTTTTATTAATAACAGTTAAGCATGAGCGGAATGGTCTGTGATATCTGGTCATGTCCTGGAGTGCCTTCTGGGTGCTGAACTCTTCTGAACCACTTGAATGTTTCAGTGGCTTGATCAAACCAGGGCTAATCGTGCTGCATCCAGCTCTGGCATCCAACACAACCAGTACAGTTTCTTTTTCGTTTTGGAGGATCTACTTACCAGTGATTAAGTATACTTGTATACTCATAAAGGTCTTTCATAGAATCAGCTGCTCCAAGTATTCAATGCTACAGTTCAGGAAAGATACTAAGCAATAGCTAGCTACCGAAGAGCAGTCTTGGTTTCACATGTATGTATCACATGAAATTTGTTCCCTCTGCTTTATCATGTTTTCCTTTAAGATGTGGAAGATGAAAATGACAGCCAGAACTGGCTTTTCAACAGATTTTGCAGGAGGCCTTTGGGTTATTTGCTATCTAAGCTTTAGACTTTCCCCAGCTTTATCTACTTCAGTGCCTTTCCTCAAAACTTGCAAATTTTGGTCTTGACTGAGCCTTGGTGTTGATTTGGCACCGTTCTTTTTTTATTCTCTTTCTGCAAACTTCACCTCTGCCTGTCCCCCTGTGGCTGGTCAGGTAGGGCACAACGCAGTCCTGGGCCTGGCACGCACCCTGTGAGTCCTCTTCAGGGAAATCAAAGCGGCAGCCAGCAGACAAAAAGCATCAGATCCTGCTCTCCCAAAGACAAGGGCATGCTGTTCTGTGATCGAGCTTCATTACTGATTCACACTCATCATGAACAAGCACAGTGAGTAAGGCCTTCAGAGCCAAGGAGGCTTCTCTGCATCCCCGCATTTAAAGCATGGGTTGAAACTGGAGATTATTTCTTGATGGGGCTCCTCTTGGTGCATTGTATAGATCCAACGTGCTGGCACGTAAATTGGCAAACTTTGAAGACTCGGGCTGCTGTGTGAATGCAGATTCCTAGGTGGCAATATAGAGCAGTCACTGCAACACCTTCCCAGTTGCCATCACGGATCCTCTCATTCAGTAGTCCTCACCTTTGTACCAAAATATTTAAGCATATGTTTATTTTGTGCCTTGACATTCAGTAGGACATGAACCTAAATGAAAGCATTTTTCTGCATTAGGGGCTCAGTAGTAGCTGGTGTTTCACCTCCCCAACCCGAGGAGAGGGTTAGAAGTGGGTTTTGGGATTACTTCTCTGTCTCACCAAGCAGAGGTCTGTGCTTGAGGAGCTAACGCTCACAATTCCGGCAATGCAAAGTCAAAGAAACACCCCCTTGGCCCCAAATCTATTTACTCACATTCCTGTGGCAGGACAACCGATGGTAAAAGCACCTGCTGCAGGAGAAGAGAGTTTTTGCCGGCTCAGCGTGTGCCATTGGGTTGGGTGGCACAGTCGTGCCACTGGGGAAGGGCCACCAGCTGCTGGGGCTGCGTCAGCACCCTCGAACAAGCACAGCTGTAACTGCAGAGGCTTCGGAGAGCAGCTCTTGCCACTAATGCTACATGGGTGAGTGTGGGATCAGGGGTTTGCCCCTTTCCCAAAGAACCTCGGAGGGAGCTGGCACGTGGCAGCTCTCCCAGCGCCCTCCCCGCGCAGGGTAACAGGTCAGCTCAGGCATTCAGTGGCACTGCAGCGAGTGAGGGGAATGGTACAGATTTTACTTGTGCAATCCAGGCAGGCTATTACCAGAGCAGAAATGGTTCCTTTACTTTTTTTCCCACCCCCAGTCACAGGTCCCTCAATATTTCTGAAAGGAAAAATGCAAATCCATTAATAGTTTTTTTAGAAGAAAGGATTTGTTTAAGAAGCAAGTTCCTGCAGGCAATACAGTGCTGGCTGAGCTTGCAAAATAATTCAATGTATGGATTCGATTAGGTTGTTGGCTGCCTTATTTTCATTGCCTTCGAAGTGGCTGGGAAAACGAAGATGTAAAGGTAAGGACTGTAATAAAGAATGAGCTCTGTAAAGCGGCTTTGCTACAGCAAACCTTCAAAGCCATTTGAGAACGTCAGGGATTTAGCATTATTCTTGAGCTGACTTGACAAACAAATCTGGCATCTTTACAGTTGAGCCTTAGAATAAAAAATGCCATAATTTCAATCTCCTGCAAGATAAGGAGCAGCCAGCTGATTCCCAGGGCGCAGGCGGCACTGATACGCCCCTGCTATCGGTGCACTCTGCTGCGATGGGATATCTAATTTAGGTAAGTGCATTTCCAGCATTAGGGCGCATGAAGTCTGACTGTGGGTGGCTGCCAGTAGAGACACACAAGACCAATTTTGCAGATTCATGCAGAAAACTGGTCTCATTTTAACTAAAATGCTAAGCTTGAGTAATAATATAAGAGTATTGTAAGTGATCAAGAAAGGAGGAAAGCCAAGGGAAGCCAAAAAAAGAGTCTCCCACAGACACATTTCCAAAGGTTTACAGTGCTGTTGCTCTACATTTTTCAGTCAGAATAATGAATAAACATTTGAGTACTAACGACACGGACATAGATAATTTTTTGATTATTTTAAATCCAGCGTCACTATCTGATCCAAATGTAGGTGCAGGGAGCCTATGGGGTGCTTCAGCAAGAGCTACCTGGCTCTGAGCCATTGGCATCCCAGCGCACCGCAGCACATTTAGGAGCCTACAGCTGGCTGGAGCAGCCCCCACCCGCGGCACGCAGGGACCTGGGAGCCTGGAAATAAATACATCTGCTGTCTCTTTCTGTCCAAGGATGCCTGTATATCCAGCCGAAATGTAAAGCTTCACAACCATTTCTGGTTGGTGGTCCTGTTTGCTGCCCTTTCCTTCAGGGGCGAGTGTCTCCCCACCCACGTATTTTCTGTGACAGTGCCTAAACTGGCGTTCACATTGCAGTATTGCCAGAAAAAAAAAGAAAGCCGGAAGGGTTGTTGTTTTTTTGGACCACAGCTTTCAGGGTAATTTAGTCATCTTTGTTTCTGCTAACTTGCTTTCTTAAAGACTTGTGAGAATTTGGGTGAACCGCCCTATTCTCTTTGGGTCTGTTTGATATGTGAGATAAAGATTAGATGATCCACCAAAGCCGGGATTTTTCTTACAACAGTTGTGACAGGAGTTGCTGTGTTCCAGGACTGGTGTGTACATTTAAATAAAGTCCATTAGACGTGGACTATAGCCAGGTCTTTCATTGCTGGGCTCTTTTCAACTGTGAACAGAATTGCACTCCCTCTGAAATGGTGCTGTCACTTGCTTTTGCAAGAGGAGGCATGAGTATCTGGGGGTTTTATCCATTGATTTGTACTGTGGGTTAATTCTGTAGATTTGATGAGATCGATGTGCTTCAAAAACAGTAAAGAGCCTGTTCTCTTCTGCTACACTGGCACGCTTCCATAATGTCAATGAAATTGATTGGGAAGAAGTTGGTTCAGGACAAATAGGTCCCCCATGAGCTGTAAGCATCTCTCCTGGTCAGGAAACGATGCACATAAAGCTGCAGAGTTCTCTGCTGTGGCAGCAGAAAGGAGCGTAAAAAAGCTCCTGTGAGGGGAGCGTGATTTGGTATACCTGTCACAGGGGCTGCTGAGGTGTTGCTCAGGATTTTTGCCTCGTTACACTTTCCCGTGTTGTGGAGCAGCTTCCTGTGGGAATCGTTGTCTACCTGCATTTAGGGATGTTGAATGGAGACCTTTTTACTGACTATTTTTTTCTCTTGGTGCTCCACAGTTTGCTGTCATTTTGCCATTAGTTAAGGTTTTCACCCTACTCCCTCTGTCCAACCACAAACTCTATGCTGGGAGATACCTGCCTCTTGAATTCAGATGCAGCCTACAAGTTGTGGATCTGCTACTTGGCAAAATTCAGGGGGAGGAATGTCTGATGCAGGAAATGGGGAGCGGATGAACTCAGTGGGGGCTAAAAGCTTCCTCCATCAATGGCAGATCTACTTGAGGAGATAGATAACTGTCCTTCTCCTCCTTCCAACAGCCCATTGACAGGCTCCCCATCTCAGTTGCAGGCTTCCTTGTAGCAGGTCCTGAATAAACAGTGTATGGGGCTGGGGGACTGAAACCTTCACTGCATGGTGGGGAGAGAAAAACTGTAACAAAAAAAAAATCAATTTCTTAAGTTTTAATTTATTTTTTTATTAAATCTTTACTAAAATGAGCAATTGCTTACGCAATAAAATTAGTTTCCTTATTTGTACTGCAGCTATGCCTAGACATCCTGATGTATCTCTACTGTGCTAGATCTACCCGGTGAATTCCTGGGCAGTGTTAGACACTGGTAGAAGCCACGTGAGCATTAGACCCTGAGCTGCAACCAACCCTGAACTGCTCAGCTTTCCACATTACCTGACACACCATCTAGCTACACATTTAACTGTTCTGTCTGTTACCACTCCTGCACGGTGATCAACAACAAATAAAACACACATGGGTAAAAGGATGCAGAAAGGAGCTGGCCTGCATTGGCAGGAGGAAGATGATGATCACGTTTCTGTAATTCTAGAAATGTTTGTGATTACAGAAATTATAGAAATCTACGATTCCCGTTAGACCTTAGATCAGTAAAGCTGTTCTGCATTAGCAACCAGCAAGCTCAGCAGACCATGAGTAGCGTGGTTTTGTACAACAGCGTTTGCTTCAGTTATCCAAATGGTCCTTTGGGTGACTGCATGTAGCTGTTAACTCCGTCTGAAACAGCAAGGGGCTAAAACCACTAAGTAATGCAACCCATGGACTGACTTTAAGGGCTGCTTCTTTTTCTTCTCTGATCCCTGCTAAGAAAGTCCAGTGGTACAGAACTGTTCATTGGTTGAATTAATTTTGACTTGGTGTTTTGGTACCTTCAAAGTGAAGAATAGGACATGGGAAAGCTAACAGACTAAAGGCAGAGCATTAATATTGGCATTAATTGGAATTAATTGGCTCTAAGTAGGAGCATCTCAAATTAAAATGACTGTTAGTTGAGGATCTGAAATGGTTAGCTTTAGCTAAATCTTTAGCTAAAAGTTACATTCTCCTATTCTTTACTGTTCTGCTGCCTTTCACACTGTCAAATCTTGGGCCTGTCTTGCACCATTGGCCCTTCTGGCCATATCTACACTGCAAGTGGTGCAGGGTGATTGTGTCCATGTTATATGACTGCTCAGTGCCATCAAGGGCAGACAGGCCTTGTCCACATTTGGCCCTGAGTTTCCTTTGGGTCTCATTGCCCTCAGGTATAACTATCATTTTAATTGTGGCTTTTTTTCAAGTAGAATTAGCCGATACAATGTGAGGATTGTGCTGTAGCTCTGTGTTCAAAACAAATAGAAATGCCCTGCACACAGGAAGCAGTAGACTGGTGGCACTTGCTGCCAAAGGATGTAGTGGAAGCTAAAAGTTTACTTTACGACATAGGTACACGGAAGAGAACTCCACAGAGGGTTAATAAATACCGAAAACCACACATAGATCAGGAAGGCCTTTGAGACGGAAATATGTTGAGTCTGGGAGAGTATTCAGAGGATGTACCATGCACAGCCTCCTGTTCTCATCCCGGGCACCTGCTTATGGCACTGCTGAGGACAGGATACCAGGAAAGATGGACCTTTGGTTTGACCCAGTATGGTCATTTGTATATTTTCTCTAATGCCTTCTCTAGGAAGAAAACCTGTAAGTGTTTCCTCAAGATATCCTCCATCTTCAAAGGTCTTAGAAAACCTGTCCTTCAGCAATTTACTTACTCCCTTCTGCCCCCGATCCTTATTTTAACAACTGCGCTTACCTGCTGTTAATTTCTTTGCTGCATTATCTGACTTGGTTTTTATCCTCTGCTGTGCCAAAATAGTGACTCGGCATGGTCAGAAGTAAAGAAAGATCCTTGCAAAGGCCATTGAGTTCTGGTGAAAAAGTTCACCAGCACTGACTGCTTTTGAGTGTATGCCCTGCTGGAATCCCCCACCTCCTCAGCTATTAAACACCACAGTAATCCCAAACAGACATATAATTATGATGGGCAGTGCCCACTGACACCGTGTTCCTAAGAGAATACCCTATAAGTGAACGATGTACCTCCTCCAACCCCCTCAAGGAGCTACTAAACAATCCCCAGTTTACAAGCACAACATGGAGCTGTGGCAATAGATAGTCATCAAAACCTCCATTTTACTACTCCCAGCCATCATGTCTACCAAACACTTAACTGGAATTGGGCTGGTGACTTGCTGTGCAACACTGAGCAGTGGCTTGCAGCTGTAGGAGGTAATGGTCTTATATGCTTCCCCTTTGTTGTATCCACCATTTGTTTTCTGCTCCCACATCCTTTGCAGGCACCAGCTCTTTGCATTGCAGGATGGAAAAGATGTGCTAGGGCTTCAGGGTACTTTGTGACACAAAGAATACTCAAAAGTTGCTCAAAATCATCATCTGGATGACGGATGTAGCTGGAGATCTAGCTCGATCTTATGTGTGGCAGCAGAGGACAGTTTTAAAACAGCAAAATCCTAAGCAAATTTTAAATACATGAGCTTTTAATGACAGTACAGCCCAGAGCCAGACTCCTCCAATACTCTGTAAGTCCCGATGCCCAGACTTTTGAAGGCCGAAAGTCAACAGAGAAGAACCTTGATCTAGTCAGGCTTAAGGCTGTACTAAATCAAAACTTCCTTCATTGTCCTTCTGCTCTGGTTTTCCCTAGTGATGAGCCTACACTTGATGACTCAAGGATGGTTTGTTCTGCAGTGAGACACACACAGCCCAGTACCAATCTACAAGTACATCATTTTCAGAAATTTCCCAGCTGGTGAGGCCTGTTTGCTGACCCAGTAACAGAAAACATGTACGTGCCATGGGCTGCAGATGAATGTTCAGGCATCAAATTTATGCTGTGTTTGCTCAGCCCAGGAGTATGTCATCCAGATGAGCAACAGCCATGTGAGTGTGCAGAAGGCATGGCTCTAGATTGAAAGATACTCCTGAGCTCTGCAGTCAACCACAGCTGGCTGAAATCTGTAACTGCATCTCTCAAACAATCACAAGAGTGCAATAGTAAAATGCTTCCATTGATTTTTATATTTAACATTTAATTTGAAGACAAACACTTGATCTGATTTGAAATGACTGGATTCAATGACAATTTGATTCACATGGCTGGAAGATCTGTTAAAGCACTAAAAGCTGAACATGTGCAGGGCTGAACTTTCCAAAGGCACAAAACAGTGGTGCAAAGACATGCGGCCACGCATGGCAAAACCTGATTTTAATTGCTCTTCCCCCTGTGGAGCTCTCCACCCCTACATTAAGGTGACCATCCCCTCCCAGGGGCCAAAGGTATGTAGATATGCTAGGCAGATGAGATGCAGGCTTTCCTGAGCTATGTGTAGCCAACAGGGCTGCAAAAAGCAGGATGGGGGCAGTGATGTGTGGCACATAAGGCTTGATCTCAGGAGCTGAACCCTGCACCCTCTGACTGTGCCAGCCGGCTCAGAGCTCAACAGTCATCTCCTGTGCCTCAGAGAGAGCTGAGTCACAGTCACCATCGTAATTTTCTAACTGCTGCAGCAAGGAGACCAGAGCCCACCCAAGAACATTCTATGCCAACACATGCTCCTTTGGTGCAGAACTGTAGGTTGTTTCAGCAGCTGAGTGGGTACCTGTTCCCACTGGGACTCTTGGTTCCGGTCCCTTTCCTGGAGCCGAGGATCTCAGCTGGTGCAGCTCCTCGTCTCTCCGTGTCTGCCCAAATTAGATATGCTACTACAGTGCTCACCAAAGAGTGAGGTGACGGGGGGACTTGATCTGGATCTTAGTGGCAATGGTTGGATGTAGAGGTGGAAACTGGTAGTAGGACTGAAGTGCTGTAGGGGGTTGGTGGTCTGACTGAAGTGGTTTTGTGTTGGGCCAGTGGCAGAAGATTCAATGACTATGGACTTCAAAGACAGGCAAGCAGCTGAGGAGTATTTCCGTAAACACCTGGACACGCACGCGCGTGCATGTGTGTGTGTGTTTCTCCTTGGGCATGTAGCTTTTGTTTTTTCCTTGTGCTTTTGCAGTAAATGCACAAAGGTTTAATTTTGTAAAGCAATTGACAGAAACACCAAGTGGACTATACCGATCTTATGCAGTGGAAGGACTGAGGAATAATTCAATCATCTTGTGGACTGATAATATTTAGAATTTGCATCCCAGAAGTGTCTGGAGGACACAGACAAAATCAGGTCCCTATTGTGTTAGGCTCTGCTTATACAAGAGATGGTCTCTGCCCAAAGACTTTGCAATCAAAATAAAATGTTGAGTGATCCTCTGCAATTGCATGTGCTACTAGAAGATAAAACTGCATCAACTGCGTAATAAAATTGCTCACAGTTCACAAACCTGTCAGGGCAGATAGATAGCATTGCCTCATCTAATATGGGTTTCTATCTGTGGGTAATCTCTTATTAGTAAAATACATTATGCAATATTCCTTAACAATTCATAATAGTTTGTATCTGAAGAGAGGAAGATGAACTAATGAAGAAAGCTCACAGGTGTAGAAGTGAGATAAAGAAGGTGCAGCGAGTTGTCCTGTACAGCAGCTGCCCAGATGCTCTTTTCCTCTTTACGGAAAAGTCCTCTGAGCCCACGGTGTATTGTTTGCAGTGAAAGGCTCAGCTGAGCTGTCACTTGGGATCATACTGTCTGGCGTTCTGCAGCAGTGAGCTGAGCATATATATTGCAGATGGAAAATGTTGCTGCTACCTCTGACAACACTTTTCACTCTTCGGTAGAAGAAAAAAAAATTCTTCCTCTGACTGTAAACCCAAGTAAGGCAGAGTGAAGTGTGGGGTTTTTTTGCCACCGTTTCTTGCTTCAGAGAAATACTCCTGCCTGTTGAGTTATCAATCACATAGACTTGGGCATGTATGAGCATCACTTACTTTGGAAGATAAATGGAGTAAGAGTGGTAAACAGCTTTTCTTATGTGCTTCTGGTTTGGCTAATGGGAGTTTCACAGATGACTCCAAGGGGACCAAACAGACCAATAAT